>NC_134089.1:115266416-115574895 GCF_000715075.1 Nicotiana tabacum
GAAGGAGGAAGGTGGTAAGGAAAGATGTGTTCATGAAAGAACACATCCCTAGAAAAGAATATAGAATAAGTAGAAAGATTAAGAAGCTTATAACCCTTCTTCCCACAGGGGTATCCCAAAAACACACAAGAGATAGGGTTAGGTTTGAATTTATCCCTGCCATGCTTGGGACTAGTGTCATAGCAAAGACATCCAAAAGACCTTAAATGATCAAAGGAAGGGGGATAGTCATATAGTTTTTCAAATGGAGAAAGGTTGTGAAGAACAATGGAAGATAACCTATTAATCAAATAAGTGGCTGTGAGAACACAGTCACCCCAATACTTAAGGGGAAGTTTAGATTGAAACAAAAGAGCCCTAGACAATTCCAATAGGTGTTTGTGTTTTCTTTCAACTACTCTATTTTGTTGGGGAGTGTGAGGGATACTAGTCTGATGGAGAATGCCATTGGCAGAAAAAAATTGTTGGGCTTCAGAGCTAGCACTTAGCTCATAGGCATTATCAGACCTAAAAGACTAGACAGTTGAGTTAAAATGAACTTTCACCGTTGCATGAAAAACCTTAAGCACAAAAAGGGCATTGCTCTTGCATGACAATAGGTGAGTCCAAGTGACTCTAGAAAAATCATCCACCAAGGTTAAAAAATACCTGAACCCATTATAGGTCTGAGTATTGTATGGACCCCAGATGTCAATATGAACAAGCTTGAAAGAGGTAGAGGAATGAATAGAGCTGTCAGAGAATGGCAATCTCTGTTATCTTTCCATTGGGCAAATATCACAAGTAAATATTTGTCTAGGTGAAATCTAATCAGACAAAAGGAGATAGATTTCATTCTATTAAAAGGAACATGCCCCAATCTTTGATGCCAAATCACATCATTTTTATTAATATCAGAAGAAGTACTAGTACAATGTGTAAAAGAAACATTTGCAGGAGTAGATTGAACATTATAAGAAGCACTAGAATTATTACATTGAATAGGATTAGAAGCATTGATAGTAAAAGAACAGCAGACATAGGAGATGAAGTCATAGCAGGATGCAAGAAGTACAACCCATTTGCAGCTTTACCAATTTCAAGTGGCCTCCTCAGAGAAGGGCCCTATAAAATACAAGCATAAATGGTAAGAGTTGCAATGCATCTGAATTGAACTAAGAGTTTGTG
This sequence comes from Nicotiana tabacum, assembly GCF_000715075.1. Taxonomy (NCBI): domain Eukaryota; kingdom Viridiplantae; phylum Streptophyta; class Magnoliopsida; order Solanales; family Solanaceae; genus Nicotiana; species Nicotiana tabacum. The sequence continues at coordinate 115,267,584 of NC_134089.1, forward strand.
AATAGATATGAGATTGAAGTGAAAGGAAGGAACTAACAGAACATTATGTAAGATCATGTCTGGCCTGATTACATAGACCCAATAGATATGGCCTTCACTTTATATCCATTAGAAAAAGTTATTAAGAAAGGAGTTGTAAGTGGTGTTAAGTTTATTAAAAGATGTTGTGTGGTGTCATGTGGTTAGTTGCACCTGAATCTAGAATCCAAGGATTTGAACCTAAGTTTGAAACTACACATGTATGAAAAGCAACAGAATGCACTTCAGGATGATTAAACACACATGCAAAGTGAGAAAAACCAATATTTTTTGAACCAAGAGTGTGAGGATGTATGACTGAAGGATGATTCAGCTGTTGGAAAAGGGTCATATGATGGTCATACTACTCCTTGCTGAAGCCATGACTAGTGGTCTCAGAAGACTGTCCATCAATGTGAGCATGATGAGGAAAAGGACCTTTAAATTGCACACAAGCAGCAGTCCTTTTGCTTTTGGTGAACTTGAAGTCAGGAGGAAACCCATGAAGTTTGTAACACTTCTTAATAGTATGATCAGTCTTTTTGTATTATTTGCAAGACAATTGAGAGGAAGAACCTGAGCCTCTCTTTTGGTCAAACTGGAACCTTTGAGTAAAAGGTCTAGCAGATGCCTAGACAGGGCTGCTAAAAGCATTGAAAGAGACTGATTCATTTGAGAAGCTGGAGATAGGAGCTGAAGTCTCCTTTTGCTTTTCATCATGTTGAAGCATAGAATAGGCTTTGCTTAGGGATGGAAGGGATGCCATTATTAGAATATTACTCTTGCAAGTAGAATAGGACTCATTTAAACCACTAAGGAATTGGTATATTTTCTATTGTTCAATGAATTTTGGTAAGGCTCCACAAGTACATACTGGTCCTACATAGGCAGTACTAAGTTCATCCCAAAGACCTCTTAATTTTGTAAAATAAGTAGCAATATCTAAAGGACCTTGAGAAACAACATTGATTTTCCTTTGTATTTGGATATACTTTGAACCATTTGATGTCCCAAATCTTTCATTTATATCATCTCAAATGTCTTTAGTAGTGTCAAACCCATGACACTATTTGATATGTCTTTAGATAATGAATTTGTTAACTATGCAATTACCATGTTTTTGTATTTTTCCCAAAAGGAATAATAAGGGGAGTTAATTTGAGGTTTATTGACTTTTCCAGTTATGAGCCCTAGTTTGTTTTTAGCGGACAGAGCAATAAGCATATTTTTACGCCAAATAACAAAACCATTCCCATCGAAAGGTGGAGACACTAAATGTGCACCAGGACTATCAGATGGATGAACATAGAATGGGTGAGATGGATGTACAGTAAAGGCATCAAATCCATCTATCACAGAAGAAGAGCTAGCATCTGGACTTCCCATGATTTAACCCTAGATTTGTAAAATTTCTAGAATTGATACAAGAAACACTCGATTTTCACAAATATGTAGCAGGATTGAGGAGAATATTACCGTCCTTCTTTGCACCCTAAATAAGGTAAGACCTTGAAATTGATAATACTGCTGAAATCGGCGAGAGTGAAGAAATACCGGAGAACAGTACCGGAGAACGGAAATCACCAAAATTACCGTAAGAAACTCCAAATAGTTACTATGCAGAGTTAGATAACACCGTATCCCAAATCTTCACTTCAAAATATGAGGACAGATAGGATCGACAGAACCGAAAAACTCCATGGAAATCGATGAGGCTAACATCGGTCGAAAGAGGAGATCAAGGATCATCGATTCCTTGCTCTGATACCATGTTAATGGTAGAAAATCGAGCTATGAGAAGAATATTATTGAAAAGAAACCCTAGAAAATAGAAAGAGAAGAGAGAGTTTTTATGTCATTGATGTTGTCTCTGAAAATACAGAAATGAATGACCGTCTTTCTAGACTATTCTATCACTATATATACATGAGATATTACTAACAATTACATGGACTAAACTTTAATAAAAGAAAGTTGTAGTATAGTTAATTGGGTTGCTGGACATTAGCTGTTTTTGGGCCTGAAGTTGGGCTCCCGTTGACATGGTCTCAAAAGCTTAGGGGGTAAAAGTTTTATGGGGTCATTATATTTTTGTGGGTCATTGTATTTTTGTGGTTATAAAATCTTCATATTAAGGGTAAAATAGGTAAAATAAAAAATTTAAAGTTGAATTATTTCCAAATCTAGAAATGTGTCATTTATTTTGGAACATACTAAAAAGTAAAGTATCTCATTTAATTTGAAACGGATGTAGTACTTACTTATACTACTACTATTGTCACATTTCGTGTTTTCAGTGATCATACGTACTATTATTTCCGCAATGTTCTTGCAAACTCAGTTTCCAACAAGAATGCTATAAAATATATAGACCTAATTACAAAATCTATAAATTTTGAATGATAAAGATAATATTAGTAGAATTATTAAATTCTAATATTGTGCTGAGTACAAAAAACAAATCATTCTTTTTCTATCTTTTATAAAAAAAAATAAGTCATGTGTCCATCAATGCTGTAAATTCAAGTTTCTGGATAGGAACCAAGAAATCTACGTACTTCTGATCTTGCCTAAACTTCTAAATTTAGAAATCAAGGAAGTAACATGCATTCAGTGATTTAGATGATACTAATAAACTTCCAAGGGCAAGAACTGGAAAAAAATATGTTTGCTCGAGAATCATGCCTACTCAAATCTAACTTTCAAATTTTGAAAACTCCCGTAAGAATCCTGTTGTTTCTGACCATTCTAAAATAGTATAGTTTGAATAGAATATAATATAGTAAATCAAGGAATAACATTTAATTAAAGTGATAAGATTTGACTATTACTTTAGAAAAATCTAAGTAGGCGTTTGGACATGATTTTAATTTTTTTTTTTACAAAATTGGAATTTTACTAAAATTTGAATTGAAGGTGAAGTTGTGTTCGGTTATCATTTTTGCAACATATTTGGATGTCTCTTTTTCAATATATTTTTGCAACTAAAAACTAGCAACCTTCCCATTTTCAAGTGAGATTGAAAAAATTGTAAGATTTAACCAAACACTGTTTTCAAAAAAAAAAAATGAAAAAAAAGAAAATTTTCGTATGTCCAAACGGGCTCTTAAATGTTGTTAGATTGTATGAATTAATGATAAGTAGATGCCTGAAATGCAAGTTTCTCTCTAATTATTTTCATACTTTAAATTTTGCCTTGGCTGATAGGTAAAATTTAGTAGTATAATGTTCAAAGCAGATCCCAATAATCCACCAAAAATGACTTGTTGATCAATTTTTCCCATACTTAAAGCTACTATTTATGTTTTTAGCTCTATTATTATACATGTGTATTTGCTTTTGTTGGAACTTGCAACTTGCAAGTGCTGCTCCGTAATAACGCTTTCGGCCCCTCGACTTCCTTTTGCAAACTTTATTTTGGGCTTGGTTCCTTATTTTACACAGTCCAACCCTCATGCTAATGTAATCAGTAGTAATAGCGGGGATCAACCACTTTTTAGTCATGTATTTGAAAATTAGTTACTATTATAGAATTTAAATTCTATAAGTGAAACTCCATAACAATATCGCAGAGTTTCACTTATAAAATTTGAAACTCCAAAATAAAAATTATTTTTTTATTACATGACTGGAAAGTGATTAGTTATGAATTTTATCTTGCCAATCCATGAAACATCCTTTGGTAAGGGCACTGCCCAGTTAAAATAATGTGGCTTGGGCTATGTACCAAACCATCTAGAGCAAGCCCCATAAGCTAATCAATTCTTTTTCGAACTCAATTGTAATTGAAAATGGTACGGGCAGAGATGCGGCTATTATGTCAATTTGAACTTCGATACTTAATTGAATCTAAGTGATTATGTGATGATTCAGCCAGTCATTTTGAGTGTTGTAGCCCCATTTCCTCATTTACTAATCATTTTATGCTTAATTGTTGTTATGTGACTTGCCGGGGTAGTTGATCGGTTTCGGGGATGTTTCGAAATGAGATGAGGCACTTATAACCTGTTTGGCCAAGCTTCCTTTTAGGCAAAAACACATTTTTTGGTCAAAAGTGATTTTTTCTAAAATTAAGGTGTTTGGCCAAGCTTTTGAAAGGAAAAAAGTGCTTTTGGGGAGAAGCAGAAGCAGTTTTGGAGAAGCAGAAAAGTAGCTTTTCTCCAAAAGCACTTTTTTGAAAAGCAATTTTGAGAAAAATACACTTAGAAGCAGTTTTTTAAAGCTTGGCCAAACACTAATTGCTGCTTAGAAGTGCTTTTCAAATTAATTAGCTAAACACAAACTGCTTCTCACCAAAAGTACTTTTGAGAAAAAGCACTTCTCAAAATAAGCTAATTTTTGTAGCTTGGCCAAACGGGCTATTAGTCTCAAGGTTGGAAGCTTAAGTTGAAAAGGTTGTCCGGATATTGACTTATGTGTAAACGACTCTGGAATCGAGTTTCGACAGTTTCGATAGTTCCGTAGAGTTATTTTTTGACTTAGGAGTGTGTCCGGATAGTGATTTGGAGGTCCATTGTTTATTTAGGCTTGAAATGGCAAAAGTTGGAAAATTAGAAGTTTTGGAAATTGAGAAGTTTGACCGAGAGTTGACTTTGTGGTTATGCTCGAATTTTGGTTTCGGGAGTTGGAGTAGGTCCGTTGTATTATTTATGACTTGTGTGCAAAATTTGAGGTTAATCAGACGTGATTTGATAGGTTTCAACATCGATTATAGAAGTTGAAATTTCTTAATTTTTATTAGGCCTGAATTGGGGTGCGATTCATGTTTTTGATGTTGCTTGATGTGAATTATAGCCTCGACTAAGTTCGTATCGTGTGTAGGACTTATTGGTATATTTGGTTGAGGTTCCGGGGCCCTCAGATGGATTTTGGATGGGTATCAGAATGCAATTTGACTTGGAGAAATGGCTGAAGGTTGCTGGTGTTCAGGTCTGGTTTCCTTATATACGACCGTGTGAGAAGGGTCGTAATCGCATAGGTTATTTTTGGGCAGCTAACGTTTTGTTCTATGCGATCACAAGTTTTGGGCTGCGATCGCATAACATTGACGAAGCAGTGCATCTCAAACGCGTAGGTTAAGGCGCATTTGCGAAGAGGAAATGAGGCAGGGCTGTCCACACGCGTTGTTCTATGCGAACATGTGGTTCCGTCCGCGATCGTGTAGGCCTGAGAAGCCTATGCATTGTGTTCGCGTGAGGTTTTATCCGATCGCGTAGAGTAAGTTCTAGGGGCACTTGAGTTAGTACTTCGCGATCCCGAAGCTTTTCCCGCAATCGCGAAGAAGTGACATCTGTGCAAACTTACATATTTCAAAAACGAGGGTTTGAGTTCAGTTTACAAATTTGATTTTGGGAACTCGGATTGAGGCGTTTCTTGGAGAGATTTTCAAGGGAGTGATTGTGGTAAGTGATTATTACTTAGTTTTGGTTAAATTTCATGATTATATCTTTGTTTTGATCATTTAATTAGTGATTTGGGTTGAAAATTTGGGGGAAAATGGAGAAAACTACTTAGGCCGAATTTTAGGGATTTGAGCGAGATTTTGGTATCGGATTCGAGTAATTTTAGCATGGTTGGACTCATGGTTAAATGGGCATTCGGATTTTGTAACTTTTATCGGATTCCAAGACTTGGGGCCGGGGGTTGACTTTTAAGTTGACATTTTGACTTTTGATATAGAATTTAGCATTTTCATATAGAATTGATTCCTATAGCTTGAGTTAATTGTACCAAATTTTTTGTGGCTAGATTCGAGGCATTTAGAGGCCGATTCGCGAGGCAAGGGCTTGTTGGAGTAGAGATTTGCACGGTTTGAGGTAAGTAACACTTCTAAACTTGGTTCTGAGGGTATGAAACCTCAAATTAAGTGTTATGTGATTGGTGTTGAGGTGGAACACATGTTAGGTGACGAGCGTGTGGGCGTGCACCGTAGAAATTATGACTCGATCAATTCCGTGGAACTGTATAGTTGAGTAATCTTGTTGTTATCCGTATATTCTCCATGTGTTAGAGAAATTGAGCTACAAGTCATATTAGAAATCATACTTAGGCTACATGATGGTACTGTTGGGACCCACAAAGTTCGTGTTGCATGTTGAATTATTTGCTTAAATTACATTTATGAACTCAGTCACAACTATTATTTGCATATTATATCTCAGTCTCTATTGCCATTTATTGATATATCATATCATCATTGTTTGGGCTAATTATCTTGATTATTGTGAACCTGAGAGGCTGGAGAGATTGTTGACTGAGTGAGGCCGAGGGCCTAATTGTGAGGATATTTATGGGATCAGGCTGCACACCATAATATGTTTTATTGATTTACGTCATGATTGACTTATTATAGTGCATGGCCTGGATTTGCCCCTCCGAAATCTGCACACCCACAATGAGCACAAGAATGAGCAATAGTGAGGATGGAGTGACTGTAAGGAATGAGTAACTATGAGGATGGTATGACTGGGAGGACTGAGTGATTGATACTCTGAGGGTATGCATATGATTTCATCATTGTTTTGTACTTCAGTTGGCATACATAACTAACATGTAGATATTGAGATGTACCATATCTTTTTTAATTGAACTTGACATATCTTATCTGTTTGAGCTTAAACCATTAAACTTGGAAGCATGCCTACATTTTTGTACTGTAATTCTATAATTAAATCATACCTGTGAAGCTCGTCACTGCTTTCAGCCCAATAGTTAGACTTTTTACTTACTGAGTTGGTTGTACTCACGCTAACCCTGCACTTTGTGTGCAGACCCAGGTGTTTCTAGACATGGTGGTTGCTGATTCATAGAGTTTTCAGTCATTCAGAGATTTTCGAGGTAGCTACCCTGGCGTCTGTTTACCATAACTCTCCTCCCCGATCCCTCAGTTTTACTTATTCAATTTCTGTTTTTCTTAGACAGTGTATCAAACTTTGTATTTGTATAGATGCTCATGTACTCAGTGACACTCGGGTTTTGGGAACTTCTGTGTTTAGTTATGACTTTTTCATCCGGTTTTATGATATTTTCACTAATTTAGATATGTTTTAGTATATTTGAACTTGGAAGTATTGATATGTATGAGTTTTCGACTTGCCTAATTTTATGATAGGCGCCATTACGACAGGTTGAGTATTGGGTCGTGCCAGATTAATACTATTTTGGTGGAGCTTTCCAACTCTATTACCATTTGAAGACAAAAGATTCTATTGCAAATGTTTAGTGTAGTTATACAATGAGATGAATTTACTTGGACTTAACACATCTTCAAGGAGTTGGGAGATCTAATCCTTTAAACAAAATTCAATAACCATAACAGAAAAAGAAAAGAAAAAACATATAGCTCAAGAGTCCTGATTACGAGGTTATCGATTATGAATTCATGTTGAAAGAGTGACAGAGCCGTATGTATTCAAGAGTGGTCAACTAATCCCTTCATCAAAAAATTACACTGTGTAACATTGACCCTTCTTAGATTTTACGTGGGTTTACTTCTTTATATTTTGACTCCATATAGTGAAAATCTTGTCTTCACCATTGTCCAAAGTATAATCCTCTATTATCTCATTGCCACGGCCCAACTTACGGCCTATAACCGACACTAAGTGCTGATCATCACTAAACCTGCTGATAATCCACTAATCGTGAATATAAACTAATAATATGAACAAGCATAAGCATAGCTGATAAAAACAATACAATTTGGAAAGCCGACAAGGCTAACATAGGCTGTCATACAAAAATATACTAATTGCACAGATGCGTATCTACAAGCCTCTAGGAGTACTGAACTGAACAAGTACTGGACAGGACAAGGCCTTGCCATACACAAACTAGCTGATTGTACACATACCAAAATATAAGTAACTCCGGGAGTAAGCGGGGTGACTCCAACAATTGGTGGATGGGCTAATAATGTGGCTCAAACGCTAATCTATATGTACATGTGCGCATGAAAACGGTGCCTCGGAAGGGATGTGAGTACGATATGCATAAAGTATGTAGGGTGGAAAGAATATGTAAAACATACTAACATATGACTGCAAGCTGGAAATTCGAATATAAGTTGAAAGCTAAACAAAAATTTGAACTAGCAACTGATCTGGAAACCGAAGTTTAAGCTGAAACTGTGCTGAAACTATACTACTATCTGAATTGGAACTTGTCTGGCATTATGGATCATATCCCCTAAATCAAGTAAGTGTACATCTAAACTAGCCTCATGTATAGTCACACAATGCAAACTGTAGCTATATACACGTATATAACATGCCTGACTGGTATTATAGAGCTATATCCTCCCAAAAGGTAAATATATAACCAATAGGCGGAACTGGTGTTATGAGCTATCTCCACCCAACATAAAATCAATAGGCCTCATTGGAGTTATGTGATATATCCCCAAAAATAAACAATGTAAGCATGTATGAGGCATAACACATGTGGCAGCATCATATGGACTCAGGAGATCATGAAGGAAACCATAAACTTAATCACAAACATAATCTGACGTTCATCGTCCATAAGTTGGGCAGAGGAGCATATCCCCATTTTAAGGAGAAACTAAGTATGTACATGAGACACTAAGGCTAATTAACTCATTAGGCTCCCTTTATAATCTATTTAGAATCAAGGAACTCAAAATTTGTCCAATTCTTCGAATTTTCAAAACTTTCAGCTGGGTGTTACCTATAAATGGATGATCCACAAGAAAAATAGCAAGTACCACAATATACACGTGAATATATACCCGGCCAAGATGATAACATCAAATTAAAGGAGATCCAGTTATCCACAATAATATCAAACGATCGAATATCCTCTAATAATGACTAACTTGTGAGATAAAAGTCCAAAAATAATTTAGGAATAATCTAAGCATAAATGTATGATAATTAAGCTTATATAATCTTAAATTAATCTATTAGGGTTCTATGAGGGTTAGGTATACATAAAAATATCAAAGGAACTCAACAACTAAAGTCCGGATGGCATAGGCCAAATGGACGATTCGCCTTTTTTGTTTTTGTTATGTTTTGAAGTTTCAACATAAACTAGTTTCTTCCATACTTCACATATGAAATTGAATACTATAAAAGGATGTAATAAATTCTGAAATTTCTCTTGAAAAACTCTTAAAATATCAATAAGAGCTAGAACATAGCTAAACCAAATCATGGCAAAAACAAAACGAAAACCCTATATAGCTCTTGTGTTCATGCTTCCAAACCTTGTTCCCTTTGATCCACACCCTTTCTTATTCTTGTATAATTAAAATACAGAGGTGATAAGCTTTCTTAGCCATGAACGTCTTTCCAAAACTCGATTTATAAGGAGAAAGAAGGACGGCAAAATCTTACCTATATCGTAAGGATCACATTGATGTGTTTGCTTCTTGATTTTGAGTTGCGGATGATGGACTTGTTTCAAAATCCTATGGAAATTCTTGGAGAGCTATGGAAGTTCTGCTTGTGCGTGAATTTTCTAGAAAAATAAGGAAAAAGAAGAGTAAATCTTCTATTTATAGTAAGGTTGAAAAGTCAACCACATGTGTACTTCACTGACCCTTCTTCTGACGCTCATATCTCTTTATCCGGATGTCGTAATAATCAAGAGCGTTGGTGTCACAACCCTAAACCCAGACCCAATTGTGATGGCACCTATTTTGAAGATAAGGCCAACCGACACTTTCCATTTCAGTATTTAACAGTTAAACAGTAAGAAACAGTCTAAAGCATGATAAAATAATCCAAGGTTTAAGAAGATGATAGTATAATATGCAGAATACAACCCAACACATCCCAATACCGGGGTGTCACTAGTCATGAGCATCTAAACAATTCGGGATACTCATAGAAAACTACAGAGTTTAATACAGTAACTAAAAACATGGAGAAATAAGATAGGAAAAAGCTCCAGGCTGCGAACGTCGATAGCTACCTAGAGACTCCTCGGATCCGCTTGAGCTAGGAAGATCAGCACTTGGGAGCGGGACCAAATGCGCCTGAATTTGCACACGAGGTGCAGGGAGTAAAGTGAGTACTCCAACTCAGTGAGTAATAACCATAAATAAAGACTAAAAGCAGGAAATCACATAAAACACATTTGCAGACTATAATGAAGCAGTAAAATCAGTAAAATATATGTCAAAGTCATTTAGCGCAATTAAACTTCATGAAAACCTTTTTGAACAATTAAACAGGTAAAGGACAGACAATTAAGAAAATAAACACATAAAGGTTCGCCCTCGGGCACAATATCAACAAATCCGCCCCTCGGGCAATATCTCAGAACAATACCAGCCCTCGGGCTATATCTCACATCTCAATGGGTACCCACGCTCACTGGGGGTGTGCAGACTCCTGGAGGGGCCCCTTATGGCCCAAGCGCAATATCAAGTCATCTCGTGGTATCATCACTAGGCTCTCGGCCTTATATCAATCAAGCTACCTCGTGGCGTACATACCTCAGGCTCTCGGCCTCATAATAAATGTCAAATGTTTCCTCACAACATAGGCCCTCAGCTTTACTCAGTCAAAATCCTCACAAGGCACTCAGGCAATAGTAAAACATGATTCTTAGCCCAAAATATCATTTAAAATATCATTTTAAGTGTTAAAACAGAGTAAACATGGCTGAGTATGAAAACAGTGAAAGATAACCTGACTGAGTTCAAGTATAAAGTCAAAATAGTAAGGAAATATCAATAAAAGTCCCCTAAGGGTTCAAATAGTTGGCACGAAGCCCAAATATGACATTCAGCCCAAATAATGATGATAGCAAATAGATTTCAGTCAAATACGCAGTAAAATAGCCATTCGGGACGGACTAAGTCACAATCCCCAATAGTACATGACCCCACGCTCATCATCAAGCGTGTGCATCACTTCAATAGAGCACAACGATGTGCAATCTGGGGTTTCAAACCATCAGAACATCATTTACAATCATTACTCACCTCAATCCGATCAAATCTCTAGATCGCGACGCCTTTCACCCGAATCGGCCTCTACTTGCGTCGAATCTATCCAAAATCAGAACGAGGACGTCAAAATATGCTAAGGGAACGAAGCCCAAGCGAAAATAATCAATTTACAACATAAATCCTGAAATTACCAAAACTCGATCCCCGGGCCCACATCTCGGAATTCGATAATTTTTACATCAACAGAATCCTTATCCTCCCACGAGTCCATACATACCAAGAATACTGAAATCGGAGTCCAAATGGCCCCTCAAATTTTCATTTTAAAGTCTCTTAATCTCAAGCCCTAATTCCTCAATTTTTGGTTTTGATTGCACGATTTATTATTTCACAATAGAATCGAGTTTTAAGTCCAAAATTCTTACCTCCAAGTGATTCCCCTTGAATCCCTCTTCAATCCCCTTCAAAAAGCTCCAAAAACGACCAACAATGGAAGAAATAAACCCCGAATTCGCGGACAAGACGGCTATTTGAACCTTCTGCCCAGGCCTGAAATCCTTCTTCACGAACGCGGTAAAAGCCTCGCGTTCGCGAAGCACAAAAATTCCATTAACCAAAACTCTTCTTCGCGAACGCGATCTCACCATCGCGAACACGATGCCTCAGCTTCACCAACCTTCGCGAACGCGGCCAGGCCTCTCGCGAATGTGATGCTTACCATTCCGGCCCTTCGCGAACGCGGGACTTCCCTTCGCGAATGCGAAGGCCAAACTTGACGTCTCTCTTCCTGACCCCTCACGAACGCAAAGAACAAAATACCTGCAACAGCTGAAGCCAAAATCTGTAACTTTTCTTTAACTTAAAATGATCCGTTCAACCCTCCGAAACTCACCCGAGGCCCCGGGACCTCAACCAAAGGCACAAACTATTTCAAAACCGTATTCAAACTTGTACAAATCTTCAAAACACCTCAAACAACATCAAATCAAACAAAACACATCGGATTCAAGCCTAAGTTTCCAAAATCTTTCGAATTCCGCTTTTGATAAAAAACCCAACCAAGCCACGTCCTAATGACCTGAAATTTTGCACACACATCCCAAATGACACCACGGAACTACTGCAACTCTCGGAATTTCATTCCGACCCCTATATCAAAATCTCACCTATCAACCAGAAATCGCCAAAAATCCACTTTTGCCAATTCAAGCCTAAATCTACTATGGACCTCCAAAACTCATTCCGATCATGCTTCTAAGTCCCAAATCACTTCCCGAAGCTAACCGAAACATCGGAACTCACTTCTGATCCCTATAACATAAGTCAATATCCAATTGACATTTCCAACTTAAACTTCATCAAAAGAGACTAAGTGCCTCAAACCCTCTCAAAACCTTTTTCTAACCCGAGCCAACCAACCCGATCACTCATTGAACTGATAGACAAAGAAATAAGAAGCAGAAATAGGGGAAACAGAGCGGTAATTCATGAGACGACTGACCGGGTCATCACAGTTGGAAACTACCTTCCAAGATCTTCAATTTTGTATATAATATGTTCCTAAAATACCTCATATAACACCTGAATTAATTGCTCAAAAAACTTCATTACAAGGTAAATGCTTAGTCGGTTTTTCTGCAACTTAAATCCAATTTTTCTCAAACATTATATTCTATACCAAATATCATATATAGTCATATTATGAATTTAAACTCATATAAATTGTGCTTATAAATTTATTTACACAATATACGATATTACAGAAGTGCGAGGTGTAACAATCTCCCTCCCTTAAGAACATTCGTCCTCGAATATTGAATGAGGTATACAGAAGCATTATGCAAAGATCTGTTTCATACTTGGAGTAGTAAAGAGATTCAGATATCTAGCTCTCATATCCTTATCAGCTTCCCAAGTCATCTCTTCCACATTATTGCTCCGCCATAACACTTTCACTGATGGAATATCTTTCATCCTCAACCTACGAACTTGATGATCGATAATGGAAACATATACATCCTCATAAACTGCTAGGTGATATATACATCATCAACAGGTACGACTCTGGACGGATCTCCAACACACTTCTAAATTATGGAGACATGAAACACTGATGTACCTCCTGACGGTCTATTAGAAGGCCCACCTCGTTTGATGAAATGGTGTGGACCTATATACCTAGGGCTAAGTTTTACCTTCTTTCTAAACCTCATAATGACTTTCATAGGTGACACCTTCAGGAACACCCAATCACCAACCTGGAACTCTAGATCTCGACGTCGGTTGTCTACATATGACTTCTATTAACTTTGGACTACTAGCAATCTATCTCTGATCAACTTAACCCTATCTATTGCCTGTTGGATCAAATCTGTGCCTATCAACTGAGACACACCAACTTATAACCATACTACAGGTGATCTGCACTTGTACTCGTACAAAGCTTTATAAGGAGCCATCTGTATGCTGGAATAAAAATTATTATTGTATGCAAACTCTATCAATAGTAAGGGCTCAACCTAGATGCCTTTTAAATCTAACACATGCACCTTATCATGTCCTCGAGCATCTGTATGATTCGCTCGGCATGTCCATACATCTGGTGATGAAAAGTTGTACTAAAATTCCCATGTGTCCCCAAATCTTTCTGGAATGATCACCATAAGTTAGTTCTAAATTTTGTGCCTCTGTCTGAAATGATAGATACCAGAACACCATGGAGGCATACAATCTCCCTGATATACAACCTAGCGTAATCTTCTGCTATAAAGGTAGTTCTAACAGGCAATAAATGAGTTGATTTAGTAAGTTTGTCAACTATAACCCAAATAGAATCATACATGCTCCGCGTACAAGGCAAGATTATGATAAAGTCCATATTCACTACTTCCACTTCTATGTTGGAATCTCTATCTCCTATAATAAACTGTTAGGCTTCTGTTGCTCAAACTTTACATGCTGGCAGTTAGGACACTGAGCCATGAACTATGCTATGTCACGTTTTATTTGTCCCACAAGTAAATTTGCTTAAAATCATGGTACATCTTACTACACCCTCGATAAATGGTGTACTTGGAATAATGTGTCTCTGCTATAATTTGCCTGGGTAACCCTGCAACGTTTGGAACACAAAGCCCATCTTAATATCTGACAACTCTGTCACTAGTAACTCTATAAGGTGAATTTTTCTTTTTCCTAGCTACCTGATTGTACTCAATTAGAACTAGATCTTCATATTGCCTCTGTTTCACTTTTGAAACTAAACAAGTGGTAGTTTTATTTCGACCTTCAACTCCTACATCCTCTAAATCAATCAATCTAACTCCTAAATTGGCTAACTGTTAGAGTTCATGAGCTAACTCCCCTTTTCAGGCTGCAAGTAAGCTAAACTCCCCATGGACTTATGATTGTGAGCATCAGCTACAACATTAGCTTTACTCGGATGATAAAGAATTGATAATGTTGTAGTTCTTTAGAAGCTCTAACCACCGTCTTTGCTGCAAGTTCAACTCCTTCTGCTTAAATATGTACTGGAGGCTCTTATGTTCTGTATAGATATCAACATGAACACCATAGAGATAGTGCCTCCAAATCTTCAGTGCATGAATAACTGCTGCTAGCTCCAAGCCATATGTAGGATAATTCTGCTTGTGCTTCTTCAACTGTATAGAAGCATAAGTAATTACCTTTCCGTGATGCATCAACACTCAACCTAGGCTAATCCGAGAAGCATCATAGTAAATAACATAACCCACAGATACCTCTAGAAGTGTAAGAACCGGAGTTGTAATCAACATGTGCTTCAACTCCTGGAAACTCTGCTCATATTCATCTGACCACTGAAATTTGGTGTCTTTCTGTGTTAACTAGTTAGTGGCACTACAAGGGAAGAAAATCTTTCTATGAACCTCATGTGATACGCTGCCAGACCCAAAAAACTACATACCTCAGTTGGCGTCGTAGGTCTCGCCCAATTCTTCACTGCCTCTATCTTCTGACCATGTACTTTGATGCCCTTTGATGATACTATATGTCCAAGAAATGCTACAGAACCCAACCAAAATTCGCACTTTGAGAATTTTGTATACAACTTCTGGTCCCGAAGGATACCCAACACTATGCGTGGATACTCTGCATATTATGATTCAGACTTGGAATATACCAGAATATCATCAAACACTATCACAAATAGGTCCAGATAATGCCTAAACATGATGTTCATAAGATCCATAAACACCGCTAGGGCATTAGTCAGCCCGAACGACATCACTAAAAACTCGTAATGGCCATACCTAGTTCTGAACGTTGTCTTAAGTATGTCACACTCTCTGACTCTAACATGATGATAGCATGATCTCAAGTTTATCTTCACGAAGCACTTGTCACCCTGACTCTGGTCGAACAAGTCATCAATTCTTGGAAGGGTATATTTATTCTCGATCATGACCTTGTTCAAATGTATGTAATCTATGCACATATGTAGCGAGCCATCTTTTTTTTTTCATAAATAAGATCGTTCCTCCCCAAGGAGAAGTGTTGGGTATAATGAAACCCTTATGTGATAAATCTTTCAACTTCTCCTTAAGTTCCTTTAATTCTGTTGGTGCCATCTTGTAAGGAGGAATAAATATTGGTTGCGTACCCAGCACTATATTGACGGGAAAGTCAATTTCCTGCTCTAGAGGAAGACTTGGAAGCTCATCTAGAAATACGTCAGGGAACTTATTCACTACTGGAACTGATTCAAGAGTCGGTGTTCCCTTCTCTATGTCTCAAACATGAACTATATGATATAAACATCCCTTGGCTATCATCTTCCTCACCTTAAGGTACAAAATAAATCTACATTTTGGTACTGCAAAAACACATTTCAATTCTACAATTGATCCTTCTAGAAAATTGAACTGGACCATCTTCACACTACTGTCAACATTAACATAGCAAGAAAACAACCAATACATACCAATTATAACATCAAAGTCAATCATTTATAACTCAATCAAGTCAACTCTAGTACCAGGGTCACCAATGACAACAATGCAACCTCTAAAACATGCCTAGCTACTACTGAATCACTAATTGCGGTGGCTACCTCAAAAGGTTTGATGATTCTAGTTCTATCCCAAACTTAGTAGAACCAAAGGGAGTATCATATGATAGTGTAGAACCAGGATCTATCAACACATACACATTATGAGAATTTATTGATAAAGTACTTTTAACCAAATCTGATGAAGCGTAATAGTCCTGACGACCAACCAGAGCATAGGTGCAATTTTGGGGACCACCTATGGTAGG
Source organism: Nicotiana tabacum (assembly GCF_000715075.1). Lineage (NCBI taxonomy): Eukaryota > Viridiplantae > Streptophyta > Magnoliopsida > Solanales > Solanaceae > Nicotiana > Nicotiana tabacum. The sequence continues at coordinate 115,283,824 of NC_134089.1, forward strand.
AGCTCCGCCTCGGCCTCTACCACAACCCTCTAGTGTCTAAGGATCTTGCCCTTGCGGGCGTGCTGGTGCTGAAGAAGCTGCAACTGATCTCACTAGTTGAGCTTCACCACTACCGCCCGTAGACGAGCAATCTCTCATAAAATGGCCCGACTCGCCACAAACATAACATGCATCTACACCCAAATGGAATCTACCACAATCAGAACACATAGGGTAAAAATGAACCACCCTGACTAGAAACACCTCAAGATAGTGCCTCCAAATCTTCAGTGCATGAATAACTGCTGCTAGCTCCAAGCCATATGTAGGATAATTCTGCTTGTGCTTCTTCAACTGTATAGAAGCATAAGTAATTACCTTTCCATGATGCATCAACACTCAACCTAGGCTAATCCGAGAAGCATCATAGTAAATAACATAACCCACAGATACCTCTAGAAGTGTAAGAACCGGAGTTGTAATCAACATGTGCTTCAACTCCTGGAAACTCTGCTTATATTCATCTGACCACTAAAATTTGGCGTCTTTCTATGTTAACTAGTCAGTGGCACTACAAGGGAAGAAAATCGTTCAACGAACCTCATGTGATACGCTGCCAGACCCAAAAAACTACGTACCTCAGTTGGCGTCATAGGTCTCGGCCAATTCTTCACTGCCTCTATCTTTTGACCATCTACTTTGATGCCCTTTGATGATACTATATGTCCAAGAAATGCTATAGAACTCAAACAGAATTCGCACTTTGAGAATTTCGTACACAACTTCTGGTCCCGAAGGATACCCAACACTATGCGTGGATGCTCTGCATATTATGATTCAGACTTGGAATATACCAAAATATCATCAATAAACACTATCACAAATAGGTCCAGATAAGGCCTAAACACGATGTTCATAAGATCCATAAACACCGCTGGGGCATTAGTCAGCCCGAATGACATCACTAAAAACTCGTAATGGCCATACCTGGTTCTGAACATTGTCTTAAGTATGTCACACTCTCTGACTCTAACATGATGGTAGCATGATCTCAAGTCTATCTTCACGAAGCACTTGTCACCCTGACGCTGGTCGAACAAGTCATCAATTCTTGGAAGGGGATATTTATTCTCGATCATGACCTTGTTCAGTTGTATGTAATCTATGCACATATGTAGCGAGCCATCTTTTTTTTCATAAATAAGATCGTTCCTCCCCAAGGAAAAGTGTTGGGTCTAATGAAACCATTATGTGACAAATCTTTCAACTTCTCCTTAAGTTCCTTTAATTCTGTTGGTGCCATCTTGTAAGGAGGAATAGATATTGGTTGCGTACCCAGCACTATATTGATGGGAAAGTCAATTTCCTGCTCTAGAGGAAGACTTGGAAGCTCATCTAGAAATACGTCAGGGAACTTATTCACTACTGGAACTGATTCAAGAGTCGGTGTTCCCTTATATATGTCTCAAACATGAACTATATAATATAAGCAACCCTTGGCGATCATCTTCCTAGCCTTAAGGTACAAAATAAATGTACATTTTGGAAATGCAAAAACACATTTCAATTCCACAACTGATCCTTCTAGAAAATTGAACTGGACCGTCTTCGCTCTACTGTCAACATTAGCATAGCAAGAAAACAACCAATACATACCAAGTATAACATCAAAGTCAATCATTCATAACTTAATCAAGTCAGCTCTAGTACTAGGGTCACCAATGACAATAGTGCAACCTCTAAAACATGCCTAGCTACTACTAAATCACTAATTGTGGTGGCTACCTCAAAAGGTTTGATGATTCTAGTTCTATCCCAAACTTAGTAGAAACAAAGGGAGTAGCATATGATAGTGTAGAACCAGGATTTATCAACATATACACATTATGAGAATTTATTGGTAAAGTACTTTTAACCACATCTGATGAAGCGTAACAGTCCTGACGACCAACCAGAGCATAGGTGCGATTTTGGGGACTACCTATGGTAGGAGCTCCGCCTCGGCCTCTACCACAACCCTCTAGTGTCTAAGGAACTTGCCCTTGCGGGCGTACTGGTGATGAAGAAGCTGCAAGTGATCTCACTAGTTGAGCTTCACCACTACCACCCGTAGATGAGCAATCTCTTATAAAATGGCCTGACTCACCACAAACATAACATGCATCTACACCAAAATGGAATCTACCACAATCAGAACACATAGGGTAAAAATGAACCACCCTAACTAGAAACACCTCGATGCTGGGATATTGAAGCCTATGATGATTGACTTGCTCTAGATTGTGGGGTCGATTAGATCTTGAACCCCGAAATCGTGAAGGAGTACTAGGTGCTGGCTGCCTAACACTTTGTTGTCTACTAGCACTAGATGTCTCACCAAACGAACCTGAAAATCTGCCTCTCTTGCTTGAGCTTCTATCTCTGTCATCCCTCCACTTTTGTTTCTTTTCCTCAAGTGCTAAGACGAATGCCTGAATACATGAAATTTCCATACTCGGCTGCATAGATACAATCATATACTGTGTACCCTGTTCTCCATATCTGATACAACTCTAGGAGCAAACCTCGCCAAAGAATTAAAGTCGAGGTTGTATTTTTCAACACTTATACTCCCCATGTCTCAATCTGCAGATCTTATCCAATCATGCTCAACGTGCCCCTATAAGTAAGTAATGATGGAGGAATGCCTCTGAGGACTCCCAACATGTAGTTGGAGCAATATTTGCTCCCTTAGACATCTCCCAAGTGGTATACCAACCTACTGCTAGATCCTGTAATATATATGTTGCCAGTTCAACTACTCTCAATATGTGACATGCATAACTCTGAGGGATCTGGCTACTATGTCTAAAAAATCATCGAGATCCTCTGCTGTACAAGATCTTGTGAAAACTAGAGGCTCTAATATGAAGAAATCACGAATCCTAAAACCAATATTATCACCTTAAAGACATGTACGCTACCGTCTGGCCTGAGTAGCTGCAATACTAGTCAACAATCTGACGGCCTCCCTCATGTCGTCATGTTAATGAGTTGGAGGTGCGGCCGAAAGAGAACCCCTAACCTCTCCTTAAACAGACGGAGTTTGTGAAGCTCTGTATCGAACCTTATGTCTGGACTCCTCATGCTCATCTAACTGAGGGGGTACTCTGCTAGTACCCTGGATAGCAACAACTTTGCCCTTCTGGGAAGTTTTGAGTCTCTTCAGTAGCATCGTTACATATAAAATGTTTTGTTAGAAAGCTGAATTCTTATAACATAGCTCTATCGCACGATCTAGATAAGAAGAAAGGACAACCATCCAATAACGACATATAGCCTCTTGTTCATAAGTATGGTGCACAAATACTCCTGAACAACACTGTACTAGACACGGCCTATAGATACCCTAAGACTGAACTACTCTGGTACCATGTTTGTCAGGACCCAGCCTAGTGCCACGATGGATAACCGACACTAAGTGCTGATCATCATTAAACTTGCTGATAATCTACTAATCATAAATATAAACTGATAAACTAAACAAGCATAAACGTAACTGATAAGAACTGTACCATTCAAAAAGCTGACAAGGCTAACACAAGCTGACATATGAAAATATAATAACTACACATGTGCATATCTACAGGCTTCTTGGAGTCCTGAACTGAACAAGTACTGGACGAGACAAGGCCACACCATACCCAAACTAGCTAAATGTACACATACAAAATATAAGTAACTTCGGGAGTAAGCAGAGTGACTCTAATAGCTAGTGGATAGTTTACTAATGTGGCACAAGCCCTTGTCTATCTGTACCTACGCATCATGAAATGTAGCGCCTCGTAAGGGACATGAGTATAATATGTACAAACTATATAGAGTGGAAAGCATATGTAAATCATACTAAAGTATGACTGTAAGCTGGAAATCTTAATATAAGCTGAAAACAAAACAAAAATCTTAACTAGCAACTGATTTAGAACTGAAGAGAAGTTTAAGCTGAAACTGTGCTGAAACTAAACTACTGTCTGAACTAGTACTTGTCTGGCATTATGGGCTATGCCCCCCTCCCCAACCAGGTAAATGTACATCTAAAATAGCCTCATGTATAGTCATGTAATGCAAACTATAGCTATAAATGCGTATATAACATGCCTGACTGGCGTTATGGGCTATATCCCCCTAGTAGAAAAATATATAATCAATAAGCCCAATTGGTGTTATAGGCTATCTTCCTGGAGCATATAATCAATAGGACCCGCTTGAATTATGATCTATATACCCCATCATAAATAATGTAATCATGTATGAGGCGTAACACATGTGGCAGCATCATATGAACTCAAGAGATCATAAAGGAAACCATAAACAGAATCACAAACGTAATCTGGTACTTGTCGACCATAAGTCGGGCGGAGGAGCCTAAAGGAGAAACCAATTATGTACATGATATATTAAGGCTAATTAACTAATTAGGATCCCTATAGAATCAACTTAGAACCAAGGAACTTAAAATTTGTCCAACTCATCAAATTTTCAAAATTTTCAACAAAGTTTCCTCTAAAACTGGATGATCCCCACAAAAAATAGCAAGAATCACAATATACAAGAGAATGGATACCCGGACCAGTTGATAACATCAAACTAAATGAGATTGAGTTATCCACAATATTATCAAACATCGACAAAAAGGAATTATGGACGTACTGTCAGCTCATTATGACTAACTTTCGACATCAAAGTCTAAATATGATTTAGGAATAATATAAGCATAATACATGATAATTAAGCTTATATAATCTAAAAGGAAGATATTAGTATCATATGGGGGTTAGGTATACATAAAACATCAAAGGAACTCAATAACTGAACTCCGAATGGCATAGGCCAAATGGGCAATTCACCTTTTTTGTTTTTGTTGTGTTTTGAAATTTGAACCTAAACTAGTTTCTTCCATACTTCACATATGGAATTGAATACTATACAAGGATACAATTCATGCTGAATTTTCCTTGAAAAACTCATAAAATATCAAGAAAAAAGTCTAGAACATAGCTAAACAAAATAATGCCGAAAAAGAAACGAAAACCCTACATACCTCTTGTGTTCTTGCTCCCAAACTCTATTACCTCTGATCCAAACCCGTACTTATCATTGTATAGATAAAATACAGAGGTGAAAAACTTGCTTAGCCATAAAGGTCTGTCCAAAACTCTAGTTATAAGGAGAAAGGAGGATGTCAAAGTCTTACCTACGTCGTAAGGATCACATTGATGTGTTCACTTCTTGATTTTGAGTTGCGAATGATGGACCTGCTTCAAAAATCTAAGAAACTTCTTGGAGAGCTATGGAAGCTCTATTGTTCATGAATTTTCTGGAAAATGAGGAAAAAGATGACTAAGTCTTCTATTTATAGTAAGGTTGAAAAGTCAACCACATGTGTTCTTCACCGGCCCTTCTTCCGACGCCCATATCTCTTTATCCGGACTTCGTTTGAATGAACGATGAAGAGCATTAGAAACTACATTCCAAGATCTTCAATTTGGTATGTGATATATATATATACCTCATTTAACATACGGAATTAATTCCGGGAATAAGGTTCCGGGCACAATAATAATGAGATCAAAAAGTGAGAAAATAAGATTGTATTAAGATTTCTATAGAATGTAGTGTAAGTTTGCAAGAAAATGTGTCATTTACAATGATAACTGATGTCGCCCAAGTTCACACCTCAAATTGGGGTTGTGAAGCGGTCGATGCAATTATAATTACCCAATTAGGAGTTGGGATCGAATCCCCAAGAAGCATAGATGGGATTAGTGGTATATATTTGGACTAAGCGCATAAAGTGTCTAACTTGCACTTCCACAAACTTTGTTTTGTTTATACTTCTAAATTATGCTACGGTTTGCAAATATAAAATATGAAACTAGAGAATAATATTTTTGTGGTTGTTTTTCAAATATGTAAAAGGTCTAGGGTTGTGACTTCCACATAGGTGTTTACCTAACGGGTTGTGGGCTCTAGAGCGGGTTTCGTTGGTCGGGGCATAATATAGAAATCAACACGCAATTACCCACTCTATACCTCTCGGTAATAGAGTGGTTTTGCCTAATTTGGATTTCTCAAGTCCAAATGGGTAATTCAGAAAATAGTTGATAAAAGCTCAAGCTGGGTTTTACTATCTCTAGATTCAACCCTTTAATCGGAACTATCAATTTCTTGAGTTCATCCCAATTTCTTGTTAGCCAAGTTTTCCTAGACTCAATCTCTCTTTCTCAAGTAGAGACTAAGTCAAATAGGCCTGAATCAATATTTGCGATCATTAATTCTACAATTAAAGCAAGAACTAGGCTAAATATTGCACACCCAACCATAAACAAGCCCTAAATCAAATACCCATTAGGTACCCACACTAGGGTTGGGTCACAACTCTAGCTAGAAATTTAGCTACTCATAGATGAAAATGAAGAAATTAAAGAAGAAATGATAATTAAACTCATATGGACTAATAAATAGATTAAAATCTAATGTTTAATCACCAAAGTAAACTAAAGTTGCTAAAACTAGTAAAGAAAAACGGCTACCAACTTTCAGATGTTCAAACTTGACCTAATTTTGACAAAAAAGACTATTTATACACAGCTAAAAATTTCGGACAAAATTGCCCTTTCAAAGGTTCTGCAACCGCACAATTCTGTGTGTGGTCCGCACTAAGTTGAGCTTGACAGGAGGGACTTCTGCGGCCATACAATTCTAAATTGCGGCCGCACTTCTTCAGGTTCTGAGGTCCGCACATTTCTGAGTGCGGTCACACTCTGAACTTCTGCGGCCGCACAATAATTGTACAGTCCACACTTCTCGATGGACTTCAGGTTGTACTCTCTAATCTTCCTCTTCTGTGGCCGCATAATTATTGTGCGGTCCGCACATTAAAAAGCAACACTGACAAAATTCTTTCACATTCTGCGGCCGCAGACAAAAATTCTGTGGTCCGCACTTTGCTACTTTTTGCTTGGTTTTAGTCCTTGTCCAAGTATTATGACTTATGCAGATCGTCAGGGTAATCAGAATGAATTTGGAAGAACAGTTCTTAGTTTGAAGCTTAAAAATTTGAAAGGTTTAACCAAGTTTTGACTTGTTAGTATATGACCTCGGATTGGAATTTGTATGATTTGGTTAGCTCCAATAGGTGATTTGGGACTTATGAGCGTGATCGAAATGTATTTTGGAGGTTTGTGGAAGGTTTAGACTTGAATTGACGAAACTGGGATTTTGGCGTTTTCTGGTTGATAGGTGAAATTTTGATATAGGGGTCGGAATGGAATTCTAGAAGTAGGATTAGGTCCATTGTGCCATTTGTGATGTATGTGCAAAATTTCAGGTCATTCGGACAAGGTTCGATAGACCTTTTGATCGAAAGCAAAATTTGGAAATTTTTGGAATTCTTACACTTGAATCCGATGTGATTTTGGGATATGTTGACATGTTTGGTTGAGGTTCCGAGGGCCTCGGGTGACTTTTGGGTGGTTAAATGGATCAAATTCTTGTTTTGAAAGTTGCAAATTTCTTTAGTTCAGTGTTGCAGAGTTTTGCTCTTCGCGTTCGCGAGAGGGCCCTCGCGTTCGTGTAAGAGGAAATATGAGCTGTGAATTATTTGTGCTTCGCGAACGCGAGGCTTTGACCGCGTTCATGAAGAAGGAATTTTTGTCGTGGGCAGAATGTTTAAATAGCCATGTTCGCGATGTTTGGTCTATCTTTCATCATTTTTTAGCGATTTTGGAGCTTTTTGAGAATGATTGAAGAGGGAATCAAAGGGGAACAATTGGAGGTAAGATTTTTGAACTCTATACTCGATCCTATGTTGATTCTTACTTGTTTAAATATGGAATTTGTGAAATTTAAAGCCTAAAATTGGGAGATTAGGGCTTGAAATTAGAGAGTATAAATTGGGGATTTGAGAGGCCATTTGATGTCCGATTTTGATGTTCTTGGTATGTATGGACTCGTTGGAGGATAATGATTCTGTTGATGATTTTTATCGAATTCCGAGGTGTGGGCTCGGGGGTCGGGTTTGGCCAATTTCGGGATTTTTGATATAAATTGGTTATTTTCGAGTGAGCTTTGTTCCCTTAGCATATTTTGATGGTATAAACTTGTTTTTGGATAGATTTGGAGCATTCGGAGGCTGATTTGAGGGGAAAAGGCATTGCGGTCTAGAGTTTGGACCGGATAAAGGTCAGTATTGATTGTAAATATTTGTCCTGAGGGCATGAAATCCCGGATTTCACATCGTTGTGCTACTTTGAGGTGACGCCGTTGGGGATTATGACTTGGTCTGTCCCGTAAGACTGTTAAGTTGCGTATATGATTAAAACGTGTTTGATATCATTGTGTTTTGGAAATTATTACCATGATTTGGGTTGAATGCCATATTTTGGGCTTCGTGCCAACTATTTTGGACCCTTATGGGCTTTTTACTGCTATTCCTCACTGTTTTGACTTCTTATTTGTACTCAGTCATGCTGTATTCTACTATTTTAATAACTCAACCATATTTACTCCGTTTTAATATTTGAAATGATATTTTGGACTGAGCATCATGTTTTACTATTACCCGAGTGGCTTGAAAGATTTCTGACTGAGTGAGGCCGAGGGCCTGTGTTGTAAGGATAATATGGGATCGGGCTGCGCACCGCAGCAGGTTGTTACTGATTCATGATTATGAGGCCAAGGGACTGATTTGTTACGCCACGTGGTGGCTTGTTATGAGGCCGAGATCCTGTTTGATTATGCCATGAGATGGCTTGTTATTGCGCTAGGGCCGTAAGGGGCCCCTCCCGGAGTCGGTACACCCCCAGTGAGCCCAGGTACCCTAAGTGAGTGACATATTGATTATGCCATGAGATGACTTGATATTGCGCTTGGGCTGTAAGGAGCCCCTCCCGGAGTCTGTACACCCCCAGTGAGCGCAGGTACCTAGTGTGAGTGATATGATGTAGCCCGAGGGGCTGTTGTTGTTTCATATTGTTTCTTGAGAGGCTGTTCTTGATCCATGTTTTGCCTGAGGGGCGGTTCTTGATTCATGTTATGCCCGAGGGGCTGATTACGAGGGATTGCGAGGTAGCCTGAGGGGCTGGTTCTGTTGAGATTATGCCCGAGGGTGGTTTATGGTACATGTTTTGCCCGAGGGGCTGTTTACGTTTCTATCATTTATACTCACTGTTTTATCACTCATTTGAAAACATTGAAAGTTGTTTTAAAAAGATTTTTACTGAAATTGAGCTTGATTTACGAGGTAAATGATTTTGTGTACAACTTTGAAAATGATCTACATTTGTTGTAGTGTTATGACATGGTTTACATGTTTTCTTACTGCTCAGCTTTCATTTACTTTTATTACTTACTGAGTCGGCGTACTCACATTACTCCTTGCACCTTATGTGTAGATTCAGGTAGTTCTGAATCCGGTAGCGGGTGTTGATTGCCTGGTGGCAGAGTCATTGGAGTTAGCAAGGTAGCTGCCCGATGTTTGCAGCACTGCTTTTCTCCCTCTTGTCTTCCTTAGACTGTGTTTAGTACATTCTTAGGCTCTTGTTGTATTTAGAGCTTAGTTTATGCTAATGACTTGTGACACCCCGATGTTGGGCTAGTTTATTTATTCCGCACTGTTCCTATAAACTTACATTATGAGATATTTGGATAAATTAAAAGCTTAAAAATGAATTATATTGATTAATGGTTAATTCGGGTCGGTTTTAGGGTAGTGACAATAAGGAATTATTATTACAAACCAAATATAAATGAATTACAGAATGAAAATGCTATACTGTAGGGAACCTGGATAGGCCAAAAAGTAATCTTGGAAGCCAGGCCTTCAACCAAGTCTGAAACATGCCAATATTCTCATAGTACATCCAATGGTCTTTTGGTGTGTAAAAGTTCCCAAGGGCCTCATGGACCCCGGGCAATGCTCCCACCAGAAACTTGAAAGAAACATTTTTTTGAGCAAGTTTTGGAGAGCCAGCTCCAGTGTGTCAGAGTTCAGAGGAGTCTCATGGATTCCTAGGCAGTGTTCACACTGGAGGGGCATGACCCTAGAAGTTCTAAGAGTAGGAGTTAAAAACAGTTTGCATTTTTTTTTGGGGTAAATAGGAACAAACAGAGTCACTTCAATACTTGGGATACAAACAAAGATTCCAGCAATCAAATAGTAGACAGAAACAGGATCACAATCACTTCAAGCAAAGTTTCACATTGCCTAAATTCAACTTGGTTCATTAATTGCTACTAGATGGGCTTATGGACATGTATTAAATAAAAAACATTAGGCTGGGATCAGATTACCATTCAGACAGTCATGCATAAATCAGAAGTTAGAAGCATAGAAACCATGAACTAATCAGGAACCCGCTAGGGGTGAACATTTAAAACTGGACAGGAAGCATGCTAGTTGAGAAACAAGTAGACATGGGTCTAATTACAAGTATGTAGACATGACGAAAACAGGAAACACATAGGTCTAATTAAATAGAAGTGGACATGCTGATTAGGATCAGTGAACATGAAGCACATGGATCTAATTAGATAGAAGTATGCATGCTAATAACAGGGAGCACAGAGATTTAATCACATAGATGTAGTCATGCTGAAAACATAAAACACACAGGGTTAATAAAATAAGAGTGGACATACTGAATAAATAGGAAACACACAGGTTTAACTACATAGAAGTTTGAATGATAGCAGAAGTGGAGACATACTAGTTAAGAGATAGCAAGAGGAAAGTAAAGCAAACAGGATCCAAGGGTCTATCCTTGGCTTTCATCCAGCTAGATAGTGCAACAAACAAAGAGTAGGAAGATTGTGATGGAGGATAAGAATAAGAACTTTGTGTGTTTCTCTATATATGTGTGCGTGTGTGTTTAGAAACAGAGTGAGGTTTATATAGCAATGAGTAGAGTTAAGTAAATAAGGTAAAGAAGGTTAAAAGTTTACAAATAAGGCAAAAAGAACAATTAGTCAATCAATTGGGCTTAACAAAACCAATCAATACGCAGAATCATGGGGTTATATTCAAAATTAACATGGAATCGAGATTTAAATAAGATAAGTGATAAGTCTGATAGCCAACTAGAGTCAGAACACTAAAAATCTGGTAAGTAACAAGCAATTAGTCACACAATTAAGGTAACACAAGTAAATAGAGACTAATTTGGGATTGGTAAGACAATCAGCCCATAAATTAAGCTTAATAGGAACAATTAAGGCAAGTAGTGCCAATTAGGAGTCCCAAAATAAGGGAAGTAGACAAAATTACAGGAAGTAATTACCTCAGTAAAACAAAGCGACTTCAAATCCTAGACATTTTAGATAGTCAATCAATTACTCAAGAATAATGGGCAAATATTGAAGCGAACAATGAAGTAATCAAATGAACTAAAGACTGGAATGTAGTCATGGAAGAATCAGTAAAAAAGATAATCAAACACATAGGAATCTTTTAGAAAGTTTTGTAGAAACAGACGAAGTGAAACCCTAGTTCTTAGAGAATATTAGGACCGATTAACAGTAAAGAAAACAAAAAATCTTTAAAGAAAAATGCTATAGAAACTAGAAATCGTTTCAGATCTACAGAGATCTGAACAACAAATAATAAGGAAGCGAAACCCTAATCTAGAGGGATGTTAAATAGATTAACCATTGTCACACCTCCTTTTTCCGCCCCGCGAGGGGTGAAGGAGTTTTTTCCAATTAAAAGACAATCGAAACGAGATTTGTTTATTTATTTCAGAGTCACCACTGGGGAGATTTATGGTGTCCCAAGTCACTGGTTGAATCCCGAATCGAGGAAAAAATGACTCTGTTTAACAGTCCGCGAATTAGAAATCCGGATAAGGAATTCTGTTAACCCGAGAGAAGGTGTTAGGTATTCCCGGATTCCGTGGTTCTAGCACGGTCGCTCAACTACTATATTTGGCTTATTTATCTGATTTTTTTAACAATTAAGAACTTATATGCAAATTTAACTTTGACCCGCTTTTATCATTATTGTTATTATTATTATTTTATACAAGAATTGCAACGTCGTGAAAACGCATCTCGAATCACGTCACAACCAGTGTACACGTGATTTGTTGACGCATTTTGACTCCGCCAAGATTGGGATTTGGGTTACATAAATGCACACCCATATTTAAGAAAATACCCTTATTAAATACGCGCCTAAAGACTACGCGTTGTTATACTTTTAGGTAGGACCGTGAAATTTACTAAACCGCCCATCACGGAATCTAAGTATTTTTTTAAAAAAATAAATAAGATTGGAGGACCCTGCAAATATTTGTATTGTTTATATTTATTTATTTTTAGCGAAATCCTCCCTTATTTTATGAATATCTTAAAATGACTACATTTTTTTATTATTAAGTTTGTCTATAAATATAAAATCAATCTCTACATACTTAAAAATAACATATTAAATACTAGTTTAAAACAAATATTAACGGAAAGTAATATTACTAAAATTATAATTATAAATAAAATATGGAATTGTCAAATAATTTTTTTTTAAAAAACTAATTATCCCATAACCGGATTAAAATCATATTGTTAGATGACTTGAGCTATTGAAATTAATTATTTACAAATACTGAAAATTAGAAACAAACTTGATTACTAATCCGTATTTCTAAAATTTAATTAATTTAACCTTAACTAACCTTGTTTTAATTCAAATCATGTCCTAATACTTGATTCGCAAAATTAATTTAAATTCATGTTTTAACTAAATTTAGCTACATGATTTCAATTAACTTAATGTTGGCGATACTAAAACCCTTATGAATAATGAACTTAATTAGTTTGGCCAAACTGATTTAATAAAGCCATTTTTACGTTATTTTCTTCTCATTTTAATTATTAGACAGTTTAATCAGTAATGGACATGCTTAAATATATACTACCTAATAATCAGGTTAAAGCAAAGCATTATTTAATACATCGCTACAATATGTCTAGTTATGCAAAACGACGGGGATTTACAGAATAATAATATATGAAATAACCTAAATACAATTAATAAAAAAAAAACTAAATTAGAAATTTAACATTCCATTCTTCATTTCAGCTTATAAAATGCCAAAATTACAGTTGTGTACCTGGTATTGCCAATATAAGAAGAAGAAAGTCAGCAACGTAGTACGTAACACAGCAACAACAATAATAACCAGCAATCCAGTCAACAGAAAATCCCAGTGACAGATTTGAAAATCAAGATAAAAATTCAGAAACACCGACAACAAACAACGGACAGAAGCCAAGGGAATCTTTTCAGATTTGAAAGACTAATTAATATTTAACCCTTAATTTCTGAACCCGTATATCAAAATATTTATCATGTGTATACTACTCTCTCTTTTAATTTCCAGCTTTTTTTATTTTGTATTTTTTTTCTTTTTTGAAAGTCTTAATATTTTTCGGAATTTTTCTTTCTCTCTCTTTAATCTTCAGCCCTCTTTTTTTTCTCTGTCTCCTCCTCTAAAATCTGATCAAGTCCCCCTATTTATCCCCATCTTTCAGCATTTTTTAAACATAAAACCCATTATCTGCCCCGCAATCCCACTATGTCTTGTTCCCCATGCTTACATTAAACAAATACATTATTCCCCACCATTATGTCTTGTCCCCCATGCTTATATTAAACAATTGCATTATTCCCCACCATTATATCTTGTCCCCCATTATTGATTATTTTAATATTATTTTAATCCTAATTGACAGAGCACTCAAAATAAATAATTGTTCAGAATTTTAATTCCAAAAACACCCCTCTGACCTTACTGAAATTAACATTTTACCCCTGAACGTACTGCAAATTACCAAACTACCCCCATCAGCTATAACCAATTCACCTAATCAATTTCAACCAAAATACAACAAATATGACCAATTTCTAAATAATTTTCAACAACAAATTCAAACTAAATGATGAACAACCAAGAAACAACTAAAATTATTTTAATTGAACAATATTTTTTAACAACAAACAAACCTACTTTCAGATTCAACAACAACAACAACAAACAAGTATATTCAGATTTCTAAATTCAATAATCATTTGAACTTAAAATTAAATCTAACAACATTACAACCACAATTTCTATATTAAACTAAACAAGATCATGAAACAAACTGAAGAAATAATCATAAATGATAAACAACAAACAAGAAAATCAAACTTATGCTAATTTCGGATTCAAGAACAATCAAACAAAGTATGGACATAAATGAAAAGATTCAACAACAATAACAAGCAGGTTTTATTCAAATTCGAATTAAACTCGAATTAAGCTTAAACAAAACAAATAAACATATTCAAATTACTAAACTTCAAATAATCAATTGATCTTTTTAAATTAAATCCAACAAAATTATAACAAAGATACATTGAATCAAAAAATTAAAAACCAAAACATAACTTCACATTAAATCACTGAATTAAAACGAACTTCAAACAAAATGAACACGAATTAAATCTATATTAAACAACAAACAAAGGATTCAAGCGATTTAAACTAACACTCTTCTATATTAAAATTAAATTCTTTTAAATTAATAAAACAAAATGAAAAATAATTAATTGCATCTTCAACTTAAATCTAGCGACATTATAATTAAGCTAATCAATTTCTACCTAAAAATAAACAAGAAAAATGAATGAATGAAACAAACTGAAGAAAATAACAAACGGTAAACATGAAATTAATATCGACCATATCTAATTTTAGATCCGAAAATATCAAACAAAAATACGGAAGAAATAAAACTTAGAACAACTGATCGTAAATGACCAACGACGAACTCGAACGAACTTAAATGAAACCAACGAAGCTTTGAAATAAATGGACTTGAAGACGACGAATCAACAAGTTGTGATGGCAGCCATGGCGAAAGAAACGAAGATGAAGGAGCAGCAGCAGTACGAAGCAGTTAGCAGCAGCACGAACTGGAAGTTCAGGTGGTCGTCCGACATGGAAGCAGTGGTACGTCGGAGCAGCAGCGAAGAAGATGCAGCGGCGAGGGGGCAGCCATGGCAGCAGCTGAACATTGGAACTGGAGTGAAGGAGAAGATGGGGCAGCCATGAGCTCGAGCTCGAGCTCGTTCATGGCTGCTCGGAGACGACGCGGTGGGGTGTTTGGCCATGAGGTGTAGACGAAGCAGCGACAATCATGGATGCTTGAACGAAGAAGAAGAAGAAACATCGAAGGTGGTCGACGATGCGACGGATTGTGTGCGACTGGCTGGACGGAGCAGCAGCAGCGCGATGACAGTAGGGTCATTTGGACGAAGAACGAAGAAGAAGCAGCAGCCATGAACGGCTGCTGCGTGTGTGCGTTTTCCACTGTGTATGTGTGTGTATGTGTTGAAGTGTGTGTGTGAGTGTGACGGGGTGAGGGGGAAGGGCTGGAGGGGGTGGTCGTTGGGCGAGGGGGAAGGGCAGCCATGGGAGGGGACTTGGAAGTTTGAAGAAGAAGAAAGAAAGAGAGGGGGCGGGTGGGTTTTTTTTTTCAACAGTGAAATTTTAGGGTTTTGAAATGAAATGAAAGATAGGGAAATAGGGGTGTTGGGTCTTTGGGGTTATGGACTGGGTCGACCCGGTTTGAAACGGACCGGGTCATAGGGGAAGGTTGGGTATATTTGGGCCTGTGGTTCAAAATTGAAGAAGAGGCCTAATTCCGATTTTTTTTTGTTTTGTTTTTTTTTCTTTTCTTTTACTTCCTAATTAATAAAACTAAAATTCTAAATTAAATTATAAACTAAATTATCTTATTAAAAAAAATTAATTAACTCTAAATAGCAATTATCGCACATTTAAATAGCAATTAACGATAAAATCGCACAATTTAGAGGTTAAATGCTAAAACTGCATCGTACATTATTTTTTATGATTTTTTCATTTTGTAAAATAAATTTGATTAAATATAAAATGCAAACGCGACATATTTTATATTTTTATTAATTTAAACAAATAAACATGCACACACAAAAATATAAATAATTATACAAAAATACCACAAAAATACAAAAATTGCACACAAAGGAAAATTATTTTATTTTGAATTTTTGGGAGTAATTCTCATATAAAGCAAAAATCACGTGCTCACAGCTGCCCTCTTTGTCCGATAACACGAAGGGTTTTCGTGCAAAGATCAAGTGAGCGGATACGAGCGATTTTTTCCCGTTCGAGTACTCCGTGTGAAGCATTGTTTTAAAGCTCTAACCGAACCTCTGCTTCAAAGGTTTCCTACATATACCTGGCTAAAAGAGAATCAGGTCACTGTAGTTCAGGAAGTTTTGGTAGCTGGGACTACCATGAGATTGCAATGTTACTACTGTTGCATGCTGTTATTACTGTTTGCCGACCTCCTTATATACCATGCTAAAAGAAAACAAGAAGCTAGACTTAAACTAGGAATAAAAAAAATCTTAAAAATCTTATATATCTACGACTTGTTCTTGTTGCTTTGCTTTCTTGTTGGCTTGTGTTTCCTCTGGTGCCTTTCTTTTGAAAACTGCTGGGGATGACACTGTCCTTTTGCTTTTCTGAACACAAGTTTTATTATTCCGTTCTGTCTGCTGGGGACACTGCTTCCTATATTAAAGCTTGTTATGCTGAGGATTTTTGTTGTACCCCTCCTCATTACTGACTTCTGTTTGATCTTGAAATGTATTCCTCTATTCTGCAGGCGGGGACGCTCCTGACACCAACTTGATTTTTGAAAGGTGATGCAACCTCCATTCTCCAGGCGGGGTCCTGACTTCTTCAACTTAAAATATAACAACCTCCATTTTACAGGCGGGCTCCTGACTTCTTCAACTCAAAATAAATCCAACTTCCATTCTCCAGGCGGGCTCCTAACTTCAACAACAACTTAAAATAATTCAGCCTCCATTCTCCAGGCGGGCTCCTGACTTCTCCAACTTTGAAAAATAAATCATCCTCCATTCTCCAGGCGGGCTCCTGACTTCTTCCACTTAAAATTTAACATCCTCCATTCTACAGGCGGGCTCCTGACTTCTTCAACTCAAAATTTAACAACCTCCGTTCTACAGGCGGGTTCCTGATTTCTTTAATAACAACCTCCGTTCTACATGCGGGCTCCTGACTTCTTCAATAAAAACCTCCGTTCTACAGGCGGGCTCCTGACTTCTTCAATTCAAAATTTAACAACCTTCGTTCTATAGGCGGGTTCCTGACTTCTTCAATAACAACCTCCGTTCTACAGGTGGGCTCCTGACTTCTTTAATAATAACCTCTGTTTTACAGGCGGGTGCCTGATTTCTTCAATAATAACCTCCATTCTACAGGCGGGTTCCTGATTTCTTCAATAACAAACCTCCGTTCTACAGGCGGGCTCCTGACTTCTTCAATAACAACCTTCGTTCTATAGGCGGGCTCCTGACTTCTTCAATAACAACCTCCGTTCTACAGGCGGGCTCCTGACTTCCATCAAAATAACAACCTCCGTTCTACAGGCGGGCCCCTGACTTCTTTAATAATAACCTCCTTTCTACAGGCGGGCTCCTGACTTCTTCAATAACAACTTCCGTTCTACAGGCGGGCTCCTGATTTCTTCAATAATAACCTACGTTCTACAGGTGGGCTCCTGATTTCTGAAACTTGAAATGTATGCCTCCAAGCTAGTGTTTTGTTCCTCTGCAAGCTTACTGGGGAATAATACTGCTGGGGAAATTATCTTCCTTCTTTTAAACATGGTGGGAATAATATTAATTCAAAAGTCATTGCTTTTATAACTTTGGGTTATCTTGCTTCTTCCAAAATTGTTCTCCTTTTTAAAACTTGTATCCCCCTTCTCGTATACGGCTGGGAATTTTATTTTCTTCCAAAATCGTGTTGTCTTATCTCTTTCCCAAATGGCTGCCTTATTTCAAGAAAATTTTCGTAATGAGAGAAAATTTTCTGCCCCAGTTTAATAATCTTCTTCATGAATCTGTCTTCCTGCAGTCAATAATATCGCTCTTCCCCTGTTTTAAATCAAAGAAAAATTTGTTAGTTTAAAATGTGGCGAGTGATCGTGCCACTTCTGCTGGTGATGGTTTTTCCTTTTTCCTTTACCTGCTCTGCTATAAAACTTTCTGGGGAACATAGTGTTCGCTAAGGATGGTACTCCTGCTGGGGATGTTTTTTTTTTCATTTTCTCTTCCTTCCCTGCGCTGTGTTGTCCAACCATTGCGGGACTTGGTTAAAAATCTGTCGGAGTTGCCCCTCTATTTCACAAATCTGCTGGGAATCCTCCTGGAATTTATATCCACCCCTCATTTGGTTTGGTGACAAACTTCTTTTTGTTTTGTCACTTTGTATTGGGCCCGTCCCGTTTTGCCCTTTGTCTCTAACCATTTTGGCAACTGGTAGTAAGCTCTGAAAAATCTTTCGAAAACAAACTTCTAGGGAAAAAATCTTTAGACAAAATGAATGAAAAGAAGAACAAATGCATAAAAAGAAAAGGAAAAGTCTTTCCGAACGAATGCTGGGGAGGAGAAAAGAAAAAGGACTTATCTGAATGATATACCCGATCCCAACGATCATGTCGTGCATTCCAGATTAGTCAAACCCAGTCTAATTGTATCAATCAATCTTCCAGATGATCTCATCTTGCTGGGGATAAATGGATCCTCAAGTTTTGTCAAATGTGGATCCTTTGCGCCCATCTTGTCTTGTCGCCTTATAGTGCCCTTCAAGGGGTTTTCACTAATAAGACTCTCTCATTTCTCTCAACTCCCGTCGCCTTATGGTGCCTGGAAGGTTTTCACCGATAAGACTCTCTCATTTTATTTTATTTTTCCACTGGGGATTGGAGTGTTGCCGATATGACTCTCTTTACTAGGTGTTATTTCGGCTATCAATTCATTTCCACCTTATGATCCTCTTCTCTGCTAGGGAACAACGTGTTATTTTCGACTTTCATTTGCATGCCTTGGTATTTCTCGGATACTGATCGGGAGGTCTTTTTGGACATCAATATGGATTTTTGTTTCAAAGCAATTTTAATAGTAAAGCATTACAACTCTTGGAATCGAACTTCTTTTACAAAATTTATAAACACAACTTCTGCCCCAGTTTCTTGCTTGGGGATTTTTATTTTTTTATTATGCTATGACCGAGCCGTGAGGCGCCTACGTATCCTCTTTGAGGAATCAGGTCAAACGTAGTTCCCAATTCCTCTATTTTTCATGTAACCTTTCTTTTGTTTTATTATCATTTTTTTTTTCTCTCTTTTTTCTATTTCAATTATTGATTCCTAAAGAGGGATATGAAAGAATAAATAAGGCTCAAAAGGGGAAGCAAATGATAAAGTGTTTGGATAGAAGAAAGAATTGCCTCCGTCATTTCATTCTTCAATAAATGCCAACCACAAACAAACAATAATTACAATCAAAAGGAATCATACATAATATCTCTTAACTGCGTCAGAATTGATAGCCATATCGACGCATTTCCCGTCAATGTTTGTTAAGCATAAAGCTCCACTGGACAACACTCGGGTTATAATGAACGGTCCCTGCCAATTAGGGGCAAACTTGCCTTTTGCTTCAACCTGATGTGGCAAGATTTGTTTCAACACTTGTTGCCCCACCTCAAACTTTCTGGGGCGCACCTTCTTGTTGTAGGCTCTCGCCATTCTCCTTTGATATAATTGGCCATGACACACAACTGCCAATCTCTTTTCATCAATTAAGTTTAACTGCTCCAATCGTGCTTTGACCCATTCGTCATCATCAATCTCAGCCTCAGCGACAATCCGAAGGGATGGAATTTCAACTTCTGCCGGTATTACTGCTTCAGTTCCATATACCAGCAAATAAGGAGTTGCACCTACTGAAGTGCGGACAGTAGTGCGATAACCCAATAATGTGAATGGCAACTTCTCATGCCATTGTCTGGATCTTTCAACCATTTTCCTCAATATCTTCTTGATGTTTTTGTTGGCTGCCTCAACCGCTCCATTCGCCTTGGGTCGATACGGGGTGGAATTACGATGTGTAATCTTAAACTGTTCGCATACTTCTCTCATCAATTTGCTGTTAAGATTAGCACCATTGTCCGTGATTATCACTTTCGGGATCCCAAATCTACAAATGATATGGGAATGGACAAAATCCACCACTGCCTTCTTGGTTACCGACTTAAAAGTTTTGGCTTCAACCCACTTGGTGAAATAATTAATGGTAACCAGAATGAACCTATGACCGTTGGAAGCTGCTGGCTCAATCGGTCCAATGACATCCATGCCCCAGGCAACAAATGGCCATGGTGCTGACATTGTATGCAACTCTGTTGGCGGAGAGTGGATCAGATCTCCATGTATCTGACATTGATGGCATTTCCGCACAAAATTGATACAATCACGCTCCATAGTGAGCCAATAATAGCCTGCTCGAAGAATCTTCTTTTTCAATACATATCCGCTCAAATGTGGCCCACAAACTCCAGCATGTACCTCTGTCATAACTGTCGTGGCTTGACTGGCGTCTATACATCTCAACAATCCCAAATTCGGGGTTCTTTTATACAAAACTCCTCCACTGAGGAAAAATCCATTTGCCAACCGTCGAATGGCTCTCTTTTGATCTCCGGTTGCCTGTTCCGGGTATATCCCCATCCTGAGGTATTCCTTGACATCGTAAAACCACGGCACGCCATCTACCTCTTCCTCTACCATGTTGCAATAAGCATGCTGATCGCGAACCTGAATGTGCAATGGGTCAACATGAATCTTATCTGGGTGGTGAAACATCGATGATAAAGTGGCCAATGCATCGGCAACCTCATTATGAACTCTTGAGATGTGTTTGAACTCCACTAATTGGAATCTCTTTCTCAGATTATGCAAACATTGTCAATATGGTATGAGCTTCAAATCCCGTGTTTCCCATTCACCCTGAATCTGATGCACCAGGAGGTCCGAGTCTCCCAAGACCAAGATGTCCTGGACATCCATGTCTGCAGCTAGTCGCAAACCCAAAATGCACGCTTCATATTCAGCCATGTTATTGGTACAATAGAAACGTAGTTGCGCCGTAACAGGATAATGATGTCCTGTTTCAGAGATAAGTACCGCTCCTATTCCAACACTCTTTACATTTGCGGCTCCATCAAAGAAAAGCCTCCAACCTGGTTCCTTGGATAATTCCAATTCATCTATATTCATCACTTCCTCGTCAGGAAAATACGTCATCAATGGCTCGTATTCTTCATCCACAGAATTCTCAGCCAAGTGATCTGCCAACTCTTGGGCTTTCATAGCAGTCCTCGTCATATAGACGATATCAAACTCTGTGAGTAATATTTGCCATTTCGCTAGCCTCTCTGTGGGCATGGGCTTTTGGAAAATATACTTCAACGGGTCCAAGCGTGAAATAAGATAAGTAGTATATGAGGACAAATAATGCTTCAACTTCTGGGCCACCCAAGTTAGGGCACAACATGTTTTCTCGAGTTGAGTATATTTAACCTCATATACTGTAAACTTTTTGCTGAGATAATAGATGGATTGCTCTTTCCTTCCTGTGATGTCGTGCTGTCCCAATACGCAGCCAAATGAATTCTCCAGGATTGTCAGATAAAGAATCAATGGTCTCCCTGGCTCTGGTGGAACCAACACAAGTGGGTTTGATAAATATCATTTGATCTGATCAAAGGCCTCCTGACATTCCGCCGTCCATTCCACTGCGGCATCGTTCTTTAATAGCCGAAAGATAGGTTCACAGGTTGCTGTGAGCTGTGCAATAAATCTGCTGATGTAATTCAACCTCCCCAACAGACTCATTACTTCTGTCTTGTTCTTCGGTGGTGGCAAATCTTGGATAGATGTGATCTTTGCCGGATCTAGCTCAATACCTCGCCGACTGACAATGAATCCTAACAACTTTCCAGATGGAACACCAAATGCACATTTGGCCGGGTTGAGCTTGATGTCATACCTTCGCAATCTTTTGAAAAATTTCCTTAGATCTGCCACATGGTCTTCCTGATGCTTAGATTTTATGATTACGTCATCTACGTACACTTCAATCTCTTTGTGTATCATGTCATGAAACACGGTAGTCATTGCTCTCATGTACGTTGCCCCAGCATTCTTTAGACCAAAAGGCATTACCCGGTAGCAATAAGTTCCCCATGGCGTAATGAATGTCGTTTTTCTGCATCTTTTTCATCCATTAAAATCTGATGATATCCAGCATAGCAATCTACAAATGACCCGATCTCGCGTTTGGCACAATTATCGATCAAGATATGGATGTTGGGCAAAGGAAAGTTTTCTTTTGGACTTGCCCTGTTCAGGTTACGGTAAT
The DNA here is from genome assembly GCF_000715075.1 of Nicotiana tabacum. Lineage (NCBI taxonomy): Eukaryota > Viridiplantae > Streptophyta > Magnoliopsida > Solanales > Solanaceae > Nicotiana > Nicotiana tabacum. The sequence goes on from NC_134089.1 coordinate 115,306,166, forward strand.
CGACGCATACTCTGATCTTTCCATCTTTCTTTGGCACCGACACCACATTAGCCAACCAGTCAGGATATCGAGTGAACCGAATAACCTTCGCCTGCAGTTACTTGGTTACTTCTTCTTTAATTTTCACACTCATATCCGTTTTGAACTTTCTTAACTTCTGCTTGACGGGAAGGCATGCTGGGTCAGTAGGCAATTTGTGAACCACTAGGTTGGTGCTTAAACTCGGCATGTCATCATACGACCATACAAAAACATCTTTAAATTCAGTGAGTACTTTGATTAGTTCCTCCCAGATGTTTGGCTCAATGTGGATTCTTATTTTAGTTTTCCTGATTTCATCTGCATCCCCTAAATTGATGGCTTCTGTGTCATTCAAGTTGTGCTTGGATTTCTCCTCAAACTGGCTTAACTCTCGGTTTATCTCCTCAAAAGCCTCATCCTCATCGTATTCTGACTCATCATTACAATCGTCATCTTGCGCAATTAATTCGGAATCAGATTGATTATTTAGACTGGGTTAAATATCCATCGTGCATGCCATGTCATTAGAATCAGTATAACGAGAACTGTTCAGAAAGAAAAGAAAAGGAAAACAAAATTAAAATGACATAAAATAAGGAAAGAAAATTTTACTTCATAAAAATATGGGATAACAGAGTTTCACACTTTGTCAAATACAAAATAGAACTGGATTACAACTCTGGAATAATCCAAAACAACAAAAAGAAAAATCAGAGCCCACTACCAAGACTCCCTCCTGGTAGGAAGAGGAGTAGCTGTCCAATTATTGATATTGGCCTTTGGACACACAAATTGTACTTCTGCCCTACTAGAGCCTTCTCCTGTTTCCACCATGTTGACATCACCGAACATCCTTGCAAAGCTTTCGTTTAAATCTCCATCTGGCCCGTTCAGTGATCCGAGAACTTTCGGGACTGACAACTTTCTGATACCTGCTCGAACAAAGGATCTAGACAGGCGCGGGATTGGCTTGGGAAGAACCCAAACTTTCTTCTTTATCTTGCGGGCATGTCTCACATCTGCTGCAGTGGGCTTGAATCCCAACCCAAAGGTCTCTACATTCTTGGGCAAAGAGACAGGTTGAACAATACCTTGAAGCTCAGCCCCCAGACCTTTTCCTGGTACGAACCCGTTGCTCAACATCTCTGAAACTATCATGACGGTTGCCGAAGCTATCCTGGGGTGTGGAATGCTTTTACCCTCGGGGATCTTGTTTGCTGACACTACATCAAAAATCTGGTAAACCCAGGGACCTTTGTTATCGTTGGTTTCTATGAATGGCACAATGGCTCCTCCCATGGTGTGCGCAGTGTCTTCCCCGTGTAGCACGACATCTTGTCTGTCCCACTCAAACTTGACCATTTGATGCAATATGGATGGTACTGCTTTGGCCGCGTGGATCCACGGTCGTCCCAACAAAAGGTTATAAGATACCGTGACATCCAATACCTAGAACTCCATAGTAAACTCGACCGGGCCGATGGTCACCTCGAGTATAATATCCCCCACGGTGTCTGTTCCACTTCCGTCAAATCCTCGGACACAAATGTTGTTCTTGTGGATTCTATCATGGTCAATCTTTAACTGGTTCAATGTGGATAATGGACAAATATTGGCACTTGAACCGTTATCCACTAATGCCCGAGAAACTGCCGAATCTTCACATTTGACAGTCAAGTAGAGAGCTTTATTATGTTCTGTGCCCTCCATTGGTAAGTCATCATCAGAGAATGTTACCCTATTTACCTCAAAAATTTTGTTGGCAATTGTTTCAAGGTGGTTCACTGAAATTTCATTGGGCACATGAGCTTCATTTAGTATCTTCATCAGGGCCCGGCGATGCTCGTCTGAATGGATCAATAGTGATAGCAACGAGATCTGAGCCGGTGTTTTCTTCAATTGTTCAACAACGGAATAATCCTGTATTTTCATCTTTTTCAGGAATTCCTCCGCCTCTTCCTCTGACACAGGTTTCTTTGTTACTGCTGGATTGGACCTTCTCAACTCCATGGGAGCAAAACACCATCCCGATCGAGTTAGTCCCTGCACCTCACAACTATCCTCCTCCACCTGCTTTCCCTTGTACATTACCACTGCCTTTTCATACTTCCAAGGCACGACCTTGCTATCAATCACGGGTAATTGGACTACCGGCTTTATGATGACCGGTTCCCTGCAAACCCCCTTCACAACAACCACGGGTGCAGATGATGCCCCTGATATTACCAATTTGGCTAGTTCTGGTTCTCTTGCAGCGGCATATGGATTCTTCCCTAATATAACCACTGGCTTGACATCTTCCCCTTTTACCTATACCCCTGCTTCCCCACCGATCAATTTTTCTTTCGGAGTGGCACGTATCATCATCACTGTCTGTGAGGGTTTCTTTGACTCCCCTCCTTCGTGCACCAGCTCAATCATGTGGTTGTCGTGATGTGTCAGCAACGGGTTCTGGTTAATATTGGGTGCCTCCGGTGCTTGTACCTCGATCTTGTTGGCATCAATAAGATCTTGTATCGCATGTTTCAGCTTCCAACATTTCTCGGTATCATGTCTGGGAGCTCCTGAACAATATTCACATCTTACCGAGTGATCCATATTTTGGGGAAGAGGATTCGGCAACCTAGGCTCAATAGGATTCAATAAACCCAACTGCCTTATCTTGTGGAACACAACAATATAGGTTTCTCCCAACTCATTAAAGTTTCTTTGCCTCTGTACCCTTTCATTTCTAAAAGCCTAATTCCCTCGAAAACCTGGCCCTCCGGGATTCCTGTAGGCTCTTGGTGGTGGATAAGTGTTTTGTGGGGGTGGATAAGTGTTTTGGGGAGCCGGCGCACGCCATTGCGGGCGAGCTGGCGGCTGAGTATATGTCTGGGCTTGATGGACAGATAGACGTGGTTCTTGTGGATAGTAGGGTTGTGGTGGGTAATTTGGGTAGTGGGGTCTGGGTTGGTAATGACGGGAAGGACCTCTAGATCTGGACCAATTGCCTGCTTCTATTGTTGTTACCTCTTCTCTTCTTTTCTTTCCGAGCGCACCTCCCGTGCCGCTCTGAATGGCCTGAGTCGTCGCCTTAATTGCCGAGTAACATAGGATCTTATTGGACTTAAGTCCTTCTTCTATCATGCTTCCCATTTTCACCATTTCATTTAAGGATTTGCCAACCAACGTCACCAAGTGACCGAAGTAAGTTGGCTCTAGAGTTTGTAGAAAGTAATCTACCATTTCCCCCTCTCTCATCAGAGGATCAACTCTGGCTTCCTGTTCCCTCCATCGGAAACCAAATTCCCGGAATCTCTCCCCGGATTTCTTTTCGAGCTTTAGCAATGTGAGACGGTCTGGGACTATCTCAAGGTTGTATTGGAAATGCCCGGCAAAAGCCTGTGCCAGATCATCCCAGGTGTACCACCTGCTCGGATCCTGCCTCGTATACCACTCCAATGCAGACCCGCTCAAACTTTAACCGAAGTATGCTATCAGCAATTCATCTTTTCCCCCTGCTCCCCTCATTTTGCTGCAAAAACCCCGCAGATGTGCCATAGGATCGCTATGACCTTCGTACAAATCGAACTTGGGCATCTTGAACCTTGCTGGTAATTGGACGTCAGGGAAAGGGCATAGATCCTTGTATGCCACGCTGACCTGGTTGCCTAACCCGTGTATGTTCCTGAAGGACTACTCCAGGCTTTTAAATTTTCGCATCACCTCATCCTGCTCTGGGCTCTTTGCCGGCTTTTCAATCTCCGTCGGGACCTCAAAGTGGGGATTATAGGTATGTGGCTCGGGTGCTTTGAATGTGAGTTCAGGGGGGTAATATTGTGTGTCAAGAGCCTGAAACAGTGGCTCACTGGATGATCTGTGCAATAGGGCTGGGGGAGGTGCCACAAAGACGGGAACATTTGGTGGAGGAGGGTTTTGACTGGGTGGTGGAGCTTGGGGATCATAAGCCTCTCTTCCCTGATAGTAGTGATGGTTTGGGAAACTCGTTGAAGGACCGGGAGAGGGGTATTCTGACATGTGTCCTGGTTGGAGAGTAGGAGTAACAGGTATTTCCTGCCCCTTTTGGGCTCTAGCTAAGGCTATCTGCATTTCATTCATTTCCAGCCTCATTTTTTCCATTTTTTCCATGGCTTCCTTCAGCATCTGATTTGCCGTCTTTTCCGACTCAACACTGTTGTCTGAACCAGTCACGCTTTCTGGTATGGGCCCTTTTGATCTTGTTTGATAATGGTACAGTGCCAGTACGCTTTAACAAACTAACTGGTATTGATTGGAAAAACAACAAACTTGTCAGTGTTAGAGTCTTAACAGATATTGTAACTGCACATTGGGGGATGCAATTTTCTTAGGCAGTTAACCATTTCTAACATGCTTTTGCTCTGACCGCATGCATCATCCCGGCTTATTTTATTTGTGTCTCTTTCGAGCGTTTCAGGGACCTCTCTTTTCTTCTTCTCTCTTTTTCCTTTTTTTTAAATTTTTTTTCTTTTTTATTACGGTCGAATCCTATAGAGATTGCCTACGTATCGTGATCCCGCACGAATCAGACCAAGTGTAGTTCGTGCCATAAGTAAAATAAAGACCCAATTTTACTTTTTATTACCCCAATATGCTATTACAAGCTATTATTTAAAAAAACAAACGAAATACAGACTCCATACTATTAGCAATGTTTGAAGAGAACTTAAGGGTAGACAACAGACTCTGAAAAACAAGCAAGTGCAAGATTGAACTAGGGATACATTAAAGCCTTGAATTTTGGTGCCCGCGAGGCATCGTTCCTCATGTCGCTAATGATGCAGGTGTCACACCTCCTTTTTGCGCGCCCGCCCCGAAGGGTTAGAAATGCGCGAGGGGAGTTTTTCCAATTTAAGTGACAATATTCGAAATGGGATTATTTATTTAATTCAGAGTCGCCACTTGGGAAAGGTTTGGCTTTTGGTGTCCCAAGTCACCGGTTTATCTTGAATCCCAAATCGAGGAAATTTTCGACTTTTCCAAATGAAGTCTGCGAACCAGAAATTCTAAGTAAGGAATTCTGTTGACCCGAGGGAAGGTGTTAGGCACCCTCGAATCCCGTGGTTCTAGCACGGTCGCTTAAATTGTTATAATGGCAAAATATCTAATTTAAATACATGTTATGACTTACGTGCTTTTATCAAGTTTAAACCGCTTTTATTATTATCTTTTATTTTTTATAGAATTGCAACGTCGTGAAAATGCATCTCGAACCACGTCACAATCAATGCACCCGTGGTCGTTGACACATTTTGACTCCGTTGAGATTTGGATTTGGGTCACATCAATGCGCACCCAAATTTAAGACTATAATTTAATTGAGCCGCGCCTAAAGAGTTTTAACGCATTCTTATTTTGGAGAAAGGCCATGAAATTTGCTAAACGGCCTGTCCCGAATTCTAAATATTTATTATGGTTAGTTATTGAGGGCCCCGCAATTTGCATTCTTAATCGGCGAGGCTCGTCTCATTATTTTAGAAAGGATATCCTGAAGCGACTACATTTCTATTACGTTTGTCTCTAAAAATAAAAGAGAAAACACCAAACTTATTTGTTTAAGCAACTAACATACTAAATCTCTACTATATACGACGAATCCGAATTTTTGCTTGATTGCCTAATTGGTTATTTATGGGGTGAGAATTATTTCATGCCTCGTCTTTAAGGAGTGAATAAATTCTGTTAATTTGATAGGAGGGATTGCAAGCAACAGATAACTCATACTGAATTTACATTAAGCAAACCTTAAGTTTGAACTTTGTAATTAACTCATTTAGGCTTGATAAATAGAATCGGCTACTTATAAAAAATAAAAAATAAATAAATAAAAAATAAAAAAAATTGTTAATTGGATTCGAGAATGCCTATTAGTTTTCCTCGAAAGTCATCACATTATTTTGAAACGATGAATCTATATTGAAGCCCATATCGAAACTATGTGGAAATAAGTAGTCTAACAAAAGGGTTGGCATACATTATTACCCTGTTAACGTATCGCTACATGAGAATTAGTTTGGGGTACACTTATCTTGAAGTCAAATGGAAACGAATGTAGCAGATTCAATAGTTCAGAGATCTAGGCAAAAATACATACATATGCTTGCTATGATTCTATGTTATGATATCATAACTGAAACAAAACTAACGGTTGCATGCTTTAAAACACATCTGATCTATCAAGCCAATGCTATCTAATTGTTCATCTCAACTTAGAATATATGTTAATTTATACTGAGTGTTTGCAGTTTGCAGTAAAACAAATACATGCCAAACTAACATTCAACCTATTTTTGAACACCAGCATTGTAACATAAACAGATATTCATTTCTTTATTTCTGCTTCAACTTCAAACTTTCAACAACACATGGTTTCAGAAGTTGTGTACCTGGAAATATTTGACAATTGCAGAAAAGGGAAGTCAGCAGAGTAACAATGGCAACAAGTGCAGCAGCAGTAACTGCAGGTAACCAAAAATCCCAATGCAAGATGTAGTTATAGCCAATGGGAAGAGGCAGCAAAAATGACAACAACAAGCAGGGGAGTGGACTCAGAATTCAAACGATCCAATTCCAAGAGAAAGCAAACCAATACGAACCAAACAACAGAAACCTAGCTGATACTTGAGAGGAAATCAACACTTATTTGAACAGGTTAAACAAACTGGGAATCGAACAAACAGCAGGAAGAAGAAAATAGTTTCTGCTTTCTGTATATCCCTCTCTCTATCTCCTTTCTTTCCAAAATCCAAATGTCAATCTTCAGTTTTGAAATTATACTGAAGTTATCAAAAGAAATCTTTTCCCACTCTCTCTGTCTGTCTGTGTGTGTTTAATATGTATGTATTTCAGCTCTCTCCTCTCCAATCTCTATCTGATGTCTTCTATCTTTTCTTCACAATTCCCTCTGTCTCTCTGTCTATCCGATCCCCTCTTTTCTATGTATATTCCCCCCTTTTTATAAGCCTTAAACTTAGCCCTTTAACAGCCTGTTTAGACCAAAAGAATACCCTCCCATGTGCTGCCCTCTTTTCAGTTCCACTTAGCCATTTAAGTATTAAACCCCCATGACATTCCCTTGCAGACTTCACTTTTAGTAAGGTTTATTATTTTTTGAAACTAAAGCAAAGTATGGGCAGCAGAATATATCTGACAGCATATGCTGTCAAAACATTTTTAAATCAAAAGCCCTTTATACAGGAACCAGGCTGTGCACAAATGCACCTGTGGTGCATAAATGCACATGCTGTGCACAAGTGCACATGCCCTCCAATTCAGAACTTTAATCAAAACATGCGTTTTAAAAAACACTATAAGTATACAAACTTAGTTCCTAATTGATTCAAACAAATGCTTAGCAGAAGTAAGTCGATTTGTTATTGTTCAGATAGTTAAAACTAATTGACGACATATGTCGACTCGACTATATTAATCATTACATGTACAATCGTAGCAAAAATCAGACATTTAAAAGCATCAAGCACATGATTTGAATTATGCTGACTAAGCAGAATTGCACTCGAGGAATCAGTTCAAATTTGAAGCTTAATTATTCGCACAGTACATACACATATACACATTATCAATAACAAGTAGAAGAAAGAAACAATCAAACACAAAGGCTCGGGCAAGGTGGACAAGATACAGTTAATAAAACTCAAAACAAAAGATTTCACCAAACATGAACAGCTTTTAGAACAATCACACGGATTAAAACAAATAAAGAAAAGAAAACAAACTCACCTTAAAACCCGGAAAATAAAAAAAAATCTGAACTTGGATTTGAACAGACCTTCTTAAAGCTGAACGGACTTTAATCGAAGTGTTTCTCAGATGAGAAACACTTCGATTAAGGTCCATTAGACCTTAATCTCTTTGGCTTGAACAGACACGGAACATGCACGGGGAAAACTAGGGTTCAAAAAATTAGATCTGGGATTCGTGTTTCCCTGGTTAGATTCGGACCAAACCAAGCATGGTTTGGTCACGAGGGGGTCTGGGGACTGTCTGGTGTGAAGTTGAGGTCGATTGGTGTAAATCGGGTTCTGACTCGAATCTTCAAATGAAGATTCGAGAAGGTGGGAAAGGATTCGAACTACGTGGTTAACAGATCTGTGTTCCGGACGGCAAGGGGGTTCTATGGTGTTAAGGACGGGGTCACCGGCGTCCGTGCCACCGGTTTTTATGGTGAAGGATACAGGGGCGGCTCTAGGGTTTGGGGCTCTATTGAAGACGACGAAGGCTGGGGTTCGGATAAGGGGGGCAGGGTAAGGTTACAAGCTTATATAGTTAGTGGGTAGGTGGATCCTGGCCGTTGGATGAGATGTGATGAAGGGCCAGAATCCTTCGACTAATAGGGAACGACGTCGTTTCAAGGGTAAAGGGTTTGGGTCGGTCCGGGCGGAAACGGGTCGGGGTCATCAGTGGGTTGTGGGAAGGTGATCTTGGCCGTTGATCAATCTGAGATCAACGGCCCAGATCAAACCAGGTTCAAACGGTGTCGTTTGGAAGTTCTGGGTATCAACTGGTCTGGACCGGGCAGGCCTGGGTTTTGGGCTTAGTCTGTTTGGGCCAATTTATTTAAAATTGGCCCAAGTCTGGAAAGAGATTTTTTTTTTCTTTTCTTCTTTATTTAAAAAAAAACAAACCTAAACAAAATCAAATTAAAATTAAATACACACTTAATACAATTATTTGCACACACATTAAAATATTTCAAAACAGGTAAAATCAAATAAAACAAAATCACGGACGAAGATGCTTATTTATGATTTTCTATTTAACAACCGGATTACGGTTCGAATTATGCATGACACACACATTTTTTGTATTTTGTTTTAAATAAAAATAAAAATGGGCAAAAGTCACAAATAATTAACAAAGTGCCATACAGAAATTCAAAAATTGTACAGCAGGACCAATTGTTATTATTATTTTTTTTTATTCTTTTGGAGCGATTGTCGCGCAAAACAAAAATTACGTGCTCACAGCTGCCCCTCTTTGTTCGGAAACACGAAGAGTTTTCGTGCAAAGATAAAGTGAGCGTGTATGAGCGCTTTTTGCCTATGGACTACTCCGTATGAAGCATGTTTTTTTGAAAGATCTGACCGAATCTTGCTTCAAAGATTTCCTACATATCCTGGGCTAAACAGGAATCAGGTCAATGTAGTTCAAGAAGTTTTGGTAGCTGGGACTACCATGGGATTGCAATGCTTGCTGTTACTGCTGTTGCTGTTGTCACTGCTGCGTCACTGACCGCCTTATTACAACCAAAGGAAAATTGGAAACTGAACTAACTACTTATATGCATGTCAACTGCTAGTTACAAGATTCCTATCTATGATTCTTTTGCGACTTGATCTTGGGTCTTAGCTGATTCTGCTCGTCGACTCCGATCTGAATCTTGATGCTTGCGAGTTGCGGCGACTAGTTTAATCTCTGGGATACTGAGTGAGACACGATTGGCAGGGTTCAGGACCTTAATCAAATGTTGGAGTCAATCTGCCTTCCGTTTACTCCGATGTCTCAGGACAACTTCTCTTTTTTTTTTTGATTCCGAACTGGGACTCATCTCGTGGGTCATTTCGATCCATGTGGCTCGAGGTTAGACCTGCGGGAGAAAACAAACGAACAAAATTTTCTGCCCCAGTTTCACTAGGAAAATTTCGTTAATTATTCGCCAGGAAGTTCATAATATTGATGAAGGCAAATAAAAATGTTCAGTTCAAGATTGGAGCCCTAATACTGACTAAAGGAAAAGTTCAGTTTAGGGTTTAAAACCCTAATGCTGACTAAAGGAAAAATTCAGTTTAGGGTTTAAAACCCTAATGCTGACTAAAGGAAAGAGTTCAGTTTAGGGTTTAAAACCCTAATGCTGACATGCATGGAAAAAGTTCAGTTTAGGGTTTAAAACCCTAAGGCTGATTAAAGGAAAAAGTTCAGTTCAGGGTTTAAAACCCTAATGCTGATTGCATGGAAAAGCTCAGTTTAGGGTTTAAAAACCCTAAGGCTGATTAAAGGAAAAAGTTCAGTTCAGGGTTTAAAACCCTAATGCTGATTGCATGGAAAAGCTCAGTTTAGGGTTTAAAACCCTAATGCTGGCTGAATGGAAAAAAGTTTAATTTAGGGTTTAAAACCCTAATGCTGACTAAAGGGAAAATTCAGTTTAGGGTTAAAAACCCTAATGCTGATTGCATGGAAAAGCTCAGTTTAGGGTTTAAAACTCTAATGCTGGCTAAATGGGAAAAAGTTCAGTTTAGGGTTTAAAACCCTAATGCTGACTAAAGGAAAAATTCAGTTTAGGGTTTAAAACCCTAATCCTGATTGCATGGAAAAGCTCAGTTTAGGGTTTAAAACCCTAATGCTGGCTGAAATGGAAAAAGTTCAGTTTAGGGTTTTAAAACTCTAATGCTGATTGCATGGAAAAGCTCAGTTTAGGGTTTAAAACCCTAATGCTGGCTGAATGGAAAAAGTTCAGTTTAGGTTTTAAAACCCTAATGCTGACTAAAATGGAAAAAGTTCAGTTTAGGGTTTAAAACCCTAATGCTGACTAAAAGGAAAATTCAGTTTAGGGTTTAAAACCCTAATGCTGATTGCATGGAAAAGCTCAGTTTAGGGTTTAAAACCCTAATGCTGGCTGAATGGAAAAGCTCAGTTTAGGGTTTAAAACCCTAATGCTGGCTAAAATGGAAAAAGTTCAGTTTAGGGTTTAAAACCCTAATGCTGACTAAAGGGAAAATTCAGTTTAGGGTTTAAAACCCTAATGCTGACTAAAGGAAAAATTCAGTTTAGGGTTTAAAACCCTAATGCTGATTGCATGGAAAAGCTCAGTTTAGGGTTTAAAACCCTAATGCTAGCTGAATGGAAAAAGTTCAGTTTAGGGTTTAAAACCCTAATGCTGACTAAAGGGAAAATTCAGTTTAGGGTTTTAAAACCCTAATGCTGATTGCATGGAAAAGCTCAGTTTATGGTTTAAAACCCTAATGCTGGCTGAATGGAAAAAGTTCAGTTTAGGGTTTAAAACCCTAATGCTGACTAAAATGGAAAAAGTTCAGTTTAGGGTTTAAAACCCTAATGCTGACTAAAAGGAAAATTCAGTTTAGGGTTTAAAACCCTAATGCTGATTGCATGGAAAAGCTCAGTTTAGGGTTTAAAACCCTAATGCTGGCTGAATGGAAAAGCTCAGTTTAGGGTTTAAAACCCTAATGCTGGCTAAAATGGAAAAAGTTCAGTTTAGGGTTTAAAACCCTAATGCTGACTAAAGGGAAAATTCAGTTTAGGGTTTAAAACCCTAATGCTGATTGCATGGAAAAGCTCAGTTTAGGGTTTAAAACCCTAATGCTGGCTGAATGGAAAAAGTTCAGTTTAGGGTTTAAAACCCTAATGCTGACTAAAGGAAAAATTCAGTTTAGGGTTTAAAACCCTAATGCTGATTGCATGGAAAAGCTCAGTTTAGGGTTTAAAACCCTAATGCTGGCTGAATGGAAAAAAGTTCAGTTTAGGGTTTAAAACCCTAATGCTGACTAAAGGAAAAATTCAGTTTAGGGTTAAAAACCCTAATGCTGATTGCATGGAAAAGCTCAGTTTAGGGTTTAAAACCCTAATGCTGGCTGAATGGAAAAAAGTTCAGTTTAGGATTTAAAACCCTAATGCTGACTAAAGGAAAAATTCAGTTTAGGGTTTAAAACCCTAATGCTGATTGCATGGAAAAGCTCAGTTTAGGGTTTAAAACCCTAATGCTGGCTGAATGGAAAAAAGTTCAGTTTAGGGTTTAAAACCCTAATGCTGACTAGCTGGGGGCAAAATTCGAGAACAAACAATTGATCTCTTTTTTTTTGAATTTTCTTGTTTTAGTAAAAACAAAAGAGAGTTTCGCGGAAACTTACCTTTCGAGTGAGTTCCTTATTGCCAAGATATTTCTTGTACCCATGTACCTTCTCCTTTGGGCGACACCTGCCTCTTGCACGGTTGTCTTGGATTAAACCTGTTTCAACTTTTCAGACAAAGAACATTTGTTAGTTCGAAAATGACGGTCGGTTTGGTGACCTTGATCGTTCCCGGTTGCTTTGTTGCGTCTTCATTTATGTTGCGAAGTCCCGCCATTGATTTGATTCATATGTCGAAACCCTTTAGACCGCTCAAGCTTGCATTTCTAGGTTCTGTGATGATTTGCCTCGTAAGGCCCCCTTTTTTTTTTTTTTTTTGTGTGTCCCGTTTTGCTTGGAGGTTCTCAACGGGGATTTTATTGGGGGTATTCTGTACAAAAGGAAGTCCTATGGGGGAATATTTACAAAGTGTATTCTTTGTGTGGATCTTGGTACAATGGGGCATGCTGGGTAATTGTTTCGCAGTGGGCTTGCTAGGCTTGGTTGGGGTAAGATCTTCGGGGAATTTTACAAAGGGACTCGCTGGGGATGTGCTGGGGAAATTCCAACGGGGATTTTCATATTGGGGGGACTCTGTGGGAGATTGTACAAAGAGAGACTCTGTGGGGATTTGTACAGAGGGAGACTCTGTGGGGATTCGTCCGAAGGCGGACTTGCTGGGGAAGATTTCTCTCTTTCCTCTTTACTTTAAACACCATCAAACATCATGATTCATCAGGCTTGGGCAATCGTACCAATGAAATGAGGCGTTTTCCTTCATGAAACGGGATTCCATGCAAACAAACCTGCCACCTGCCCTTTTCGGTGTATCCTGAACTTGGGGTTAAAACATAAAAGGGATTCGAAGTGAAACAAAGAAAGGAAAAAAAACAAATTTCAGGAAGGGAGTGTCCCTTTTGGGACGAGAAAGACTTATCTGAGGAAGATAACGCTGGCTTTAAATGACATGACATGCGCTTTGGACTGGACGCCTGACTTTCCATGAACTTGCGTTTCCCTGAACCAGAACGGATCTGCGATTCCAAACCGGTGGAGCTTTGCCGAGACCTCCTTGGGGTGGAGTCATTCTTTTTCGGCCAACAGCGCCCTTTGCGGGTTTTCGCCAGCTGACCTCTCTCATTTCTCTTCCTGTCATCGCTTGATAGCACTCTTTGCGAGTTTTTACTAAACAAGCTCTCTCATTTTGGTTTCTCTACTCCCGTCGCCTCGTGGTGCCTGAAGGTTTTCACCGACGAGACTCTCTCATTTTTTCTTTCTCGATTCAGAATATGCCGGTCTCCATCTGTGACGCTTATTGGTTTCCCACTATCTTTGGTAATTTATCTGAAAGCTTGTGCTTGGTAAAGAGAGGCAGATGATACTAACTTCCAAACTGCTCGACGTGCCCCGGTTTCAATTTCAGGGTGAATGAGATTTTATTATTGGTGTGACTGAACCTCAGGGAGAGGTTGCCTACGTATCCTTTCGGAATCAAGTCAAACGTAGTTCAGGCCTCAATCAATGTTTTGTTTTTGTTGTTTTTTTTTTGTTTTGTAAGCGGCCCAAAGGCTTGTAGAGAGAATTGGGTAGTGTTTGGGAGTAGTGGGAAATAAGACCTTCATCATTTTCAAATGTGTCAGGACCACTGTAGTATAATTTAGACGTAGTATCTCTTGACTGCATCTGCATTTACTGCTGTTTCGGGGTCATTTCCTTCGATATCGCCTAAATACAACGCTCCTCTCGGCAATATCTTCCTTATGATGTATGGGCCTTTCCAATTTGGGGCAAACTTCCCTTTTGCTTCCTCATGATGCGGCAGAATACGCCTCAGTACCAGCTGACCTACTTCGAAATTCCTGGGTCGGACTTTCTTGTTGTAAGCACGGGCCATCCTTCGTTGGTACAACTGTCCGTGACAAACCGCGGCCATTCGCTTTTCATCAATCAAAGTCAATTGCTCTAACCGAGTCTTGACCCACTCGCTGTCTTCGATTTCTGCTTCGACAATGGTTCGAAGCGAAGGAATTTCTACCTCTGCCGGTATTACAGCCTCGGTCCCATAAACCAAAAGATAAGGAGTCGCTCCTACTGATGTGCGTACCGTAGTGCGATACCCCAATAATGCAAAAGGTAACTGCTCATGTCACTGTCGGGAACTTTGGATCGTTTTCCTCAAAATCTTCTTGATGTTTTTGTTTGCCGCCTCCACAGCACCATTGGCTTTCGGCCGATAAGGAGTAGAATTCATATGCGTTATCTTGAATTGCTCGCATACATCCCCCATCAAATGACTGTTCAAGTTTGCTGCGTTATCTGTAATGATAGTCGCAGGAATACCGAAACGACAGATAAGATTTGAGTGTACAAAATCCACCACAGCTTTCTTAGTGACCGACTTGAGGGTGACAGCCTCTACCCATTTTGTGAAGTAGTCTATGGCAACCAGTATAAACCTGTGTCCATTCGAGGCCTTTGGTTCAATTGGTCCAATGACGTCCATGCCCCAGGCGACAAATGGCCAAGGTGCGGACATGGGATGCAGTTCCGTGGGAGGTGCATGAATCAAATCACCGTGCACCTGACACTGATGACACTTCCGAACGAAGCTAAAGCAATCCTTTTCCATGGTCATCCAGTAATAACCTGCTCGAAGGATTTTCTTCGCTAAGACATACCCGTTCATGTGAGGTCCGCACACACCTGCGTGTACTTCATGCATGATCTTTCTCGCTTCCTCGATATCGACACATCTTAGGAGATTGAGGTCCGGGGTCCTTTTATATAACAATTCACCGCTCAGAAAGAAACCACTTGCATGTCGCCTAATGGTCCTCTTTTGATCTCCAGTAGCGTGCTCGGGGTATTCTTGCGTCTTCAGGAACCTCTTGATGTCATGGTACCAAGGCTGCGTATTTGATCCCGCCTCGATTACACTGCAGTAACCGTGTCTTTCCTTGATTTGGATTTCCAAAGGATCGACGTGGGCGTTGCCCGGGTAGGGTAGCATTGAAGCCAAAGTAGCAAGTGCATCTGCCAGTTCATTGTGACACCTCGGGATATACCTGAACTCTATTGATGTAAAGCGCTTGCTGAGGTCCTCTACATGCTGTCGGTAAGGGATAAGCTTGACATCCCGAGTTTCCCATTCGCCTTGAGCTTGCCGGATAATCAGGTCAGAATCTCCCATAATCAGTAAGTCTTCGACATCCTGATCGACTGCCATATGCATGCCCATGATGCAGGCTTCATACTCAGCTGTATTATTTGTGCAAAAGAAACGAAGTCTAGCTGTGGCGGGATAATTCTGACCAGAAGGCGAGATTAAAATTGCTCCAATCCCTACACCCTTGGCGTTCACGGCTCCGTCAAAGAACATCTTCCAAACATGAGCTTCCTCCGAGACCACTTCTACGGTGTTTACTTCTTCATCTGGAAAGTAGGTATCCAATGGCTGGTATTCCTCATCGACCGGATTTTCGGCCAAATGATATGCTAACGCCTGGGCTTTCATTGCCGTGCGAGTGACATAGACTATGTCGAATTCCGTAAGCAAGATTTGCCATTTAGCCAGTCTCCCAGTAGGCATTGGTTTCTGAAATATATACTTCAAAGGATCCAACCTGCTTATGAGGAGCGTAGTGTGGGCTTGGAGATAATGTCTCAACTTTTGAGCAACCCATGTGAGAGCGCAGCATGTCCTTTCCAGCAGAGTGTATTTGGCCTCGTAGCCGGTGAATTTCTTGCTCAAGTAGTAGATTGCTTGCTCTTTCTTTCCGGTTATGTCGTGTTGCCCGAGGACGCAACCGAAAGAGTTCTCCAAGACTGTTAGATACAAGAAAAGTGGCCTCCCTGGTTCTGGAGGGACCAAGACTGGGGGATTCGAAAGGTATTCTTTGACTTTATCAAAGGCTTCTTGACACTCAGTTGTCCATTTAATCGCCGCATCTTTCCTTAACAGCTTGAATATGGGCTCACACGTGCTTGTCAGCTGGGCAATGAACCGACTGATGTAGTTCAACCTGCCCAACAGACTCATCACGTCTTTCTTTGTTCTCGGGGGAGGCAGATCTCTGATGGATTTTATCTTAGTTGGATCTAGCTCGATACCTCTCTTGCTTACGATGAATCCCAAAAGTTTGCCTGACGGAACTCCGAAAGCGCATTTGGCTGGGTTCAGCTTCAAGTCATACTTCCTTAATCTTTCGAAGAATTTCCTCAAGTCTTGGATGTGATTATCCTGCGTCCTGGACTTGACTATCACATCGTCCACGTACACCTCTATTTCCTGATGCATCATGTCATGGAAAATGGCAGTCATGGCCCTCATGTAAGTAGCCCCAGCATTCTTCAAACCAAATGGCATGACCCGGTAACAGTAGGTGCCCCAAGGCATGGTGAAGGCAGTTTTCTCGGCGTCCTCTTCATCCATCAATACCTGATGATACCCAGCATAACAATCTACAAAAGACTGTATCTCGTGTTTGGTGCAATTATCAACGAGGATGTGGATGTTGGGCAGCGGGAAATTATCTTTAGGACTTGCTCTGTTCAAATCTCGGTAATCTACACATACTCGAGTTTTCCCGTCCTTTTTTGGTACTGGAACCACATTCGCCAACCATGTTGTATATTGGACTACCCGAATCACTCCCGTTTTCAGTTGTTTGGTGATCTCCTCTTTAATCTTGTCACTGACCTCAGTTTTGAACTTTCGTTGCTTTTGTTGAACTGGAGGACAATCAGGATGAATCGGCAATTTATGAACCACTAGATCAACACCTAGCCCCGGCATGTCATCATATGACCAAGCAAACACGTCTTTAAATTCAAAAAGAAGTTGAATTATCGCCTTTCGCGTTTTCTTGTCCGTGTGAATGCTTATTTTGGTCTCCCGGATTTCTTCCGGGGTTCCTAAATTTACCGGTTCAGTGTCATTATTTGGCTTAGGTTTATTCTCGAAATATTCCAATTCTCGGTTTATCTCCCTAAAAGCCTCTTCCGCATCATATTCTGGTTCTGGGTTCATTAATTCGCAGTTAAATAACTCATTGTGATCTGGGCGTGAAGTCCGCAAGCATGTCATATTTAAAGCCGCATTATTATGACTGAAAACAAAGATAAAAGGAAAAATAATAAAAATCAGAACAAAAGAAAGAATGGGAAAGCAATGATGATTTTTTTATTTTCTTTGGAAAATTGGAAGACAACAATGTTTACAACTTAGGAATTCAAAGCAACAATTGAAAAGGAGAAAACATTCAAGTTATGTCCTGGAGATAACTTGTGACACAGGAAAGGTGGCAGGACAGGTCTACCCGGACTTCCGTCTAGTCGGGAATGGCGTGGCCTCCCAGTTTTGAAGTTGGGCGTTCGGCCCCATGTACAGCATTGCAGCAGTGCTTGTGCCTTCACCTGGTTGAACCATGTGGACCTCGTAGAGCATTTCCCTCATCGCCCCACATATCTCCTCGATTTCCTCAGCTGTGAAGACCTCATCATCTTCTTCAACGTACCTTGGCCTGATGAAAGTTGCATATAAATCTGGCAGTGGTCGAGGTAACTTCCAACCCTCATTTTTCCTTTTCTTCGTCCACTCTTTGTCTGCTGGAGTAGGCTTGAAACCTAGTCCAAAAGGTTTCTTGGTGACTGGCAAGGTAATGGGTTCTGTTATTCCCTGAAGGGTTCGTCCAAGCCCCTTCCCTGGCCTAAATCCATGCCGGATCATCTCTTTGGCCACCATAACCGAGGCGTTAGACAAGAAAGGCTGGGGGCAGGGTATTCCCTCTTCGTGCTGCTCTGCCCGTACAATCTCAAAAGCTTGATAGACCGTGTGTTCGCTCCCTTCTCTCGGTTCCAGATATGGAATGGATGGGTCCTGGTAAATAGCATGCTCATCTTCCCCATGGACCACGATTTCTCGGTTTTCGTACTCGAACTTCACCATCTGGTGAAGAGTGGAAGGCACGGCTCCTGCCGCATGGATCCAAGGTCTGCCAAGGAGAAAATTGTAGGATATATCCATGTCGAGTACCTGGAAGGTTACTTGAAATTCGACTGGTCCTATGACCAACAACAGGTCTATTTCTCCCATGGTATCTCTCTTGATGCCGTCGAAAGCTCTTACGCAGACATTGTTGGGTCGGATTCTTTCGGTCCCAATTTCCATTCTTCGCAGCGTGGAGAGCGGGCAAATGTCAACGCCTGAGCCTCCATCCAACATTACCCGCTTGACATAATAGTCTTCGCATTTAACTGTTAGATGCAAAGCCTTGTTGTGTGCCGCTCCTTCCGGGGGTAGATCGTTCTTGCTGAAAGAGATTTGGTTGACGGCGAAGAATCTTTCTGTCATCCGCTCTAATTGCTCAACCGAGGTTTCAACTGGCACATATGCTTCATTCAGGGTCTTCAGTAAGATCTTTTGATGCTCGGCCGACCTCATCAATAATGATAGCATGGACACTTGCTCGGGGTACTTGCGCAGTTGATCTATTACTTCGTAATCCGGCATTTTCATTTGTTGGAAGAACACTTCCGCTTCTTCAACACTTACGGGCTTCTTTGGCGGGAAGCGCCTTTGTGTGGCGTTGTTCAGTTCTTGGGTGTTTGAATACCTTCCAATGAAAGTATTTTCTGGAAGTTCTCCCGTGACCTCTTTACCTTTGTACATTACCAAAGTCTTTTGATAATTCCAAGGCACTGTGGACGGGTTGGTTATTGGCTTTTGTGGCACGCGTCCGATAACCACTGGCTCATTCGGCCGAGGTGGTTGAATCGTCCCCCGGACCACATAGGCCCCTTTTGGCACGTACATAGGTTTTGTCTTTTTGATTCCGAAGTTCTGCGTCTTCTCAGCTTGACCTCGTGGTATGTAAAGAACTCCATCCTTTACCGGTACCACTTTCTTCTCCACCTTCTTTTCAGGCACTTTCTTTATAGCTTTGGCCTCTTCCCCCTTTTCTGGTTTTTGGTCCGTTTCGGGCCCTTTCCCGTGTCGACAATGGCAATTATGGATTTCAGAGCAGGGTCGAACTCTTTGTCTTCACAAATCATCCCGATCAGTGGCCCATTATTGTGAGCAGGTAATGGATTGTTAGTTACATTCGGGATCTCCTCGTCCCTTAGCACTATTTTCCCTTGCTCTATCAAGTTTTCGACCACTCTTTTCAACGACCAGCAGTCATTTGTGTCATGTCCCTCGGCTCCTGAATGATAGGCGCATCTGACTCCAGCTTTGTAAGAAGGTGACGTCGGGTTTTGCCTTGTTTGAGGGATTGGTTGCAAGAAACCCAACTGGACCAGCTTTGGGAACAAAGTTGAGTATGGCTCACCGATGGGCGTGAAAGTCCGCCTTCTGGGTGGCTCCTGAGGGCGGAAGTTATTCTGCGGGGGTTGTGGGTTATAGTGGTTGCGGTAAAGAGGCTGATTTCTGGGAGGTGGAGCTGGGCCTCGGTTGGCTTGTTGTGGAGGATGGGTATAAGGTTGGACATTCATGACCATATAAGGTTGATGAGCATATGCCAAATTTGAGTGGGGGTAGTAGTGTTGTGGGGCTCTTTTCGGAAAATGGGGCCTGGGATGATGATACTCCCTTGCTTCCGAGGCTGCCATAGTCGTTTCTTCCTTCTTCTTCCCCCTTGTCGTTCCTCCGGACCCGTTTTGAACGGCCTGGGAGGTCGCCCTTATGGCTGCTTGACTCAGAATCCTACCTGTTTTCAGGCCATTTTCCACCATCTCTCCAATCTTGATCGCTTCCGCGAATGGCTTACCCATGGCTGACATCATGTTTTGGAAATAGTCAGACTCTTGAGCCTGGAGAAAGGTAGTGACCATTTCCACTTCATCCATGGGAGGCTTCACTCTCGACGCCTGTTCACGCCACTTAATAGCATATTCTCTGAAGCTTTCCGAAGGTTTCTTCTTCAAATTCGACAGAGAGTTTCGGTCTGGCGCAATGTCGATGTTATACTGGAATTGTTTTACAAAATCTCTGGCGAGATCATCCCATATATGCCATCGGGACATTTCCTGATCCATATACCATTCCGAAGCTATCCCTACTAGACTTTCCCCAAAATACGCCATCAGCAGTTCTTCTTTTCCGCCGGCTCCCCGTAATTGGTTGCAGTATTTCTTAAGATGTACAATGGGGTCACCGTGCCCATCATATTTCTCGAACTTTGGGGTCTTGAAACCCGTTGGCAGGTGCACGTGAGGGAACATGCATAGGTCGGCGTAAGAGACGCTCTTTTGTCCGCTCAATCCTTGCATATTCTTCAAACTTTGTTCAAGGCTTCTCATTCTCTTGGCAATCTCATTTTGTTCTGCAGTTCTGGGGTTCTGATCCTGCCCGGGTGCAAGTTCGCACTGAGGTGGTAGAGGATTAGTGCTGGTAGCGAACCTAGTTGGTTCCATTGAGAACGATGGTGCTTGGAATGTAAAAGAGGATGAGTCAAAGCTTGGCTTGTACGTGGCTGGCTGTGCCGTGATCGGGCAAGGTGAGGCAGTAAAGATGTTCATGTTTGCATCAGTGGCCGACATTCGGGGATGAGGCTCAGAAGGCGATCCAGCAGAGAAGGCTAAGGTGGCTGGGTACCCGAATGGGGCAGCAGGATAATTTATGGGAACATTAGAAGTCCCACTTGACCTGGAGAATAATTCAGGGAATCCGGGGACGACACTTGGCGGCTCTTTCCCATTATTCCAGTCGTCCAGCATTTCCAACATGCGGAGCCGTAGGATTATATTTTCCTCCGCAGTTGCGGATTCAGGTGTGAGGACGGCTGAGATTGAGCTTTCCTCGGAAACAGGGATTGTTTGCGATGGAATTTCTGAAGACATTTCCACACTTCCTTTTGACCTAGTGAAGTAAGTGTGAGTACTGCTTCTGGTCCTAACAACAGGTAGTTGAACACTTCTCCTTGACCTCGTGAAGTATGAGTGCGAGGCCAGACTTTCACCAAACCAACCGTCTTTTCAAAAACCCTGGAGATACTCAATGACAAACGCACGGTTAATTTGTAGCAAATAACAGATAATTAATCTCACGTTGGGCATGATGCACCTATACAGTTAATTGGATTACTATATGTTTGCTACGAGAGCATGCGTCATTCCGGCATTTTTCCTCTTATTAGTTTTTCCCCTTCTTTTCTTTCTCTTTTTCTTTTTCTCTTTTTTTTGTTTTTCTTTTATTTTATTTTTATTTTGCAGTAAAAGAAATGCGACCGGATCCGATGAGGATTGCCTACGTATCACGATGCCTACGTGAATCAGATCATTACGTAGTTCGAAAAACACAAATGAGCGTAAAAGAAGCAACCTCTTTATCATTGAAATGGTCTATTACAAACTACATTTTGCAAAAAGAAAAAGCAAACTTTGAAAATAAACCTAGACTCAAAATAGACTAAAAATCACCCTGATGGGAAAAACAAGCAGAAGATGCCAAGATACAGATTTGACTTATGAGTGCATTATGGTTTTGAAAATTGGTGTCCGCGGGGCATCGTTCGGCCTCACCGCGGTCCTAGGCGTGAGATCCCTCTCAAGTTGCTCCAGCTCATGCATAGTCTGCTTGACATAACCCATCACTGCCGAGAGGACGGTAACGGGACATGTTCTCACATCGTAGACATCGTCTGGTGATGGCATGGGCAATGGCCTTGATCCTATCTCTGGTTTGCTTCTTCTCTATGAGTAGGCGTCCTATCTGATCGCTACATATCTTGAATACTTGAGCATCCTGTATATGCTGGTGCTTCAGTCGTCGTACTTCCAACTTCATCTGGGCTATTGAGTCGTACCAGTATCTGCTCTCAATTTGGAAACCCTTGGCCTGATTAGCTGCTTTGAACTCAAGTGTAGCCATCTCTCTCTTTATTTTAGCAACAGTTTTCTCGTGGTCGCCTTCCAATTGATTCAGGTATCGGCGATGCTTATCTGCTCTTGTATCCCAGTATGCCCTGAGCTCTGCTATGACATTTTCAGATTTCTCCAAACCATCTTGCCATTCCCTGATTTCACCTTTTAGCCTTTTTATCAGCTGCTCGTCTGATCGATGCCTTGGCTGTTTATCCGCATCCACCCTTATCTGTTTGATCTGGGCTCTGAGTCTTTCGTTGTCCTGAATTAACCTGTTCCACTCTCCCAGATTGGTAGCATCTTGCACGTTGTGCTCATATTTCAAACTTTCCACTTGTTGCTTTAACCTGCTGATTTCGGCGCAATAGCCTCTTTCCTTTGCTAACCAATCCCACTGCCTTTGCGATGATTCGGTGAAATTCCGGATGTGGGGTCTCTTAGCTGGCCTTTCATGCTCAAGTTCCCTTCTGTACCATGCAAGGTAACCTGGCGCCGTCTCTCCTTTGGCTCGATCCCGCACGCAAGTATCTGATTTCAAATATTGACACTCACTCCAGATTTGGCGAATCTTTGCTTCTGGGAATTGTCCGTTAGGACTTATCTCAACTGCTTGAGTGCTAAGATCTTTCTCATGAGGTACTGTCTGGCATCTTCCGAACTGTCTCAAAACTCGGCAGGGTGCGTAAGGTTGAATGCTCTTAAGCCCCATTAGTAAGAAATGAGTTTTAGCTGCAGACATATATAGGATCTCATCAACAGGCATCCATCCCAACGTCCATTGTATTTGGCTGGCAGTAAGAGCTTGAAAGAACGAGGTCCATGCCAGGACTCCTTTGGGCAAACTGATCTATTTGGTTCTCGTGTAAGATTCTTCTATGCAGGTCTTTTCCGGGGAACCATGGCTCAAAATCTCGGAACGATGGCAGAGGTGCTCGGTCATCCATATTTGTAGGAGCAAGTTACAACCTTCGAAGAAACTTCCCCCAGCTTTACAAGCCGTAAG
Organism: Nicotiana tabacum; assembly: GCF_000715075.1. Taxonomy (NCBI): domain Eukaryota; kingdom Viridiplantae; phylum Streptophyta; class Magnoliopsida; order Solanales; family Solanaceae; genus Nicotiana; species Nicotiana tabacum. The sequence continues at coordinate 115,328,936 of NC_134089.1, forward strand.
AGCTCGAAAGATGTCAGATACCACCATAGGCGCGAGAGTACTGTCACTTTGCGTGAGTAAAGTGCTGACGACCCCGGATATCTTCAAATCAATGTTTTCGTCTTTCCTCGGAAATACCAGAAGGCCTAGGAACATCATCATGAACGCTACCCGTCTGTGCTTGTCCCACTTCTGACGAATTCCTTTGTTGCACAGTTTGTTGATTGGATTATTGAATCCCCCTCATGACCGTACCTATCATATATGAAGCATGGAGTACAAAATCCGGCTGCCAGATCCGGGTTGTGGACTGTTCTAGGTATCTTCAATGAATCTAGGAACCGATGTACCGTGACAACTCTTGGGGCGACCAAGTATTTTTCCTTCAAGGGAAGTTCAGTATTCCCGATGTATCCGGCCATTTCTTCCAAAGTCGGGGTGAGTTCAAAATCAGAGAAATGGAAAACATTGTGCGTCGGGTCCCAATAGGTAACCAAAGCTCTTATGATATCTCCCCGAGGCTGGATTTCCAACAAACCCACAAGACCTTTCAGATATTTCTTAACCTCATTTTGTCCTTCAACACCTAGATCATTCCACCATAGTCGTAACTTGACAGGGATTTTGGTCATTATTGAAAAATGTTCATTTTGCATCGTGCTCATCCTGCACATTTATTAAGGTGATTTTAACAAAAAATGACTTGACTCAAAAATATTTACAAAAGGGATTAAGTTTTGAACACGACCTTTAAACACCTTGAGGACGAAGATTTTAAGGCCGTGTGGGTCAACTAGACAACATACTAAACAAGACCCAAAGGTGGCTATTTATGCAAAGTCAGCCTTCCGGCGTCCCTTTCGGGAACATTCGGCTATTTATGACAAAACAGCATCACCCGATTTATTTACGACTCTTTTTAAAGTTTGAAACACATTTTTTTTTATTCATTGATTTTGGCTATTTCAGCAAAAATGGGGGTTGAACCCGACGAGGGTTGCCTACGTATCTCACACCCGGTGAGAATCGAACTGGCGTAGTTCGAACGATCGTGAATGGAGTAAGTAAACTAACTCTTTTTTTTTTGGAATTTTCAAAAGAAATGTTTTAAAAGAAGAAAGAAGATATTTTTTTTTATTTTGATTTTTGTTTTATTTTTTAAAGAAAGACTTCTAAAAACATTATTTGCTTCTAAAAAATGTGTTTTTGGTTGATTTTTCATTTGTTTCACCTTTTTCTACGGAAGAAAGAATATATTTTTTTTTGTCATGATGTTGCCTCTTAAATTTTGAAAGAGGGACTTTTAAGAAAAATGATTTGGAATTTCTGAGTTTCATTTATTTACAAAAGCACTTCTAAAGCAAAATCCTAATATTTTGGAATTCAATTTTTCAACTATTTTTTTGAACATTTTACAAAAGAGAGACTAAAAGCAAAGAGTATTTTTTTTTTGGATTTTTACTGCTGATTTTTAATTTTTATTTCATTATTTCACATGAAAGACTTCAGAAAGAAGGAGACTATTTTTATTTGAGTTTAAAGAAAACTTCTATATTATTTTTTATTTTCCCCTTTTTTGTATTTTCTAAAGAAACATTTATAAAGAAAGAACTAAAGAAAAAATATATTTTTTTTGGATTTTTTTTTTTAAAAAAAATTGGGGCCGGAACCGATGAGGTTTGCCTACGTATCTCACATCCGGTGAGAATCATACCTGCGTAGTTCGGTACATCATGAATAGAGAAAATCAATTAAACCCAGAAAGCAAGAATATTTTTTTTTATTAATTTCTTTCGAAAAGAGATAAAGACTAAAGATTTTTTTTTAAGGAAGTATTTGGACTATTAGTCTGAATTTATAAAGAGGTGCTACGAAAGAAACAACACATTATGAATTTCCAATTTTTTTTTTTTTTTTTACTTTCAAATAAATACCCTTTTTGATTTTTAAAAGAGAAGAAAAATTTTATATGTTTTTTTAGTAAATCAAACTAAAAGACAAATGTTGGTTTTATTCTTTTTTTTTTAGAAAAATTCCGGCGAGGTTGTGACACTATTTGGACATTGATTTTATTTTCCCAGAATAAGTAATTATCTCCCTACGCTGTTATTTTTCCTCTTTTTTAGAAATCGGTCAGCATGCGGAACCGAAGCAAATAAATGCGCAAAACAAATAGGATGGAGCAGGGTGGTCTTTTCATTTCAGGTTGCCTGTCCTAGACGGACCCAACCCCTGTGTTGATCCCCCTAAGTCAAATGCAACATGATGCAAATAAACGTTCCTACTAGGGATCCGGCATGAAGTTTCGTTATACTAGGTTTATACCCTGGGTATTTGTTCTAGACTGTGTACCCGAGCGGACAACTCGAGTCGAGGAGGGGGCTACGTACCGGGGACCCGCGAGATCGTCCGGCTTTGTAACTTGTCCGTCCTCTTTCTTATTTCAGGTATCGACACTAACAGAATAGGGAGTCTCGACCAGCGAGCTTCTCCCCGGAGGTGAGAAGAGAAGGGTTTCGGCACAGTTTATATACATTTCAGATAATATCAAAGCGGTAAAAGACAACATTTAGCACGTTATGCAAAAACATGTAATAAAGATCAGATAATAAAGCCAAATATAACAATTATTCTAAGCTCGAATTCTTGAACCCTGAACCAGTGGTTCTGGGTTACTTCCCCAGCAGAGTCGCCAGAGCTGTCACACCTCCTTTTTGCGCGCCCGCCCCGAAGGATTAGAAATGCGCGAGGGGAGTTTTTCCAATTTAAGTGACAATATTCGAAATGGGATTATTTATTTAATTCAGAGTCGCCACTTGGGAAAGGTTTGGCTTTTGGTGTCCCAAGTCACCGGTTTATCTTGAATCCCAAATCGAGGAAATTTTCGACTTTTCCAAATGAAGTCTGCGAACCAGAAATTCTAAGTAAGGAATTCTGTTGACCCGAGGGAAGGTGTTAGGCACCCTCGAATCCCGTGGTTCTAGCACGGTCGCTTAAATTGTTATAATGGCAAAATATCTAATTTAAATACATGTTATGACTTACGTGCTTTTATCTAGTTTAAACTGCTTTTATTATTATCTTTTATTTTTTATAGAATTGCAACGTCGTGAAAATGCATCTCGAACCACGTCACAATCAATGCACCCGTGGTCGTTGACACATTTTGACTCCGTTGAGATTTGGATTTTGGTCACATCAATGCGCACCCAAATTTAAGACTATAATTTAATTGAGCCGCGCCTAAAGAGTTTTAACGCATTCTTATTTTGGAGAAAGGCCATGAAATTTGCTAAACGGCCTGTCCCGAATTCTAAATATTTGTTATGGTTAGTTATTGAGGGCCCCGCAATTTGCTTTCTTACTCGGCGAGGCTCGTCTCATTATTTTAGAAAGGATATCCTGAAGCGACTACATTTCTATTACGTTTGTCTCTAAAAATAATAGAGAAAACACCAAACTTATTTGTTTAAGCAACTAACATACTAAATCTCTACTATATACGACGAATCCGAATTTTTGCTTGATTGCCTAATTGGTTATTTATGGGGTGAGAATTATTTCATGCCTCGTCTTTAAGGAGTGAATAAATTCTGTTAATTTGATAGGAGGGATTGCAAGCAACAGATAACTCATACTGAATTTACATTAAGCAAACCTTAAGTTTGAACTTTGTAATTAACTCATTTAGGCTTGATAAATAGAATCGGCTACTTATAAAAAATAAATAAAAATAAATAAAAAAAAACTGTTAATTGGATTCGAGAATGCCTATTAGTTTTCCTCGAAAGTCATCGCGTTATTTTAAAACGATGAATCTATATTGAAGCCCATATCGAAACTATGTGGAAACAAGTAGTCTAACAAAAGGGTTGGCATACATTATTACCCTGTTAACGTATCGCTACATGAGAATTAGTTTGGGGTACACTTATCTTGAAGTCAAATGGAAACGAATGTAGCAGATTCAATAGTTCAGAGATCTAGGCAAAAATACATACATATGCTTGCTATGATTCTATGTTATGATATCATAACTGAAACAAAACTAACGGTTGCATGCTTTAAAACACATCTGATCTATCAAGCCAATGCTATCTAATTGTTCATCTCAACTTAGAATATATGTTAATTTATACTGAGTGTTTGCAGTTTGCAGTAAAACAAATACATGCCAAACTAACATTCAACCTATTTTTGAACACCAGCATTGTAACATAAACAGATATTCATTTCTTTATTTCTGCTTCAACTTCAAACTTTCAACAACACATGGTTTCAGAAGTTGTGTACCTGGAAATATTTGACAATTGCAGAAAAGGGAAGTCAGCAGAGTAACAATGGCAACAAGTGCAGCAGCAGTAACAGCAGGTAACCAAAAATCCCAATGCAAGATGCAGTTATAGCCGATGGGAAGAGGCAGCAAAAATGACAGCAACAAGCAGGGGAGTGGACTCAGAATTCAAACGATCCAATTCCAAGAGAAAGCAAACCAATACGAACCAAACAACAGAAACCTAGCTGATACTTGAGAGGAAATCAACACTTATTTGAACAGGTTAAACAAACTGGGAATCGAACAAACAGCAGGAAGAAGAAAATAGTTTCTGCTTTCTGTATATCCCTCTCTCTATCTCCTTTCTTTCCAAAATCCAAATGTCAATCTTCAGTTTTTAAATTATACTGAAGTTATCAAAAGAAATCTTTTCCCACTCTCTCTGTCTGTCTATGTGTGTTTAATATGTATGTATTTCAGCTCTCTCCTCTCCAATCTCTATCTGATGTCTTCTATCTTTTCTTCACAATTCCCTATGTCTCTCTGTCTATCCGATCCCCTCTTTTCTGTGTATATTCCCCCCTTTTATAAGCCTTAAACTTATAAAATTTAACAGCCTGTTTAGACCAAAAGAATACCCTCCCATGTGCTGCCCTCTTTTCAGTTCCACTTAGCCATTTAAGTATTAAACCCCCATGACATTCCCTTGCAGACTTCACTTTTAGTAAGGTTTATTATTTTTTGAAACTAAAGCAAAGTATGGGCAGCAGAATATATCTGACAACATATGCTGTCAAAATATTTTTAAATCAAAAGCCCTTTATGCAGGAACCAGGCTGTGCACAAATGCACCCGTGGTGCACAAATGCACATGCTGTGCACAAGTGCACATGCCCTCCAATTCAGAACTTTAATCAAAACATGCCTTTTACAAAACACTATAAGTATACAAACTTAGTTCCTAATTGATTCAAACAAATGCTTAGTAGAAGTAAGTCGATTTGTTATTGTTCAGATAGTTAAAACTAATTGACGACATATGTCGACTCGACTATATTAATCATTACAGGTACAATCGTAGCAAAAATCAGACATTTAAAAGCATCAAGCACATGATTTGAATTATGCTGACTAAGCAGAATTGCACTCGAGGAATCAGTTCAAATTTGAAGCTTAATTATTCGCACAGTACATACACATATACACATTATCAATAACAAGTAGAAGAAAGAAACAATCAAACACAAAGGCTCGGGCAAGGTGGACAGGATACAGTTAATAAAACTCAAAACAAAAGATTTCACCAAACATGAACAGCTTTTAGAACAATCACACGGATTAAAACAAATAAAGAAAAGAAAACAAACTCACCTTAAAACCCGGAAAATAAAAAAAAATCTGAACTTGGATTTGAACAGACCTTCTTAAAGCTGAACGGACTTTAATCGAAGTGTTTCTCAGATGAGAAACACTTCGATTAAGGTCCATTAGACCTTAATCTCTTTGGCTTGAACAGACAAGGAACATGCACGGGGAAAACTAGGGTTCAAAAATTAGATCTGGGATTCGTGTTTCCCTGGTTAGATTCGGACCAAACCAAGCATGGTTTGGTCACGAGGGGGGTCTGGGGACTGTCTGGTGTGAAGTTGAGGTCTATTGGTTTAAATCGGGTTCTGACTCGAATCTTCAAATGAAGATTCGAGAAGGTGGGAAAGGATTCGAACTACGTGGTTAACAGATCTGTGTTCCGGACGGCAAGGGGGTTCTATGGTGTTAAGGACGGGGTCACCGGCGTCTGTGCCGCCGGTTTTTATGGTGAAGGATACAGGGGCGGCTCTAGGGTTTGGGGCTCTGTTGAAGACGACGAAGGATGGGGTTCGGATAAGGGGGGCAGGGTAAGGTTACAAGCTTATATAGTTAGTGGGTAGGTGGATCCTGGCCGTTGGATGAGATGTGATGAAGGGCCAGGATCCTTCGACTAACAGGGAACGGCGTCGTTTCAAGGGTAAAGGGTTTGGGTCGGTCCGGGCGGAAACGGGTCGGGGTCATCAGTGGGTTTTGGGAAGGTGATCTTGGCCGTTGATCAATCTGAGATCAACGGCCCAGATCAAACCAGGTTCAAACGGTGTCGTTTGGAAGTTCTGGGTATCAACTGGTCTGGACCGGGCAGGCCTGGGTTTTGGGCTTAGTCTGTTTGGGCCAATTTATTTAAAATTGGCCCAAGTCTGGAAAGAGATTTTTTTTTCTTTTCTTCTTTATTTAAAAAAAAAACAAACCTAAACAAAATCAAATTAAAATTAAATACACACTTAATACAATTATTTGCACACACATTAAAATATTTCAAAACAGGTAAAATCAAATAAAACAAAATCACGGACGAAGATGCCTATTTGTGATTTTCTATTTAACAACCGGATTACGGTTCGAATTATGCATGACACACACATTTTTTGTATTTTGTTTTAAATAAAAATAAAAATGGGCAAAAGTCACAAATAATTAACAAAGTGCCGCACAGAAATCCAAAAATTGTACAGCAGGACCAATTGTTATTATTATTTTTTTTATTCTTTTGGAGCGATTGTCGCGCAAAACAAAAATCACGTGCTCACAGTGCCAGTCCTCTTTGCAAGCTTTTTAATTCCTCCATGATCCGGTGGACATAACCCATGACTGAGGCAAAAAGGATATCTCGGGGCATTTTTTCACATGTTAGGCACTTCGTAGTGATGTAGTGCCCAATCTCATTGATCCTACCCCTGATTCTATCCCTTTCTATGCACAACTGTTCTATTCATTGATTCTTTAGTCCCAATATTCGAGTATTGTCAATGATCTGATCTTGGAACCTCTCCATTTGAACTTCCATTCGGGCTACTGACTCATAGCAGCGTTCCCTATCTGTTCTAGCATCCCGGGCTTGTTGAAGGACTCGATCACTGAGAGTGGAATTTATTTCTCTCAATGTTGTAACACTCATTTCGTAATCCCTTTTCACTTGCCATAGGTGCTTTCTCCGTGCTGCTGTAACTTTTGCCCACCTGACCCGCATTCTTGCTATACAAGCCTCGGATCTCTCCAAGTCTTCTCGGCTTTTGCTGACTTGATTTCTCAATTCTGCTATCAACCTTTCATCAGAGCGACGTTTTTGTCGGTCGCTATTACTCTTATTGACTTGGCGAATTCGGGCTTTCAGTGCCTGGTTTTCTTTGGCTAATTTGTTCTTTTCACCCTGCTCCGAGGCTACTTGCACGTTGTTTTCAAATATAACCCTTTCAACTTGTCACTTCAGCTTTCCGATTTCAGCCCGGTAGTCTTTCTCTCTCACTAACCAGCCCCATTGTTCCTGCGAATCATCCGTAAATTGTTGGATGTGAGCTCTTTTAGCAGGTCTCTGACGAATCTGGAACCTTTTCCCGAACCAAACATCGTACTTTGGGTCTACCTCATCCTTAGCCAGTTCTCGAACCATAGTCTTGGGCTCAAGGAATCTATATTCGTGCCACAGCTTTCTAATTTTTCCTTCGGGGAACACGACTCCTGGACTCAACTCAATGGCGTGCTTGCTTAGATCCTCATCAGTGGGAATTACCTGAAATCTTCCTAGTTGGCGCAGTACCCGATGAGGAGCATATGGTTGGATACTGCGAACTCCCATCAAAAGAATATGACATTCCTCGGCCGCCTTGTATATTACCTCAGTATCAGGCAACCACCCAAATGCCCATTCAATTTGGTCAGCTGTTGTTGTCCTTAATCGTGCAAGCCACGCTTCGACACCTTCAGGGAATACAACGCCTGTCATCCATTTCTCAAAACCACTGATACAATTTTGTTCGGTCAACCCGTGATTCATGTATCCTACTCGGTGACAAAGGTGTTCTTGCATCCACAGCCTGAGTAACAGATTGCATCCTTAGAAGAAATTGCCTCCTTCTCGGTATATAGTTAAGGCTCGGTAGATTTCGGACAAAACCAAAGGGACCACAGTACTGTTAGTTTTCTTGATTGCAACATCAGCCATCCCTACAAGGCCTATCTCTATTTTCTTATCTTTGCGTGGACAAACCACGACCCCCAGAAATGCTGTTATGAATGCCAAAGTACGTCTCGCCTCCCACTTGTTCCTGTTTCCAGCATGAGTTAATCCAAGATTCGGCTCTTCAAAACCTCGAGGAACACCATACCGTTGATATAAGAATTGGAGAGCACAACACCCTTTCGATAAGTCATCATTTTGCACCTTCCGACTAATATTTAGTAAATCCAAAAACCCATGCGGAGATACCGGTCTTGGTGAAAACAAATATTGCCCCCTTAGTTTTCCATTCATTCCCGCATATCCTGCGATTTCTTCTAGCGTAGGCGAAAGTTCAAAGTCAACAAAACGGAATACATTGCGGGTTGGGTCCCAGAACGGTATTAGAGCCTCGATGATATCTGTCTTTGGCTTGATATTCAACAGATCGACAAATCCTCCCAAAACTCTTTCCACTATCTTTTTACTATCATTTCCCATATCATTCCACCACATGTGGAGTTGCAAAGGGACCTCGCTACAGACTGAGAACGGTTTATTTTGACTTGTGCTCATCCTGCACATTTATTATGGTGATTAAAGAAGGAAAAACTTTTATTTGACTCAAAAACTATCTATATTCCAAATGACTCGGCTTTCAAATACGGCCTTTGAGGACGAAGTTTTTTTTTTTTTTGAAAAGTAAGACGTCTAAAGAAATATTTTTGAATTTTAACTTCTTTTTCTTTATTTTTTCTTTTTTTTTTTGAAATTTCGAAAAAACTTTTAAAGAAGAAAGGAAATATTTTTGGACTATTATTCTGAATTTATGAAATAAATACTACAAAAAAAAATATTTTTGAATTTTCTTTTGAATTTTTAAACAAATAATTTGGATTTTGAGAGAGATTAAAAGGAAATATTTTTGTATTATATATATTTATTTTTTTTAAAAAAAAATTGAGGTCTAAAAGAAAGACTTTCTAAAGAAGCGAGTAATGTTAAATATTTTGGATTTTTTTTTTGAATATGGTGGGCCGAAACCAAAGAGGTTTGCCTACGTATCTCACATCCAGTGAGAATCAGACCCGCGTAGTTCGGGCTATAAACTAACTAATTTTTGAAAACAAACATATTTTTTCCCTTTTCTTTTATAGCAAAAAAAAAACTATTTTTCTTTTTCATTTTTTCTTCTTTTTTGAAAACAAAGCAAATTAAAATAAAAGACTCATTCCTACACACTTTCTGTTTTTTAGGCAAACAAACAATTTTAAAAGAATATATATATATTTTTCAAAATTTCGGTAGTGTTCCGACAGTACTTGGACACTGGTTTTTTCTAAATTAATCATCTAACTCTCCACTTGCTATTTTTCTCTTTTTTATTTTATTTTTTATTTTATTTTATTATTACTTTTTTTTTTAATTTTTTCTTTAACATTCCCGAGATTCAGAATCCGGTCAACATGCAAGACCGAGCAAATAAATGCACATAAAACAAATAAGATGCATCAGGATGGTCTTTATTTCAGGTTGCTAGCCCTAGACGGACCCAACCCCTGTGTTGAGTCCCCTAAGTCAAAATGCACATGATGCAAATGAGCGTTCCTATTAGGGATCCGGCATGAGACTGAGTTATTTTAGGTTCAGAACCTGGGTGTTTGTTCTAGACCTGGCTTACCCGAGCAGACAGCTCGAGCCGAGGGGGAGGCAGCGTACCGGGAATACAGAAGCTTCACGGCTTTGCAACTTATCCAACCTCGTTCTAAATTGGGAATTAGACACTATACAGAAAAGAAGTCACACGAAGTGCACCCTTCTTCATGATTTCGAAGACTCAGAGAGAAGATGAGTTTCGGCACAGTTTATATACAGTTCACATAATATCAAAGCGGTAAAAGTAGTCAATTAGCACATTAAGCATAGATCATGTAACAAAATCAAACAAAGCCAAATACAACAATTATTCCAAGCTCGAATTCTAAACCCTAAACCAGAGATTCTGGGTTCGAGTCCCCAGCGGAGTCGCCAGAGCTGTCACATCTCCTTTTTCCGCCCCGTGAGGGGTGAAGGAGTTTTTTCCAATTAAAGGACAATCGAAACGGGATTTGTTTATTTATTTCAGAGTCGCCACTAGGGATATTTATGGTGTCCCAAGTCACCGGTTGAATCTCGAATCGAGGAAAGAATAACTCTTTTTAACAGTCCGCGAATTAGAAATCCGGATAAGGAATTCTATTAACCCGAGAGAAGGTATTAGGCATTGAAATTAATTATTTACAAATACTGAAAATTAGAAACAAACTTGATTACTAATCCGTATTTCTAAAATTTAATTAATTTAACCTTAACTAACCTTGTTTTAATTCAAATCATGTCCTAATACATGATTCGCAAAATTAATTTAAATTCACGTTTTAACTAAATTTAGCTACATGATTTCGATTAACTTAATGTTGGCGATACTAAAACCCTTATGAATAATGAACTTAATTAGTTTGGCCAAACTGATTTAATAAAGCCATTTTTACGTTATTTTCTTCTCATTTTAATTATTAGACAATTTAATCAGTAATGGACATGCTTAAATATATACTACCTAATAATCAGGTTAAAGCAAAGCATTATTTAATACATCGCTACAATATGTCTAGTTATGCAAAACGACGGCGATTTACAGAATAATAATATATGAAATAACCTAAATACAATTAACAAAAAAAAACTAAATTAGAAATTTAACATTCCATTCTTCATTTCAGCTTACAAAATGCCAAAATTACAATTGTGTACCTGGTATTGCCAATATAAGAAGAAGAAAGTCAGCAACGTAGTACGTAACACAGCAACAACAATAATAACCAGCAATCCAGTCAACAGAAAATCCCAGTGACAGATTTGAAAATCAAGATAAAAATCCAGAAACACCGATAACAAACAACGGACAGAAGCCAAGGGAATCTTTTCAGATTTGAAAGATTAATTAATATTTAACCCTTAATTTCTGAACCCGTATATCAAAATATTTATCAGGTGTATACTACTCTCTCTTTTAATTTCCAGCTTTTTTTATTTTGTATTTTTTTTCTTTTTTGAAAGTCTTAATATTTTTCGGAATTTTTCTTTCTCTCTCTTTAATCTTCAGCCCTCTTTTTTTTCTCTGTCTCCTCCCCTAAAATCTGATCAAGTCCCCCTATTTATCCCCATCTTTCAACATTTTTTAAACATAAAACCCACTATCTTCCACTGAACCCCCCTTTTAATAACACTACTTAATGTTTTGCCCCCCACTACATTAAACAAATACCCCATTATATCTTGTCCCCCATGCTTATATTAAACAATTTCATTATTCCCCACAATTATATCTTGTCCCCCATTATTGATTATTTTAATATTATTTTAATCCTAATTGATAGAGCACTCAAAATAAATAATTGTTCAGAATCTTAATTCCAAAAATACCCCTCTGACCTTACTGAAATTAACATTTTACCCCTGAACGTACTTCAAATTACCAAACTACCCCCATCTATAACCAATTCACCTAATCAATTTCAACCAAAATACAGCAAATATGACCAATTTCTAAATAATTTTCAACAACAAATTTAAACTAAATGATGAACAACCAAGAAACAACTAAAATTATTTTAATTGAACAATATTTTTTAACAACAAACAAACCTACTTTCAGATTCAACAACAACAACAACAAACAAGTATATTCAGATTTCTAAATTCAATAATCATTTGAACTTAAAATTAAATCTAACAACATTACAACCAACAATTTCTATATTAAACTAAACAAGATCATGAAACAAACTGAAGAAATAATCATAAATGATAAACAACAAACAAGAAAATCAAACTTATGCTAATTTCAGATTCAAGAATAATCAAACAAAGTATGGACATAAATGAAAAGATTCAACAACAATAACAAGCAGGTTTTATTCAAATTCGAATTAAACTCGAATTAAGCTTAAACAAAACAAATAAACATATTCAAATTACTAAACTTCAAATAATCAATTGATCTTTTTAAATTAAATCCAACAAAATTATAACAAAGATACATTAAATCAAAAAATTAAAAACCAAAACATAACTTCACATTAAATCACTGAATTAAAACGAACTTCAAACAAAATGAACACGAATTAAATCTATATTAAACAACAAACAAAGAATTCAAGCGATTTAAACTAACACTCTTCTATATTAAAATTAAATTCTTTTAAATTAATAAAACAAACTGAAAAATAATTAATTGAATCTTCAACTTAAATCTAGCGACATTATAATTAAGCTAATCAATTTCTACCTAAAAATAAACAAGAAAAATGAATGAATGAAACAAACTGAAGAAAATAACAAACGGTAAGCATGAAATTAATATCGACAATATCTAATTTTAGATCCGAAAATATCAAACAAAAATACGGAAGAAATAAAACTTAGAACAACTGACCGTAAATGAGCAACGACGAACTCGAACGAACTTAAATGAAACCAACGAAGCTTTCACATAAACGGACTTGAAGACGACGAAGCAACAAGTTGCGATGGCAGCCATGGAGAAAGAAACGAAGATGAAGGAGCAGCAGCAGTACGAAGCAGTTAGCAGCAGCACGAACTGGAAGTTCAGGTGGTCGTCCGACATGGAAGTAGTGGTACGTCGGAGCAGCAGCGAAGAAGATGCAGCGGAGAGGGGGCAGCCATGGCAGCAGCTGAACGTTGGAACTGGAGTGAAGGAGAAGATGAGACAGCCATGAAAGCTTGAGCTCGAGCTCGAGCTCGTTCATGGCTGCTCGGAGACGACGCGGTGGGGTGTTTGGCCGTGAGGTGTAGACGAAGCAGCGACAACCATGGATGCTTGAACGAAGAAGAAGAAACATCGAAGGTGGTCAACGATGCGACGGACTGTGTGCGACTGGCTGGACGGAGCAGCAGCAGCGCGATGACAGTAGGGTCATTTGGTCGTTTGGACGAAGAACAAAGAAGAAGAAGCAACCATGAACGGCTGCTGCATGTGTGTGTTTTCCACTGTGTATGTGTGTGTATGTGTTGACGTGTGTGTGTGAGTGTGACGGGGTGAGGGGGAAGGGCTGGAGGGGGTGGTCGTTGGGCGAGGGGGAAGGGCAGCCATGGGAGGGGACTTGGAAGTTTGAAGAAGAAGAAAGAAAGAGAGGGGGCGGGTGGGTTTTTTTTTCAATAGTGAAATTTTAGGGTTTTGAAATGAAATGAAAGATAGGGAAATAGGGTGTTGGGTCTTTGGGGTTATGGACTGGGTCAACCCGGTTTGAAATGGACCGGGTCATAGGGGAAGGTTGGGTATATTTGGGCCTGTGGTTCAAAATTGAAGAAGAGGCCTAATTCCGATTTTTTTTTGTTTTGTTTTTTTTTCTTTTCTTTTACTTCCTAATTAATAAAACTAAAATTCTAAATTAAATTATAAACTAAATTATCTTATTAAAAAAACTAATTAACTCTAAATAGAAATTATCGCACATTTAAATAGCAATTAACGATAAAATCGCACAATTTAGACGTTAAATGCTAAAACTGCAACGTACATTATTTTTTATGATTTTTTCATTTTGTAAAATAAATTTGATTAAATATAAAATGCAAACGAGACATATTTTCTATTTTTATTAATTTAAACAAATAAACATGCACAGACAAAAATATAAATAATTATACAAAAATACAAAAATTGCACACAAAGGAAAATTGTTTTATTTTGAATTTTTGGGAGTAATTCTCATATAAGGCAAAAAGCACGTACTCACAACCATAAAGAGACCAAGAGATTTTTAAAGAAAACTACTAGATAAACTCAGAATCACTCCAGACCTACAAGGATGATTCAAGTTGAAAAGATGAGGGTTTTTGAGAAAAGGGGCGGGGTAAAGGAAAAATCTAACCACAACCACAAAATTAACAATACTCACAAACATTGATGAACATAAGGCGGGTTCATAAGAAAACGAAGAGCCTAGGTCAACCTTGAGTCGGATCTCTTCGAGATTCCCTCAGAAAACAGCAAGAATCAAACAACCAGTAGAGGTAGCAGGTTAGATAGGGTAGCAAAACACCAAATAACCCCATATCTGGCCAGGGATCGAAGGGTTGGGGGATTTTTGGGGTGACAACGCTTCTAGGGTTTGGGGGTTCTGAGAGAGAAGAGAGGACGAGATCATTTGGGGGCGGCGATATCTAGAGAATGGGTAGGGTTTGAGGGGTCGTTTGGATTAAAAATGGAAAGGGGAAACGTGGACCGTTGATCTTAGAGATCAACAACCACGATTAGAGGAGGTTTGGGTCGGGTAGGGATTATTTAATTTGGGTTGGGAAAGATTGGGCTAATGGTTTAATTTGAATTGGGCTGAGGGGGTCCGAATCTTGACACAATTAAAGGGCTATTTGTTAAATACCCAATTTATCAATAAAATAATTTGTAAAAATAGTTAATTAAGTGATAAACATGATTTTTATGCATGAAGATGATCTAAAATAATTACTTACCATTATAAAAATATAAAAAATTATTTTCTGTATAAATAATGTAGTTATGCATATGTATGGGCTATTATTGCAAAATATGCAATTATAGTATTAAAAATGCAAATGTAATTGTAAAAATGCATAAAAGATATTTGAACACTTATATGAGTATAAATGATTAATTTAGATGATTAAATAATCGTAAAGTAATATGAGGGATAATTATTGAATATTTATATAATTTAAAATGTAGAAATAAATTGATTTAAGGCCTTTAAAAATTATAAAAAATTGTAAAAACACTTGTGTATGTTTGTAAATGCATGTACAATATTTTAAAAGTATTTATTCATATTTAAAAATATATGAGGGAAAAATTGGGTATCAACAGCGTCGAACTTCTTCTAAGTCCGTGGGAGCCCAACAACAAAATCCATGGTAATACGCTCTCAATTCCACTCAGGAATCTCTAGCCTCTGAAGCAAACCACCAGGCCTCTGATGCTTGTACTTTACTTGCTAACAATTCTGACATCGAGCTACATATGCAACAATATCCTTCTGCATTCTCCCCCACAATAATGTTGCTGCAAGTCCTGATGCATCTTGGCGGCACACTGATGAATAGAATACCGGGAACTGTGGGCCTCCTCAAGAATAAACTCACGAAGCCCATCCAAATTGGGCATACAAATCTGGCTCTGCATCCGCAACACCCCATCATCTCCAATAGTAACCTGCTTGGCACCTTCGTATCACACAGTGTCCTTAAGGACAAGCAAATGGGGTCATCATACTGACGCTCTCTTATGCGCTCATACAATTGAGGATACTTAGGAAGCCGTTTTGCTCAACCTTGATGATGATGAGGAGAAAAATGGCTGTGTGGAACATGTGAGTGCATTACACGGGATGGGGTCGTACACTTATGAACCCTGCAAGTTATCCTTGGATCTTGAAAATCGAAAGACTCCTCCAACAAAGCCCTCAATCGAGGAGCCTACCACTTTGGAGTTAAAGCCATTGCCTCTACATCTCAAGTATGAATTTCTTGGCCCTTCTTCTACTTTACCGATTATTCTCTCCTCTTATTTGACTAATATGTAGGTACAGTCCACATTGGAGGTGCTACAAAGGAGGAAAAGAGCTATTGAATCGACATTGGCGGATATTCGGGGCATAAAACCCACCTTTTGTTTGCACAAGATTATTTTGGAGGAGGGTGCCAAACCCTCTGTTGAACATCAAAGTAGGTTAAATGAAGCAATGCAAGAGGTAGAGAAAAAAGAGGTCATAAAGTGGTTGGATGCCGAGGTTGTTTACCCCATTTCCAATAGTTCGTGGGCTTCACCGGTGCAATGTGTCCCAAAGAAAACGGGCATGATTGTGGTTACCAATGACAAGAACAAGTTGATTCCTACAAGAACGGTGACCAGGTGGAGAGTGTGTATGGACTATCACAAGCTCAACAAAGTC
Source organism: Nicotiana tabacum (assembly GCF_000715075.1). Taxonomy (NCBI): domain Eukaryota; kingdom Viridiplantae; phylum Streptophyta; class Magnoliopsida; order Solanales; family Solanaceae; genus Nicotiana; species Nicotiana tabacum. The sequence continues at coordinate 115,345,203 of NC_134089.1, forward strand.
ACAAGGAAAGATCATTTCCCACACGGGGCTAGTCATGCCCGAGAACTGGCGAGCGAAGTCCAAAAGCTCAAAACGACCGGTCGGGTCGTTACATCCTCCCCTACTTAAACATACGTTCGTTTTCGAATGTACCCAGAGTTGTTCTAAAAACTATCAAATTGCTGCGTAACCTTACCATGAACATACCCGGGGGTGATCCCACGTCACCCTATCTCATATAGATCCGATAACATAATTGAAATTTCACAACTCAACCTAGCCTATAAACCTTACTATTCATCCAAAAGACTAGAATCTTACATATATACATTGAATAGGCCCGAACAAGCTGTAATAAACCATACATGCCACCTCAGATGCAATTACATGATATACCACATATCTCAAACACTCGTAGCGATAACTTCTAATCACATCAGTTGCTTAAAACATCCAAATTTTGATAATGAGCCTCTTATCAAATAAAGCCTCATTCCAACACTTCTGTATACTGCCAATGACAAAAGAAACACGTGGATTTGTAATCATTTCTCAGATCAACCATTCATGAGGCTCCCTCTTCTTTGGCAAGAACCATAGCAAATTTCTATGTCGAACCTCGATATTATCCTTCCAACATGCTGAAACCGAATCCATTTGTATTCATTCTAGATCCCAACGTTCTCATCTAACCCAACATAGCTACTATAGTGATATGGCACATCAATACCATCGAAATCCACAACTCGTGCAACCCGCACACCAATAAGCAACAATCTGAATGTACTTAAATCATGAAAATGACTCGAATGAAAGGGTTGTACTGCAAGCTCTCCAGTACCACCACAACACAATACTGAGAACCCATCACATGTCGTAGAACCAGAACACATGAATCTATCCCACAGGATCATACGTCCACATAGCTTCACTCTAATGCGCGAACTCATCCAAACACTGATCCAACATTAACCACCTCAAGTCACTATGCTCAAACCGACAACCACGCACAATTAGATGTCTAGAACCAAAGCAAATCATCATAACCACTGCGAAGCAATTGACATAACATTACATAAATCCGAAAGGACACAACCGATACGCCATTCACCGAGCAATACCCAATACTCCTCCTACTCGAATTCCACTGAAAGACCCCAATAAAATCGCACCACATGTGCCTATAACCAACATATCCCAATGCCTCGAAATACGGAAAAGTAACTCATAGGTCTCCCCAGATCACTAATAAGCTCAATAACAATTGAATCAACACATCCCTCAACAATACAACTCAAAGTCAACCAAGCCGACTCGATGTAAAACACACATCCATATTGGCCTATCAATGAACCCGTTATCAAGGAGTTCCTGAAACTGCTCCTTCAACTCCTTTAACTCCGCCGGTGCCATACGATACGGTGCCTGAAACCAAATCAATACCGAAATCAACAACCCTGTCCAGTGACATACCCGAGAGCAAGAAACATATCTAGAAAATCCCCCATCACCGGAACTGAATCAATGGTAGGAGTCTCTGCACTGACATCCATCACGAAGGTCAAATAAGAAAGACAACCCTTCCCAGCCATCCGCTGGGTCTTCAAAAATGAAACCACCCTATTGGGAACATAATCCGTCGAACCTCACCACTCAATCCGTGGAATTCCCGGCATAGATAACACCATCGCCTTAGCGCAATAGCCCAGAATAACATGACACATAGACAACCGGTCTATGCCCAATATCACACCAAAATCTAGCATACTAAGCAATAAGGATCCACTCGGGTCTCAAAACCTCCAATGGTTACCACACAAGACTGATATACGTGGTCCCCTACCACGACCTAACCTGTTTATGAGAACTCCCACCCTTTAAGTCCATAAAGCACACGAATCACCACATCCGTTTCTAATTCCACCGTCCAAATAAACAACACACCTATTATGACCAATCATCCCACGATAGGTACTCCTATAATTCTTCTATGCCACCATGCAAACTCGAATATCAGCAGTCGATCCAACAAGAGAGTGCTGCAACACTAATGAAGTATCCTCAACTCATACACATCGCCTTTTCTAAAATGTATACCCTCATCAAGCCACACCAATCAGTGATCTCATTTATCTAGTCATCTAAAACTGTCCATGCTATCTAAGAATTTGTGACCTTCCTTTCCAATCTGAACCGTGACCTTACACCTGCAAATCTCAATCCTACACAACATACCACATATACCGTACCATCCTGGGGTAACCATGAGAACTTCATACCCATTCCGATCCACAAGCAACTACGTTCTCACTAGCCAAGAACTTTCCATTGATCCCATCCAAAAGAAGATCACTATACGTCCCATGCTCCTCACGCTCGCAGAAAATATACATCTCTGACTGCGGTAGAAACCATCAAGAACTGTCCGAATTCCATTTACACAAAACTAAACCGTCAGGGCTAAATCCTTCTAACTCAACCAAGCTACGCAGGCCACTAAAACCCAAATAATTGCCATGAACACCTGTAAAAACTCATTACCTCGTAAGCATCCAAAGAACTAATCATATCCTTACCATGCCGATCAGGCCTACTACCAAGCTATCCCATCTATCTAAGTTCCTTCTGATTTACCTTCAACTTGATACTTCTTCTTGCTATAACACCACCATTCCTCAACCCAGACTCACCATACGAGACCCAAGCATAAAACTATACCATCTAAGGCTCATAAGCCGTTGGATACTCTCTTAAATATTCCCAAACGCACCACATTCAAAATACCTACCCTGAAGTGACTACATGTGAACCCAACGCCATTACCTTCACCTTCCTGATGTTGATATATAGAATCCCATAATGATATAGAAATACCATGAGTCCTGACACCCTCTAATGCAAACCTCAGTTTCAAGCCAATTATACAACTTTAAAATCTCCAATTATTACATGTAAAATCTTGAACCCACTAGAACCATTCTGGAGAGTCATCCACTCTACTCAAACCGCAATTAGACCGATCAAACGGACCGAACGACCCGTGCTCCATTAGAACTCCGACATTGCAGAATGTAACCTCACCTTAATGCAACCAAGCAACTTCCTGTTCTATGCACCATATATCATTTACCAATAACAACTCAAGTTATTTTGTGATTCTAATACACCTATAAAGCATACCATAACCTGACATTTCCTTTACTCGAGCCATCCTCGGACTCAACCTCCTTAAGCCATAACTGATTCACTCGTACGCCTCAAATTGGAACCAACATAGCACATAACCGTGCAATCAACTAATCAATAGCAGACTCCCCACTTGGCTCAAAGCCATAGATCAAACACACAATAACTTATAATGCATCTACCATATCACTTCTATAATACCATAGTGAGATTAAACTCAATCCTTCATAAGCTCGTGAAACACAAACCATCGAGTACTTTAAATCTTCTGCAAATCTTGCATTCATCCTCGTAACAGTCAAGCCTATTCTCTTAGGCGACCCAAATTCAAATTGCAACACATATATTTCACTGGTAACAGAGATCTTCTAATAAACAACATAAGGATCTCGCAAATTTCTAAACACTCCGTAGGAGATAACCCACCTGCTTCGCCTTAAACTAACATCTCTTTATACCCTTCCACCGGCAAAAACATTACGCAGTCACTTAATCTTCCTGAGTCTGAACTCATCTCACAACTTGAAATCTACTTCACTACCCAACTAGGCAACATGAAAAGATCCTTCAACACGCCTATCACTTGGGCTATATATCAAATCACGATGGGAATCAAGCACCGGATAGTTCCTACTACCCCCAAGTAGACCCTTCTTGTTTTGTTCAAATCATGTGTACACATCTCGTAGTCACATCATACTCATCACATGGCTATCCAGTCATCACTCCCACTAATAGGGACACTATCAGGCATATAAATCCAAAAGCATGTGCTCATACAATCAATGCCTCAGTGCTCACACTGTAGGTAAAACCCAGCCTCAAGTCTTCTAGACTGGCCCAACATCAATACATAGAGATCACATCTCGTTCTTCGATCAGGGAATCACAAGCCATCGATGCATATCTGATACTGAGCGCTCATGCGCGGATACAAATGCATGGAAGGAATTCAAATACATTTCAAGCTGAATCAAGGACGCACAATAAGAATTCAAGAATGTGAAGTTCTTTTTAAAGGTTCTGGAGCCCCCCGAGGATAAGTACAGACGTCTCCGTACTGATCCGCGAGACTCTACTAAACCTGCTCATGACTCGCGAGGCCTATGTAACCTAGGCTCTGATACCAACTTGTCACGACCCTAAAACTGACCCGATCGTAATGGCGCCTATCATGAAATTACGCCATCTGACACAACACCCGAATTAACCATTAATCGATATAATTCATTTTAAGCTTTTAATTTATCCAAATATCTCATAATGTATGTTTAAAGGAATAATGCGGAATAAATACACCAGCCCGACATCGGGGTGTCACAAGTCACGAGCATCCACTAAGGTCTAAATACGACAAGAGCCTAAGAATGTACTAAATACAGTCTAAGGAAGACAAGAGGGAGAAAAGCAGTGCTGCGAACGTCGGACAACTAACATGCTAACTCCAATGACTTTGCCACTGAGCAATCAACACCCGCTACCGGGGTTCAGAACTACCTGAATCTGCACATAAGGTGCAGTGAGTAATGTGAGTACACCAACTCAGTAAGTAATAAAAGTAAATGAAATCTGAGCAGTAAGAAAACACGTAAAGCATGTCATAACACTACAACAAATGCAGATCATTTTTAAAGCTGTACACAAAATCATTTACCTCATAAATCAAGCTCAGTTTCAGTAAAAATCTTTTGAAAACAACTTTCAATGTTTTCAAACGAGTGATAAAATAGTGGGTATAAATGATAGAAACGTAAACAGCCCCTCAGGCAAAACATGTACCATAAACCGCCCCTCAGGCATAATCTCAATAGAACCAGCCCCTCAGGCTACCTCACAATCACTTGTAATCAGCCCCTCGGGCATAACATGAATCAAGAACAGCCCCTCGGGCAAAACATGGATCAAGAACAGCCCCTTAGGCAACAATATGAAATAACAACAACCTCTCGGGCTACATCATATCACTCACGCTGGGTACTCACGCTCACTGGGGTTGTACAAACTCCGGGAGGGGCTCCTTACAGCCCAAGCGCAATACCAAGCCATCTCATGGCATAATCAATATATCACTCACTTAGGGTACCTGCGCTCACTGGGAGTGTACGGACTCTAGGAGGGTCCCCTTACGACCCAAGCGCAATAACAAGCCATCTCATGGTATAATCAAACAGGCCCTCGGCCTTATAACATGCCACCGCGTGGCGTAACAAATTAGGCCCTCGGCCTCATAATCATGAATCAGTAACAACCTGCTGCGGCTTGTAGCCCGATCCCATAGTATCCCCACAACACAGGCCTCGGCCTCACTCAGTCAAAAATCTCTCAAGCCACTCGGGCAACAGTAAAACATGATGCTCAGTCCAAAATATCATTTAAAATATCAAAACAGAGTAAATATGGCTGAGTTATAAAAATAGTAGAATAAATCATGACTAAGTACAAATAAGAAGTAAAATTTCCAAAATAGTTGGCACGAGGCCCAAATATGGCATTTACCCCAAATCATGGTAATAATTTCCAAAACACTATGATATCAAACAAGTTTTAATCGAATATGTGACTTAACAGTCGTACGGGATGAACCAAGTCAAAATCCCTAACGGTGCACGACTCCACACACGTCATCTAGAGTGTGCGTCACCTCAAAGTAGCACAACGATGTGAAATTCGGGGTTTCATACCCTCAGGACAAACATTTACAGTCATTACTTACCTCTATCCGGCCCAAACTCTAGCCCATGATGCCTTTGCCCCTCGAATCGGCCTCCGGATGCTCCAAATCTATCCAAAAACAGGTTTATACCATCAAAATATGTTAAGGGAACAAAGCCCACTCGAAAATAACCAATTTATATAAACAATCTCGAAATTGGCCAAACCCGAACCCCAGGCCCACACCTCGAAATCCAATAAAAATCACATCAATAGAATTCTCTTATCCTCCCACGAGTCCATACATACCAAGAACGTCAAAATCGGACATCAAATGGCCTCAAATCCCCAATTTACACTCTCCAATTTCAAGCCCTAATTCCCCAATTTTAGGCTTTAAATTCCACAAATTTCATGCTTAAACAAGTAAGAATCAACATAGGATCGAGTATATTGTTCAAAAATCTTACCTCCAAGTGTTACCCTTTGATTCCCTCTTCAATCCTTCTCAAAAGCTCCAAAATCGCTCAAAAATGGTGAAAGATAGACCACAAATCGCGAACATGGCTATTTAAACATTCTGCCCAGGCCAAAAATTCCTTCTTCGCAAACGCGGTCAAAGTCTCGCATTCGCGAAGCACAAATAATTCACAGCTCAAATTTCCTCTTACATGAACGTGAACACTACCGTTGCGAACGCGATGCCTTACTTAACTTAGCCTATGCGAACGCATTTCTTCAGTCGTGAATGCGATGCTTTAGGGCCTGGTGCCTAAGTCTGCTTCACCCTTCTACACGAACGCGAGCCATGCCATGTGTTCGCGATGCACAATCAGATTCAAACTTCACGAATGCAGGACCAACTTCGCGAACACGAAGGGTAACTGGCCTACCTCACTCAACATCTCTTCGCAAATGCGAGGGACCTCTCACGAACGCGAAGAGCAAAACTCTGCAACGCTGAATTGAAGAAATCTGCAACTTTCAAAACAAGAATTTGATCCGTTTAACCACCCGAAACTAACCCGAGGCCCTCGGAACCTCAACCAAACATGCCAACATATCTCATAACCTCATTCAAACTTGTTCCCACCTTTGTAATGCTCAAAACAACATCAAAACACCAAAATCACATCGGATTCAAGCCTAAGAATTTCAAAAACTTCCTAATTCCGCGTTCAATCAAAAAGTCTATCAAACCTCGTCTGAATGACCTGAAATTTTGCACATACGTCACAAATGACACAACGGACCTAGTCCAACTTCCGGAATTCCATTCAGACCCCTATATCAAAATCTCACCTATCAACCGGAAAACGCCAAAATCCCAATTTCGTCAATTCAAGCCTAAACCTTCCATGGACCTCCAAAATACATTCAAATCACGCTCCTAAGTCCCAAATCACCTAACGGAGCTAACCAAATCATAAAAATTCTAATTTAAGGTTATATTCTAACAAGTCAGAACTTGGTCAAACCTTTTAAATTTTTAATCTTCAAACTGAGAACTGTTCTTCGAAATTTATTCTGATTACCCTAAAAACCAAAACTGACGATATGCATATGTCATAATACATAACACGAGGCAAGTCACGCTCGCGAACTAGTAAGCGAAGTGTAAAAGCTCAAAATGACTAGTCGGGTCGTTACACTTGTAAAACAGATATTGGGGTTATTAGTAAAACTGGGAGGGATTCTTATATATATTTTGTTGGGAACAGGAAGAAATCATGCCTATAGGTTGCTGCGATATTTGTTTACATATGTGCATTAGTAACCATGCCTATAGGACTCATCTAATTCCTTAAATCCTGAATTTCCATTATTAGAAAACCTGCTTCTAATTCATTTCTCAATTTTGCATCGATAATCACGTCTTCAAAAACTTTGTGTGCGCATTAGAAAGCATGTTTTTAGGAAATTCCTTGTTAAGTTCTCTTGGCAATTGATTGATGCTTTACTCGCCTAGAAATCATGCCTATAGGAAACACATATAGAAATCAGTCTTGACACATAGTCATTTATGCAAATAAGGTTTTAAATTAGTTCCTGCATTTAGATATCATGCCTATAGGGTTTTAAATCAGTTCCTACATTTAGATACTACGTCCAAAGTTTGTAAAATCAGTTCTGCATTCTAGAAATCATGCCTATAAGATTGAAGTCATTTCTGTATTTAGATATCACGCCTATATGTTTTTTTTTTGAATCAACTCCTGCACTTAGAAATCATGCCTACATGGTTTAAGATAAAATCAGCCGCTAAAATCAGTAATCAGTTAACAACTTAGACACCTGCTTTATAAAAAAATCCTATTCGGTTATCATTTAGGCAATCTTATAGGTTGATTGAGTTCTGGGTTTTAAAACTGCTATTTTCTTACTGCTTGGAACTGCCCAGATTCATGAAGTAATAAAATCAGTAGGCAAACTGATTAAGTATTTACTGCCCCACTTTAATAAAATTGATGCATATGTTGTGCTCATCTGGATATCCTGCTATAGGACTTTTAAATCGTTTGAAACTGTTTGTTTGAGGCATGCAATTTTTTGTCTATTTGTGGAGGTAAAAATAAGCCTTTAGTTGCATCTTTATGTGATAGTCCTATCTGACTTTTGTTTGTCGCTTAGTTTTCTCCTTTTTAAACAACATAGACGAGTCTAGAACTTCCTTCAATAGAGGTCCTAAACACCCCCGAGGCCACAGGCAAGGGACGGGTAATGCACGCATAAGGCACGTACTGGATACTATTAGAGCGCTTAGGTAACAATAATTAAGGGGAGGGTAATCGGGTAGTAAAGGATATGATGACCTTTGCGCTAATGCTATGTGTAGCACCCCAACTTGGGGACGATTACCAAGTATTGCACAGAAGTGATCCTATAGGCTAAAAAACCTAGGACCCCTTTTACTCCTTTTTAAACGTAATATCTATTTGTCTAAATTTCTATGCGCCTCTGAATTTTGCAGTAGTGAGAGGATGTATATCAAGGCAAGGGTCTTGTTTAAATGATCGATGATAGAATATTCCCTCACCTGTACTTTCATCCAAAGATCATCCGGTCCAGTTTCAATGACAGGTTGTTTAGTAGCAGCCTCCTTGCTCGATCCTCCCAAATGTTCGGGTGTATAGATCATTCCCGTTCTAGTCATTCCTTGTGCAGCATCGGATTCTTCCATCTTTGCTTTCCCTTTCGCCTAGCTTCAACAACGTAATCCCAAGGTATGGCATTGGAATTGAAAGGAGGTGTGGTTGCTACTGCCACTATGAAAGGTATGGCCACTTCTGCCTCAAATGGAACAAGTGTGGCTGTAGGTGATGCTACATTTACCTCGAAAGGAACTGATGCAGTTACCTTAACTTTGATTGATGGCTGTATCTGTACCACAATAGGAGTGAGTGTGACTGCGGGTTTAAAGTCATTGCCTTCCCGAATAAGCCCGATTGACCCCTCAGGATCCCATTCTTCATCCGTGTCTATCACGTGTACCCCATCACCCCTATGATTTGGGAGAGGATTGTTACGGATGTTGGGTGCAGCTTTCTTCGCTTGTATGACCTTGTTAACAATAAATGTCAGGATCTTATCGTTCAATGTTCGAAACTTGTCAATGGTATGCCCCTTCATGTCGGAATGATATGCACAGGTTTTGTTTGGGTTGACCCATTGAGATGAGTTCTCCATTGCCACAACAGGAATAAGGGTGACATAACCAACAACCTTCAATCTTTCGTATAGCTGGTCGATGGGTTCAGTGATAGCGGTGTATTGTTTGGGTGGTTTATGATCAAAGTTAGGTAAGGGTTTCTGGTAATTTTCCCCCTAATTGTAATGCTTTCGTTATGCCTATAGTGCCTCGAAATTCATCACCATCCCGCTTTTGATACCCTCTTCAATCTTTTCTTCGAGTTTGATGATGTCAGAGAACTTGTGATTCTCAGTGACCATTAGCCTTTCATAATACTGTGGGTCCTATGCCCTAACAAAGAACTTGTTCATCTGTTCCTCTTCTAGTGATGGTCTGACCTTGGCTGCGTCCGACCTCCACCGAGTAGCATACTCGCGGAAAGTCTTAGTTGGCTTTTTCTTTAAGTTTTAGATATAGAAGACATCTGATGCATTTTTTGTATTAAACCTGAAGCAATCCATAAATTATGATGACATGCTTACCCGATTAGCCTACTCTTAGGATTCTGGCTTATGTACCAGGACAGGGCATCTCCGGTAAGACTTCTCATGAAAAGCTTCTTTCGAATCCTTTCATCTTTTTTGACCCCCACGAGCTTGTCACAGTAAGTTCTCAAATGAACTTTGGGATCACATGTTCCGTCAAACATTCTGAACTTGGGAGGTTTGTAACCCTCTGGCAGTTCTACGTCTGGTTGAATGCATAGATCCTCATAATTCAGACCTTCTATCATTTTACCTCCTTCAACACCCTGAACTCAACTTGTCAGCTTCTTGGCCATGTTCTTGATGTACAGGATCTTCTCAGCGGATTCTAGTGTATAGGAGATTGGTTGAGTGGAGTGAAGTATAGTTTCCATGTATATGGGGTTGTTTTGGTGAGTTCCAGGGATTTAGGTGTAGCGGTGGTCGTAGGTCGAGTTTTAAGCATCGGGAATAGGTTGTGGTGTGTACTGAGGAGTATGATAGGTAGTGGTTTGTGGTTACTGGGTTGGTTGATGATGGTATTGTGGAGGAGTTGGTACCGGTAGGGGATTGGGATTTTGAGGAAGCACTAGGTTTTGAGCATTTTATTGGTTAACGTCTGGGATGTTTAGAGCGAGGGAGAGGTTTGCTAAGTTGCGGACCTTCTTAAGTTCTCCTTGTAACTCCAGTATCTTTTGTTCCAATCGCAAAACCAAGTCACTCTAGGCTGGAGTACTCCGACCGTCTGAAGTTTCTGCATTCTCAACATTTTCTTTTCGTACACCACTTAAGTCATCCATCTCAGCTTTCCCTCTACTTTTCGTATTACTTGGAGGGGGAGGAGATAAAGGGCCTCTAGATCTAGTGTGATATGCTGATGATGCCAGTATGTGCGAACCAACCTTAGGGGATGAGAATAATAATAAAAAATAAAGAAAAACAAAAGGTAAACAAGTTAGTAAAGATTCTAAAAAATGTTTCCAGTATTTAAACACATATTGCGGGAATGTAAATTCATGTCCTAATTTGGGAGCCTCGTTGTGCCCGAGGTAGGCCTGGCGACAAATATATTTGGAGAAATTTAGTGCCAATAAATTGCCTAATATCATTAATGTAAAAATAGACAACCCAAAACAATACTAAATAAGATAAGTCACTTATGGCACTTGGCCTTATTACATTTGAAAAGTAAGTAAACCTAATCTACTTGGTCCCAGAAGGACCTTCTCCAAGTTGGATGCTCTTGTCGATCAGATCCCCCAGTTCGTGCAGGTTCAGCAGTAAGTATGCCCTTTCCGAATGTCCTCCTTCGCTTCCTTCAGCGTTTCCAAGAGGGGCATTTCTATGTCTCCAAAGCAGAACACGACCCTTTCTTTGTCCTAGAATATTGTAGCAGCTTCGATTAACACGTTATTTGGCTGAAGTCTCAATAAAGAAGGTAGATTTCTTAAGACCCTTTTCACATAATTCTTATCACTTGATGGAAGATCCTCCCACCAATCTGGCAACAATGGTGGTATGTTATGGACCATGCCAAACCTGGGGACCTCGTGCCTCACTTTCTGCAAAACAAATGTGGTTAGTCCCTTTTCCCCCTCCATAATTGACTTATTATACAACAATGATTAGCATATTGGCACTTATTTCTCCAAAGTTAATGCACACAATTGTGGTTGCGTCCATTGGGATTATGGAAAACCCGATGCAATTTTGGATGAGGCTTGTCTTAGAGGGTTATTATGTGGACAACATATTAACCTGGTTAGGTTTGACCATGATGTATGCACAATTAATCAGAGTAAGGTTTCTATAGAGGTCTAGACTAGTACCCTCAAGTGGACAACTTGAGAGGGAAAGGCACGGAACCATCGCCTGCACTTCTGATCGACTAGTTTTACTGAAAATACATCTTTTCGAATTTAAAGGGTGATATATAGGAAGGAAGAGCGCAAACACTCATCAAGCGTTGCTATAGGATTGATTATGCACGAGTAGAATATGATGTTGAACATGGTTTATGCAATAATAAATAGTAAGTTGTCACGTATTTGCACATTAAAAAGAATGATAAATGCGGTATTAAATAATTAAAAGACATTTAAAAAAGAAAACAAGGAGACAAGTCAGTTTCTGTAATAAAGAAAATCATAAATGCTTAAAAAAATAGGTAATTAAATCCAAATAAGGGGAAAGGGAGAGGGTGCACATGTATTAACAAAAATAAAGCATGCTTAAGACTAATTCACAAAAAAAGTTCGTTATGGTAAGATCCTAAAATATCCCAAGCAGAGTCAACATGCTCTTGCGCCCTCTTTTCCTCACGGAGTTTGGGTTTCAACATTTTGGGAACAACTCCTTTTCCTTTTGGGATTTGGGTATGGAATTTGAAAGTCGCCACCTAACGGATTTAAGGTGCGTTAGGGCACCTAAAGTAAATAACTCATAAACTGGTTTGCACCACCAGAGATTGGGTAAGGGCTCAAAATTACCTTGAGGGGAAGGTGTTAGGTACCCTTCGAGGTCCACAATGGTGGGTCCCGACCAAAATCGAATTAGGTGAATTAGTCTTATAAGACCAAGAGATCATGCAAGCTAGAACACGACTGGTCTCTGAAATATCTAACCTCATAAGCAGATTGGCCAAATTCTGAACATCTGATGCCAACGACCTCTCACCAATTGAAATATACGCACTGCTACCCATACTAACAACCTCTCTACTCAAGGCATCGGCCACCACATTGGCCTTCTTGGGATGGTACAAAATAGTGATATCACAATCTTTCAATAGCTCCAACCATCTCATCTGCCTCAGGTTGAGATCCTTTTGCTTGATCAAATATTGTAGACTCTAATGATCCATGAATACCTCACACAACACGCCATAAAGATAGTGCCTCCAAATTTTCAGCGCATGAACAATGGTTACCAACTCTAAGTTATGAATAGGGCGATTCTTATCATGAACCTTCAACTGCCACAATGTTTAAGTAATCACCTTGCCATCCTGCATCAATAATGCATTTAGCCCAATATGAGATGCATCATAATACACCGTGTAAGATCCTGAACCTGTAGGCAACACCAACACTAGCGTCATAGTCAAAGAAGTCTTGAGCTTCTAAAAGCTCAACTCGCACTCATCGGACCACCTGAATGGAGAACCCTTCTGGGTCAATCTAGTCAATGGGGATGCTATGTATGAAAACCTTTCCACAAACCGGCGATAATAACCCGCCAAACCCAAGAAACTCTGAATCTCTGTAGCTGAAGTAGGTTCAGTCCAAGTCTCAACTACTTTAATCTTCTTAGGATCCACTTTTATGCCCTCATCCGATACGATATGCCCCAAAAAGGCAACCGAGTCTAACCAATACTCACATTTTGAAAACTTGGCAAATAACTAACTATCTCTCTGAGCCTGAAGTACAATCTGAAGATGTTGTTCATGCTTCTCTCAACAGCGGGAGTAGATCAATATATCATCAATGAATATAATCACAAAAGAATCCAAATACGGCTTGATTACCTGGTTCATCAAATCCATAAAAGCTGCTGGGGCATTTGTCAATCCAAATGACATCACTAGGAACTCATAATGCCCATACCGAGTCCGAAAAGCCATCTTAGGTTTGATGTCGTAATATTCAACTGATGGTAGCCATACCTCAAATCAATCTTTGAAAACTCCTTGGCACCTCGAAACTGATCAAATATGTCATCAATCCTTATCAACAAATACTTGTTCTTGATAGTGACTTTGTTCAACTACGATAGTCTATACACATCCTTATCAAACCATCTTTCTTCTTCACGAACAACATGAGCGCACACCACTGCTCCTTCAATTCCTTCAACTCCAGCGGGGCCATACGGTATGGTGGAATATAAATGGGCTGAGTGCTCGGAGCCAAATCTATACAGAAGTCAATGTCTCTATCGAGTGGTACCCCGACAGATCAGTAGGAAATACCTCTGGAAACTCACGCACAACTGGTATTGAATCCATGGAAGGAACCTCCGCATTAGAATTGCAAATATAGCCCAAATAAGCTAGAAATCCCTGCTCGACCATACGTCGAGCCTTGACATAAGAAATAACCTTGTTGGTAGAATGGTCAGGAGTCCCTCTCCACTCTAATCGAGGAAACCCTAGCATGGCTAAGGTCAGCGTTTTGGCGTGAGATTCCAATATAGCATTAATAAGGTGACAACCAATTCATGCCCAAAATAACATCAAAGTCTACCATATCAAAAAAGTAGGAGATCTACACAAGTCACAAACTCCCAATAGTAATCACACATGAGTGATAGACATAGTCTACAACAATAGAATCTCCCACAGGAGTGGACATATACACAAGAGCACTCAAAGAATCACAAGGTACAACTAGATATGAAGCAAAATAGGATGACACGTAGGAATAAGTAGATCCCGAATCAAATAGAACTAAAGTATCTCTACGATGAACTAAAACAATACTTGAGATGGCGGTATCAGATGACTCGGCCTCAGGCCTAGCCAAGAAAGCCTAAAATTGGGGCTGGGCCCCACCACTCTGACCTCCATCTCTCGGACAACCTCTAGTTGGCTAGCCTCTACCTCTAACAGACTGACCTCTACTCTAATGGCCTGACCTCCAGCTCTAGATGCCTGAACCCTACCTCTAGTTGGCCGAGCGGGTGGTGGAGCAACCGGTGCCGGAATCTAGAAAAATTCACATGGCACGAGAACATTGCTATTACATGCCGCCCTATGATTTGGAGTAAAATCTAGCAAGGTGCCTTAGATCTCCACAAGTATAACAAGTCCTCAACTACTGTGACTACTGACCCTGGAACTGGCCCTATCGATGTAACGACTCGGCCAGTCGTTTTAAGAATTAATGCCCTGATCCCCTATTAACTGCATTTCTATGTTTGTTTCTGCTATTGGAGTTGTCGGGAGGATTTATTTAGAGTTTCAGAGAGTTTTGGGACACTTAGTCCGTAAATGAGAGTTTAAGTTGTAGAATTTGGGCCGTAGTTGGAGTAGTGTGAAGACGACCTCGAAATGGAATTCTGACGGCTCTTGTAGCTCCATTGGGTGATTGTGGGATTAGGGGCATGTTCGGATTGTGTACTGGAGGTCCGTAGCTAAGTTAGGCTTGAAAATGCCGAAAGTTGAATTTTTAAAATTTCCGATTCGATAGTGAGATTTTGATATCGGGGTCAGAATGGAAGTCTAGAAGTTGGAGTAGATCCGTAGTGTTGAATGTGACGTGTGCGCAAAATTTTAGGTCATTCGAACGAGGTTTGATAGACTTTTTAATCGAAAGCATAAATTGAGAATATTTGGAGTTCTTAGGCTTGAATCCATGGTTAATTCGATGTTTCGATGTTGTTTTAGGTGTCTTAAGGATTGGTATAAGTTTGGATAGTGGTATATGTCTTATTTGTGCTTTTGGTTGAGGTTCCGGGGGCCTCGGGATGATTTCGGATGATTAACAGAAAGTTAGGAATTTGGAGTTGCAGCTGAAGTTTATGGCTGCTATCATAACCACATCTGTGGTTGATAGGCCACAGGTGCGACTCCCACAGATGCGGAGACAAGCCGCTGAAGCAGCCAAGACAAAGAAGAGCTGAAACCGCAGAAGCGGAAGGTGTACCGCACCTGCGGGACTGCAGATGCGGATTCTGGGTCGCAGGTGCGGCGAAGGGGATTTAAGTGGAAACCGTAGAAGCAGTGTCACAGATGCGGAAATTGGACCGCATATGTGGATTTGCTGGGCAGAAAATAAGAATTTTGAGGGTTTAGTTTCAAAGTTAGAAAATTGATTTGGAGCTCGGGAGAGGGCGATTTTGGGAGGATTTTAAAGAGGAAATTAGTGGGTAACGATTCCTAATACCTTTCTAGTTGTATTCCTATAATATAATCTTAGTTTTGTCATTCAATTTTGGATTTGGGATGAAAATTGGGGGGAAATTTGGAGAAAGTTCTTAGACCTAAATTTCGAATTTTAATTGGGAATTTGACATTGGATTTGGATAATTTTGGTATGGTTAGACTCTTGAGAGTATGAGGATTCTGAAAATGTAAATTTTACCCGATTCTGAGATGTGGGACTGAGGGGTGTTTGGTCATTTTACCTAATTTCGCGTATTAGCTTAGAATTTTATTGTAGAACCAGTTACTTGAAGTATTATTTACATTATGCAATTGAATTGAATAGATTTGGGCCATTTGGAGGCAAGTACTCGTGGCAAGAACGTGGTTTCGGATTGATTTTGAGCCGGTTTAAGGTAAGTGGCTTGGCTAACCTTGTGTGGGGGAACTCCCCTTAGGATTTGGTATTATTGATATTTGAAATGCCTTGTACGTGAGGTGACGAGTGAGTACTTGTGCTAATTGTTGAAAATTCGGTTTTCATTAAGTAATTTTAATTGTGTTTTCTTTTCTGTTTATACTACTTGCAATTTAAGTTGGTTGTTAGCTTAGGGAAGCATGTCTAATTGACTTAGAGCCCGTTTGGATGGGCTTGTTTTAAGTGACTTTTAAGCCAAAATAGCTTTTAAGCCATAAGTTAGGAATTCTAACTTTTGGCTTTTGGCTTGTTTTTGTCATTTTAGCTTAAAAACAAGTGCTTAAAAGCACGTTTTTACTTTGTCCAAACACTACAAAATGGCTTAAAAGCAATTTTGGCTTATAACCACTTATAACAAGTCAATCCAAACGGGCTCTTAATTGCTTTACTTGCTCAAACTGCCTTATTTGGATTATGTGTGGCATGCTAGGCTAGAAATACATGTTTTACCTTGGTATGAAATTTGAATTGAATTGTATATTCTTCGTATTGTTGTTGTGTGTTTACTTTGGGACTACAGGACGGTATCCCGGGAGATCCCCCTGCTTGTTTACTTTGGGACTATGGATCGATATTTCACGATATTTCCCTGCACTTTTATATTGGAACTACGGGACTGCACTCGGTAGATCCCCCTGTACTGAGTATTTATATTTGGGACTACGGATTGGTATTCCGGGAGATCCCTGCGCATGAGGAGTTGGACTACGGGACGGTATCCTGGGAGATCCACTAGATATTTATATTAGGGACTACAGGACGGTATCCTGGGAGATCCCCGGTTGTTATCTCTGTGTTGAGCTGTATTCCTTTCTATGTTTACTTTGTCTCTGTTGTAGTTGTAGCTGTTGTTTCTACCCTGTATTACTTTTACCGTTGCACCTTTTTATACTGTCTTGTCCTATATTATTATACCTTATATTTCATTTAACCTCAGTAGGGCCCTAACCTTCCTCGTCACTACCTAACCGAGGTTAGGCTTGGCACTTACTGAGTACCGCTATGGTGTACTCATGCCCTTTCTGCGCATGTTTTTCATGTGCAGATTCAGGTACTTCCACTCTATCTTATCATCTTTGAGGCGAGGCGCTTTTGTAGAGACTTTGAGGTATATCTGCCACATCCGTAGACCGAGGAGTCCCTTTCTATTTTCTATACTAGTATATCCCTTCTGTATTCTTCCTTTTGATAGATATTCCTGGAGTTAGAGCTTTTTATGTATCTCTTAGCTTGTGATTCACGGGGTTCCAGATTTTGGTAGTGTTAGGTTGAAATCCTTGTACTGTTATATGTCAGGAGGCATCTTAAACACTGTTTCATTTTGTTATCTCGGTTTTTAGTTATTTTCTTTCCACAATTGTTCTTTTTCCGAATTTGTTAGTCTTACCTAGTCGTAGAGACTAGGTGTCGTCACGATAGTTCACGGAGGGTGAACTGGGGTCGTGAAAATCGACCTAGGTAACCACTCTGATAACTCTGAATCAGAGATGAACTAATAGGAGCTGATAGTACACTGTTGGCTAGCTGCTCAAGATGTGACACATAAGGACCACGACTTCCTGAAGAACCATAGGATGCCAAGGATGGCCTCTACCAAAAGTACACCTGTGATGTAAAGGAAGAATCTATTTTAAATTTTATTAAGTTTGGCCAAGATAATGTTTTAGAGCTCAAGTCCAAATATATGGACTTATTTTCAAGAAGTGCAGGAAGTCGAAGAAGCTCAAGATTGATTTCAAGATTCCAAGGTTCTTTTCTTCTTAAAATAGGATTTATTTTAGAATAAGGATTTTCCTTTTAGTAAGATTCTAGTTTCTTTTCCGTGTACAATAATGATTTTACTTTCCTTGTCTTTAGATATTTTATTTCCCTATTAGAATAGGAATTGTAGTCATCAAAGAAGAGACCCTGGGCCTATATAAAGGGTTCTCATGTCTTGTAGGTCGCAAATGCGAAGCCTATCTCAGATGCACAGAGGTCACATATGCGACATTTGGTTCGCAATTGCCAACACCCAAATTTCGCAGTTGCACACTAATGCTTCCCAAATGCAAAGACTGCTTGAGGAAGTGTTGAGTCGCAATTGCGATCACTGCCTAGTTTGCCAATGTGAACATTTCCCTTGCAAATGTGAGTCCACCCTAGCTAGCCTATGCTCACAAATGCGAAAGATTCTTCACAAAAGCGAGGCTCGCATTTGCGAGCCAGACCTCGCAATTGCGAGACATGCATATCACACCAGCAATAAGAAAATGCATTAGCTATCTCCAAAGTCCAAAAATCGAACTGTAGCTTATCTGAAACTCACCCGAGCCTCTCGGGCTCCAAACCTAACATGCACACAATTGTAATAACATCATATGAATTCGCTCGCATGATCAAAACACCAAAATAAACCTAGAACTATGAATCGGACATCTAAATGTATGAAATTTTCAAAGAATCTCAAGAACATGCAAATTTACAAGCCAACGTCCGTATCACGTCAAATAAACTCTGTTTTGTACTAAATTTTGCAGACAAGTCACAAATGGAAAAATGAACCTATACTAAGTTCTGGAAATAAAATCTGGACCGAATAACAAGAAAGTCAACCTACGATCGAACTTAGAAATTCTTTAAACCTTCAAATCACTAATTTTCAACAAATCACGTTAAATCAAATTAGGAAAATTCCAAATTCCATTCCGGGAATTTGCCCAAGTCCCAAATCAAGATACATACCCACTTGAACTGTCAAAATAGTGATTTGGGTATATCACAATAAAATGTTGATCGTAGTCAACTCATGTTAAGGTTAAAATTCACATATTCTTCAATTTTTCAAATAAAAGTTTCTCGAAAAAGGACACGTTCTGCGCATGCAAATCGAGGAAGGTTAAATAGAGCTATTCGAGGTCTCGGAATATAGAAAAGAAGGCTAACACTAAAAATGACCTTTCGAGTCATCACAATTTAGATGAGCGAGTTACGAGTATATGGGTTAATTCTTCAATTTTAAATTCCAATGTGTGGGGTCCATACCTATAAATGAAAAGAGAAAAAAAGAAGGGGAAATTTCCAGATTCCATAATAAGTTTTGGTTATAACTTGTTTTGGATTTGATTTGCAAATCTGCAAATTGTCAAGTTGGCAAAAGTAGTGATGAGGTCAGGTCAAGACCCTATTGAAATAAATAAGAAAAATTGAACATGTGTATGACAGTATGATAATGAACAACACTGGAAAAGATACAATTAAGAAATATAACAAGGATAGTTGCACTGAGCTAATGCAATTAAGATATAACGGAAGAAAACAAAGAATAAATTGCAAAGGAAACAATGCAAACAAAACACAAGTAATGTAATTGAAAGATATCAACAAGAGTCACTACCGAGGTACCACCTCGTAGTCTCATTTCGCAATTCAAAACACAATCTTTCCTTATATCACGCGGGAGACTTGCATTTAGTTTTGAAAATCATTTTTCTGAAATACGTACCCGCATTTTAGCCCACCTTATCACAACGCGTGGCTTCAAGTAGTTCCCCTACTAGCAATACGTGTATCAAACCCACCTTATCTCGCCGTATACATTTCAACCCCAATTATTATACCACCACATATGTATCAACATCACAATATATCACAAATCGCACCTCAAGTGCCCAATACCACAATCTACAAAAGAATTCAACAATAATAGTGTTTCCACAATACATAGCCCATAGATCAACCACAATATATACAAGAGTCTCAACAATAGTAACCGAAAGTGAATAACTCAACAAAATGGTATTTCAACAATGTTACAACTTTGCCTCAATGTAAATCACAGTCTTTATAACTTCAACACCAAAATTTAACATTAAGATAATTCAAGAATAATAACTTCAAGTAACGGAATCTCAATAGTTAAACAAGGAATAAGGAATTGAGAGAACAATAACTTCGACTAAACATGTAAAGACAATTAGCAAGTAAGAGATAAGACAAGTGTTAACGATGTCAAGTAAAGCATGTGAAGATAGACTAATGATGATGAATATAACATGCTATGGCAACTCAATTTAAAA
Organism: Nicotiana tabacum; assembly: GCF_000715075.1. Taxonomy (NCBI): domain Eukaryota; kingdom Viridiplantae; phylum Streptophyta; class Magnoliopsida; order Solanales; family Solanaceae; genus Nicotiana; species Nicotiana tabacum. The sequence continues at coordinate 115,365,577 of NC_134089.1, forward strand.
GCATAGAATGAATCGTTATAGCTAAAACAGGTCAATTACCACATTTAGTCCGTGTACAAACTCGTCACCTTGTGTACCCGGCTTTCACATATTACGATTAACACAAACAACACCAATCCTAAGGGGTAATTCCCCTAATTCAATCCACTAGTAAGCCTTTCCCGCAATTATACAACTTTGAACGGCTTGAGTCTAGCCAAAACAACTTCATACCATAAATAGAAACTATAGGAAGCTACTCTGAACAATAAAGTTGAAATCTTTAAAGAGAAACAAAAAGTCCAATCAAAAAGTCAACTCTGGGCCCACATCTTGGAACTGGACCAAACTTATAAAGTCTTAACACACATTCGATAATGAGTCCAACCATACAAGAATTGCTCAAATCCCCAAAATTTGGTTTAACAAGTTTCGCAACTTTTCCCCATATTTTCCAACTAAAATTACTAACTAAATGACGAAAATAACAATGGATTCATGTATAATAGCCAATCCGAGTTAGCATCACTTACCCTGACGATTTTCTTAAAAATCCCTCAAAATATTGTCACAAAGCGAGCCCTCTAGATCAAAAGATGAAAAATGAAATAAACCCTCCTCTCAAGCCTTTTTCCTGCCCAACGATATTCGCTTCTGCGATCAAATAGTCGCACCTATGAGCCAGCACCTGCAGAAAAATTCATCGTAGGTAGTTTCCACTAAGCCCAGCCAAATCCGCTTCTGCGGAATTTCAACCGCACATGCGGTCCTTCCCAAGCCCCTCCCAGTTCAGCTTCTACGGAAGAAAACTCGTGCCTGTGGATACACATCTATGACCCAGACCTAGGTTAGCCCCTTAGTGCTTCTGCGCTTCTTCACTCGCACCAGCGAGTCCGCACCTGTGGCCACTTCCATCGCAGATGCGATGATACCAGAACAACACAAGCTTCAACAAAATAATTAAGTTCAAAATTTGTCCAGTTTCAATCCGATTCACACCAAGACCCCCAAGACCCTGCCTGAAAGTAATAACAAGTTCCAAAACATATAACGGACATATTCAAGGCCATAAATCACATCAAACAACATCGATTCTACAAATAGCAACCCAATTTCAAGCCTATTGAAACTATGACCGACTTCCAAAACTAATGTCGTTTCATACCAAACAACTCCGATTAACCTCAATTTTTGCACACAAGTCATAAATGACAAGACAAACCTATTCCAACTTCAAAAATCAGAATTCAACCCTGATATCAATAAAGTCAACTCTCAGTCAAACTCTCAACCTTCCAAACCTTCAATTTTCTAACATTTGCCAATACAAGCCGAAACAATCTACGAATCTCAAAATCAATATCCAAACATCCTCCTAAGTCCAAAATCACCATACGGAGCTATTGGAACCGTCAAAACTCCATTATGGACTCGTCTACACAAAGGCAAGCTACAGTCAACTCCTTCAACGTAAGCCTCTAACTTTGGGACTATGTGTCCCATTTAACTCCGAAACTCACCCGAACCAAAACCAAACACCCCCGGCAAGTAACATACTCATAATACGACATAGAAGAGGCAATACATAGGAAACGGGGCTAAAATATCCAAAATGGACGATCGGGTCATTACAGTAGTCTGTGAGGGAAAATAGAGTATGAGCGATATTGTAGTGAGGTGGGAATCTTAAAAGATACTTATTCTTTTGAGTGTGTAGTGGTCCCTGGAGTACTTTACTCAGGACTATTGATGTAAAATTCCTCATTATAGTGGATTACTTTGCTCCTCTCGGGCCCGTATTTTTTCACTTATTCAAAAAGGTTTTCCACGTTAAAATTCTATCATATCCCAACCTAGGTCAGTCGTGGTTGGCACCCGGTGTCGTACTGGCCCGAGCGAACCTCTCTGCAACTTTTGAATGGTGGATGTAACCCAGAACATACATAGGACAATATGATTGCTACTCGTAATATATCGTAAGTAGCCAATTGTCATATCTTCTAGCCATTATACTCAAAACGACAATACATGTTCGAGCCGAGGAGGCCACTATGAGTATCAATATCGAACAACCTAGAAAGAAAACATAAATGAGGGTCGACAAGGCCACTAACATACTGTACCTACCAAACATGTGTCTACAAAGCCTCTAAGAATATCTAACAGCAATATAACATCGGGACAGGGCCCAGCCTACCCGTAAGTCTATAACAAAATATGATATCATGACCTCTAGAATATGCTATGCTCCAGAAGAGATAGAGTCTTACCGATTTCCCGCTGAATATCAATCCTGACTACTGTGAGGGCTCGTCAAACTAATTAGTTGCACCTGCAGGCATGAAGTGCAGCGCCCCAACAATTGGATGTTAGTACAATGAGATGTACCAAGTATGTAAGGCAAAAATCAATATATATAAATAAATTCTGAAAACTAAAAAGCATGCATGAATACAAAAATAGTCTGCTAAATGAGAAGAATAATAGTGAGCCTACCACGTACTATAGATTGGCTTACTAGATCGCTATCACTTTGTCCATCAATCTGATTGAACAACTCAACCTATCATAAGATTCTGAACTATTTCTATCAACCATTGCTCAGTGATATCTTGTTGCATCATCGTTGTTAGTTATTATAAGAATACAAAGTGGCTCTTACGCGTAGCAAAGTAGACCGTGCGTAAGGCGCACTACAACATTACTGCCTAGTGGCACGTACGCATGGCAAAGCAGATCTTCCATACGACTCAAAATATTCAGGTAGGACTATCCGTACACATGGGACCGTCCATAGCCAAGCTTTATCTTACCTATGTGTTTCATAGAACGTCCATAGTTTAACCTTCATTCCCTACGCATTCATAGAGAGTCCATAGGAAACATATTTATGGATAAATAACATTACAACAACATGCAACAGTCAATATCTAACAAGCTAGGTACTCGTTTCTATAACGTATAACTTCTTCTAGTACTTTCGGTAACTCTCAGTTCGTATTTGACAACTCGTAATCCGTACTCATTAGCTTTAAGGAAATTTATAACTAATCTCAGATTTACACATCCGACATGACATACTAGTAAAAGGCTTTCGAGATTCATATAATCTTACCTTTACAAATTCATTTGGTACATCGTAGGGCTCGTATTTCATATTATTTCAATCGATTCATCGAATTCGTTAACTCAATCTCTACTTCCTTCAATATATGGAATATCATTACTATTTACGCATGTTCACGATTATTCTATTTAGGTAGTAACAACTTATAGGACCTTACGTTATTCTACATATGATCTATTCTTCATTTGTTAGTTTGCTTATTCACAACCTTTAAATTTACGGTGAGGTTCTAGTTAAGCAACTTATCACATCTCTTAATTTGCATCTCTCTCTCTCTCTCTTATTATAATTAGGGATCTTCCGTAGCTACCTCCAGTAACCAATGAAAACTACTTCGGCCATTTCATAAGATCATAGGCTCTATACATAATTTCTACCGGGGAGCCATTTATAATTTACCATTAAACAAAGGCTATACTTCTCGTCGTAGACTCAACATAAGTTCCCTGAGATCTATACTTATTTTTAGGAATAATACATGGATTACAACTATGAGTAACTCATTTATTATCGATATTCACCTTTGAGCTATTAGAGGCTCTTAACCCGTCAACATAAAACATACGCTAGGACTCATCCCCTTGAACGTCTTATAAGGGTGATGTCACTACGGAATCATGCTGGAAGAAGAAAGGCAAAGCCTTACATACCTTTAAGTTGATCCTTCGATGAAGATGGTGGGAAAGTCTCCTCTTCAATATAATTTACACCAATGAAAATAACACTACTATCAACAATAGTAACAAATCAACTAGCTACTATGCGACAAGCTTGTTCTACGGCAAAACAGGCAGCATCTCCCCCATTTCTTTCTCCTCCCTCAAGTTCACAACATCAACAAAAACAATCCACCCTTAATCCATATATCCAGCACCTTAACAATACGAGAACTTTCGAACAATACAATATAACAACAACAATATGTCCAACGTTAAGCTTAGGAATAGCTAGCTTATGATACATCGAGCGACAAGCTCGGTCCTTAACTAGAAACAAAATAATAATATACACTTCTTCTTCTCTTAAAGTTACACATAAACCTATACATATACAAATAAGAACAACACACACACACACACACACACACACACATATATATATATATATATATATATATATATTCTCCCAAAACTCTAGCCACAACAACATCATAAAAATATCTTAAAATAGTCCAACATGGTATCACAGCTTCTATACGTCTTTTGACCGCCAAATCATAACTTCTAGCATTAAACAACTTAGCTAGGCTTAGATATGATCAAAATCATGTAGGAGAAGAAGATCTTACCTTTAAACAATAAGAAAAAGTCCAAGAACAACTCTCCATAAACTTTAAAGAACTCACAACACATCAACAACATCATATAAGTAATCTCCACCACTTCTATAATACTTTTGATGAAGAACTTAGGTGGTTTGGCCTTGGATTTATGTATGAATCTTTAGGGTATGCTTAGAGAGAGTTTAGAAATATTTAGAGATCTGATTTGGTTGAAATTAATATTTAGAGACGAAAGTTATCACTTTATTTACAAGGTAAGCTTCCATCGACTTTGTGGGTCCCAAGGAAGTTTCTTGCGCAGTCTCGCAAAAATATGAAGGATGAGGGATCTGTCAATCCAACAAGGATTACATAAGGTATTAGATAGTGATGCCAAGAAGCCTAATACCATGAAAGTAGAGGATTGGGCTGAGTTTGATAAAATGGGTGCTAGTGCAATCAGGTTCACTTATCAGATGATGTGGTAAATAACATCGTTGATGAAATACTGCTTATGGCATTTGGACAAGGTTTGAAAGCCTATACATGTCCAAAACTCTGAGAAATAATTGTACTTAAAGAAGCAGTTATATGCCATATATATAGGTGAAGGTACAATTTTTTTGTCACATTAAAATGTGTTTAATGGATTAATCATGTAGCTTGCCAACCTCGAAGTAAAAGTCGAGGAAGAGGATAAAGTCATCTTTCTCTTGAACTCATTGCCATCTTAATATGATAATTTGGAAACAACCATCATGTACGACAAAACCATTATTGAGTTAAAGGACGTCACATCACCTCTTCTATTCAATGAGAAGATAAGAAAGAAACCTGAAAATCAAGGATAGGCTCTCACCACAGAAGGTTGAGGAAGGAGTTATCAAAGGACTTCGAGCAACTTTGGTAGATCCAAAGGTTGTGGGAAGTCCAAGAACCGATCCAAATCAAAAGCTAGAAATTACTATAATTGCGATCAACCGGGTCACTTCAAAAGAGATTTCCCAAATCTAAGAAAGGACAAAGGTGAAAGTAGTGGCTAGAAGACTGATGACAACATAACGGCCAAGGTGCAAACCACTAATAATGTTGTCCTCTTTATAAATAAGGAAGAGGAATGCATGCACTTGGAAGGTCCAAAGTCAGAATGGGTGGTTGACACGGCTACATCTTACCATGCCACAATGGTAAGAGATATTATTTGCAGATATGTAGCAGGTGATTTTGGCTCTGTGAGAATGGGTAACACGAGTTACCCAAAGATTATGGGGATCAGTGACATTTGTATCAAGACAAATGTCGGATGCACATTGGTTCTAAAGGACATATGACATGTACCTGATTTGCGGATGAAATTAATCTCGGAAATAACTTTCTACCGAGATGGATACAAGAACAATTTTACAAATCAAAATGGGAAAGTCACCAAGGTATCATTGGTGATTGCAAATGGAGTTCTTCATGGCACTTTGTACTGGACAAATGCAAAATATGATAGGTGAATTAAACGTGGAACAAGATGAGTTTTTTGCAGATTTATGGCACAAAAGAATGGGTCATATGAGTGAGAAGAGATTGTAGATTCTTGCCAGAAAATCACTCATTGTTTATGCCAAAGGTACAATAGTAAAACCTTGTGACTACTATTTATTTGGTAAGCAACATAGAGTCTCATTTCAGACATCGTCTAAAAGAAAATTAAATATACTTGATTTGGTATATTCTGATATTTATGGTCCAATAGAAATTTAATCGATGATACTTCACAAAAATTGTAGGTTTATATTTTGAAAACCAAAGATCAGGTGTTTCAAGTTTTCCAGAAGTTTCCTGCTATGGTGGAAAGGGAAACTGGCCAAAAGCTAAAGTGTCTCCGAAGTGACAATGGAGGTGAGTACACATCAAGGGAATTTGAAAAGTACTATTCGAGCCATGGGATCAGACATGAAAAGACAGTTCCTGGAACCCCACAGCATAATGGTGTAGCTGAGAGAATGAACCACACATTGTTGAGAAGGCGAGAAACATGCCTAAATGGATAAATTGCCCAAGTCATTCTAAGGTGAAGCAGTCCAGACAACTTGTTACCTGATCAATAGGAATCCATCAGTTCCATTGGAGTTTGACATCCCAGAGATAGTTGAACCAACAAGGAGGTGTCCTACTCACATCTGCATGTGTTTGGTTGCAGAGCTTTGCATATGCAACGACTCGACTGGTCGTTTGAAAAATTGCGTCCAGTTCCACAGATAGAGGTCATGCGAAACTTCACATTATGTATATCAACTTGTGTGCATGGTTGGATTCAGTTTCCAGATGAATCAGAGTCGAATTGGAAGAAGGAATATAGTTTTAGAAGCTTAAGCGGAGAGAATTTGACTGGAATTTGACTTTTGAGTAAACGGCTCCGGAATGAGTTTTGGATGATATAAGTAGCTTTGTATGGTGATTTTGGACTTGGGCGTGTGTTCAGATTTGAATTTGGAGGACCGTAGAGTAATTTGAGGTATTTCGGTAAAAGTTGGAAAAGTTGAAGTTTTCAAAAAATGGAGAGGGTTGACCGGGAGTTGACTTTTATGATATCAGAGTTAGAATAGAATTCTGGGAGTTATATTAGGTTTGTAATATGATTTCTGACTTGTGTGCAAAATTTGGGGTCAATCGGACTTGGTTTGGTTGGTTTCGGCATCGGTTGTAGGATTCCTGAAATTTCAAGTTCTTTAGGTTTGGATTGGAGGGTGATTTGTGGATTTAGCGTTGTTTGATATGATTTGAGAGTGGGATGATGTTATGGGATGTGTTGGTACATTTGGTTGAGGTTCCGGGGGCCTTGGATGAGTTTCGAGTTGAGTTTTGAGCGAGTTCAGACATTTCGGCAATCAGAATTTGTTCCGGATCGTGAGGGGCCGCGGACAGCAGAAAATCATCGCCCCAGCGGCCAAAAGGACCGCTGTCAGTGGTGATATTTCGCTGCAGTGATGGCATTACCGCTAACAGCGGAAAACGGTCCGCGGCCACGGTCATGAAGAATCTGCAGGTTCGTTGGTCCGACTTCGGAAGCCTATATCTTTTGATAAACAAGGTATTTTTAGATGATTCAAAAACGAAAGTTATATCCCTTCGTGTTTAGTTTCCAGAAAGTTAAAGAAATCATCAGTTGGACATCTTTAGAGAAAGTTATGGCCAAAAAACTAAGGCCTATCTTTGTAGCCACCAGGAGCGCGTCAGCGGAGGAATATCCGCGGTCAGCGATCGAGCACCACTGGGGCGATGATTTTCTGTTGTCAGCGGTAATGGGAATCCGAGAGGTGCACTATAAATACGGGATTTAGGGTTTTATTTCATATTTTGACCTAGAGTGCTCGGGACTTGGCGATTTTTCGGAGGTTTTTCAAGAAATTCATTGAGGTAAGTGATTCTAACTCGGATTTGGAAAAAATACATGAATCTATCATTGAATTCATCATTTGATTTGTTATTTGGGATGGAATTTGGGGAAAATTTGTAAAGTCTTTCAAAAATATAAAATGATGATTTGAAGGACCAAATTGTATCAGAATTTGATAATTTTTGTATGGGTGAACTCGTAGCGGAATGAGTGTTCAGTTTTTGTAAATTTTGTCGGATTCCAAGGCGCGGCCCCAGGGAGTTGACTTTTGTTGACTTTTTGCTAATTGTATAAGAATCATAGCTTTGTTCATTGGAATTATTTTCTCTTGCATTGTTTGATGTATTCAAGTCGTTTTTGGCTAGATTAAGTCGAGCGTTGATGAATTGGTAAAGGAAAAGCTGAATTGAGTATTGAATTGGGTGGATTGAGATAAGTATCTTGCCTAACCCTTTATGGGGGACTTCCGCTTAGGACTTGAGTCTTTTATGCTAATTGTAGTCCGTGCACGCGAGGTGACGAGTGTGTGCTCGGACTTATTTGTGGAAAAGTTGCCTTTAGGGTTCTTAGGCCCATATGTTCATTAAGTGAGAAGTTTTCTGATATGATTGGGTTTCCTAATTTCTTGTTTTACCTCTATATGCTCCATATGATGTTGTTAGCGTTCCTTTAGCTCTTGTTATTTGGCCCTTATTTGCCTTAATTGAAGTGATTGTTCTCCTTATTGTTTTGTTATCTCTTAATTGTGAATTCCTTTATGACCACGTGCATATATGCTATGTATCCAACTTGTTATGTTTTTTTTTTGGCAAAACGCTAGGCAAGTGCCTAGGGCTAGTTTTTAATTAATAACAAAAGAAAAAATACAACAATTAGTAAAAGTAAAAATAAGGGGGACAATAGCACCAGTCTTGTTACCCATATAACACAAACCAGGCTAACCCTACCTTACTAATCCTATTGAGGCTTGCAAACCTCACCTACTAACAAGCATGTAATAAATATGAACTTGAAAGGACCAAGTATTCTATGATCATCACAAATTTTATAACATACTCTGTGATGATATTACAGATGATAATACTAAGAAAGTGGTAGAATAAAATGAAGTACCAATTTGTTTCTTGTCCCTTCTTTTCCAAAGTTGTAAAATCTTCACTTTGTAATTATTTGTCGTTTTCAACAATTTTGTTCAAAAAGTATTCAAAAATCCTCATTTTTTTGACCGGTTTGAACTCGTTGATGTAGTTTGGGCAGCCCGCTTTTGTTTGGCAACTCTCATTGGAAGTCGCCTAACAATTGCTTCCTTGTTGGACCTTGTTGCAATTTTCATACAGATAGCACCTGCTTTGCTTGTTCCAATATGTTCCTCCACAGTATTTGGTGGGGTATCTAGGTGGTGAATGCATGTGCCACAAGAAGGCTTGCTTGGAATGAAATCTGGGGCATCCAACTTGCTCTTTAATTTGCCAGTCATAATACTTTTAAACTTTAGCGTTTGAAGTTCATCCTTGATAACTCTTTCCACTCGATGGCTCGCAAATTGAAACTTTAGTTTAAGACCATATTCCTGCTCCCTTTTCAGATTTGAGCAGTTGAATTTATTTGAAAAAGAGCTCAAAGGTTGCTTGATCATGAGATCCTCAATGAACTACTCACAATGCACAGCAGTTGCTGCAATATGCTTCTGCTTCACCTTCTTCTTCTTCTTCCCTGTTGTTGTCTTTGAGTTGGTTGCCAATTCACACTTCTGATGTTCCCGCTTTGCCACTGTTACTGCATATTGATAGGCCATACAAATAACATTTGAATTGGCCCTAAAAATCTGCTCCTGTGCAGTTGATTTTGCTCCAGATTTGTTTGCATCCAACTGTTGCCCATTCGACTGATGCTCAGCTGTTGCATTCAACTGTTGTTGCTGTCCAGTAATTGAAGGTGTTATAGTAGGTCCTACAATGCGTGCATTCTGCTGCTGTTCACAAATTGAACCTGCGACTGCTGCTTTTGAACTGTGTAGATCGTGTTGCTATTGCCCAGGACTTGTTGTTGCATTAACTGACTTTGGTACTGTTCCAGTTTGCTTCTGCTGTCCAAAAATTGAAGTGGTGAACTATTGATCATCACCTATATTAGCAACTGGAGTATGCTGCTGCCCAGGCTGTTTTGAAAGAGTAGCAGATGGACTGCTCGACAAAATCTATTGTTGCCCAGTAACAACATGTTGCTGCCTATCCTTACGGACAACTGGAGTATGCTACTGCCCATTTGACTTCTGCTTAGCTTTTGGAAAAGCTGGAGACACTACTGATACCAGTTCCTCATCACCACTACATCTCTCCCCATTAACAAAAGAGTTATCCACAAAATCTACCCCCCAGACTTTTTCGTCATCGTATTCGCGTTGCTCAACCCATGAATTACCATTAAGATCCTTCTCCCCCACATTTGCTTTAATAACCTCATTGTTGTTTCCGGTGGATACCACCATCTGTCCTTGATCACCACCATGTTCGCCACATGACTCAAACGATTGTAATGGTACTTCAAAGACGGATGTGTTCAATGTAACCAACGGATAGTTAACCATGTTATTGACCATCATAGCATTCTGGGCTTCTCTAATGATTTGTTCTACATGAGGGCTTGAAAAGTGTAAAGTTGGAATATTTGAGCTGTGTGCTTGGTTTTTCATTGATTCAATTGGTCGAACAGCCACTTTCTCGGCTAATTTCGTATTGTTTTTGCCTTCTCTTTCAATGTTGGGGAAAGGAATTAGTTGCTTGTCCATCCCATACTCTTTTGGAATTGTTGAATATAGTTGTTCATCCTCCACTTGCTCATCAACAGGACCAAGAGCAAGCTGGTTTGAGCTATTTGATCGAGCATATGCATTCATTATGAGCTGTTGTTGGTTTTCACTGCCTGGAGATTTGGACAAACTATTTGTTGAAGCTAAATCATGACCATGCTGTTGTAGGTTCTTCTCACCATTAGATCGTGCACCAGTAATAACATCTAGTGCATCTGCTTCAAATTCTCGACCACCAGTTGTATACAAAGCAACATTATCTTTGTCACTTTGCTCTAAATCTGGTACTGCTGCATTATTTTTGGAAATAAAAGCTCGAACAATTGCAGCTAGTGCACTATCATCCATCAGTTGCCCAGAATCAATAGTAAGAGTTTGTAAAAAAGCATTCATATCCATATGTAACCTTGACAGTACTGTAGCAGCTGGAACATCCTCTGCACAATTTGCAGTACCAGTAGCTGCAGCTCGATCCACAATAGTTAGTTGTTCACATCTAGTTGAATTCACATCTAGCTGCCCTTTTCCATCAAACATTGATATGACCAGATCATTACCATCCTGCACACCAACATTCCTAGAGACAGCAGTTGAACCCACAACAACAGCTCGATTACTAGTAACACTCAATGGAACAGTAGCTTCCGAATTTGTCACCCTAATAGCTGAGTGTTTTCCAGGTAATTTTTTTTCAGAAATCACAGCTCGATCAGCAGTTGCAGCTTTAGACAACTTCTGCTTATCATAGGCTTGCACAATTGGATTTACCACATCAAAGATCCTTGTTTATGCAGTCTTAGCAGGAACCTCTCGTGAAGGTTTGGGTGGGCCTTTATCAATCATTGAAACACCATCCATAGGCTGCACAAGCTTGTTTGAACTAGCCTTAGGAACACCAACAACCACTCCTTCATTGACAGAAACAACTTTTTGTCCTCCTTCAGCCTGCAAATTCAAGATCTGTTGCTGCTTACCTTCATTATCCTCTACTAGTCCTTGCTCCACAATTTTTCCCTCTCTTTTTGATTTCAAAAAATCTCTGGCATCTCCTTTTAATTGTTCAACATTACTCAACTTAGTAGCTTGCAGAAAATCATCATGTATAGTACCATTTTGACTCGCAACTGTATCCTCTGCCTTAGCTTTCCCATTCATCGCACGACATGACTTTTCGTCATATCCTTGATGTTTACAATATGTACAAAATTTTGGGAGATTATCATACACAACCTCCTGATAGTGCTCAACAGATTTCCTAGAACTTTTATCGATAATATGAATTTTAACTCGCTTAGGATGTTTGTCTAAGAGGTCCAAGAGTACTTTTACCTTAGCGGTACTTGGTCTTGTTCGATCTTGTATTGCTTTATCCACTGCAAGGGGCTTCCCTACTGCTGAAGCGATTGACATTAGTGACATCATATCAAAAAAGTTTGGCGGTAGCATTGGAAAAGAGATCCATACGACTGCCTTCGAAGTTTCTTCTCGTGGGTTAAATCCAATTTACCAAGGAAACGATCTAAAGAAGAACTCATCTCCCTTCGACTTAACATATCCTGTGGATCGTGATAAAACTTGAATAAAATATTCAAACAAATCAAACCTTACCAGAATATGTCGATATTCCAATTGTCCGATATTACAGTAGCCCTTAACATCAAATTGTTTTGAAAAAATCTGCCGCAGCTCCTGAAGATCAGGTTTGCCAAACGAGAATTTAAGGATTACTTCTTTATGTAAGCCTTCTTCAATGGTGAAAGCATTCACCTCTTCAATGGTGAACTCCACATTAGGTTCACCATGTTCAAAAGTTACTGGACAGAGCTCCAGTTTTTGCGATTTTGCAGCACAAATTTTCCCCGCAACCTGAGATGCATACGATTGCTTGGAATTAATGTTTGGATGATTTTGTATGGGATTTTGGATTGCCTCTCCCACAGCCAAAGGTTGGAGAGAGATCACAGCAGCCATGAAGATCTTTAAAGCTCCATTTACACGAAGGAAGAAGAAGAGAAAATTTTGGATGCGACAATTCGAATCACTCAAAGCTGTTAATCACTAAACTTCACAGCTCACACATCACATCCACGATAAATAAAAGCAGTAGCGTTGGCACTGGGTGCTACAGTACTTTAAAAAATGAAAATTAAGATCTATTGATAATAGTTAATGATTTAAGGATAAAATCAAAAGTAGATTGTTCACAAAGAGAAGGGGGTTCTTTTGAGACCAATCTTGTGATGTTAACTTTCCGGATTCCGGAATTATGGCCGATGAATAGTGACGAAATTACTATTCGTTGGTCTTCCTCGTTCCAACTAGAAAAATCATCCTAGAATCGAGTATTGTGTTGTGGTTGCCAGTGTAGTTATCACGTCCTTGTTATGTGCTGTTGTTTTGTCAAGGTTATTGTGCTTCTTAGTAGAAATCCTTGTGATTGGGTTGTTGAACTGATGTTGTTGTTGATTTTAGACTATGTCTGGTTGTTGATATATTGAGGAGGAATAAAGGAGAATTGATGTTGTCCGGTGGAATCGGGTTGCACGCCACAACAAGGCGTAATAAGGGTGGACTGGTGGAATCGGGTTGCACGCCGCAACAGGAGGAATAAGGGAGAATGATCATGTTGTTACTGATATGGTGATATAAATTCTATTTACTCTTATTATAATAGGAATAAAGGAGGATTGGAGGAATCGGGTTGCATGCAGCAACAAATATATACTATTTACTTTATGGTAATTATTGAGGAGGAATAAGGGAGGATTGGCGGGATCGGGATGTGCGCCTCATCAATGTAAATATATATATGCTTATGTATTCCTCTTTGACTGTACAAGTTATCCGATGGTTTTACATTTCATTTAGGATTTGGTTATTGCTGAAAACTGAGAAAATCCTAGTTCATTCATTTAATACTTGACAAATTATATTTAGGTGTCACGGAGTCGTGAAGATCGGGTTATTGGCATTGAAATATTGACTTGTCGTGGTTCCTTGAGTTCTTTCCCTGAAACTGTTATTCTGATAAAATAATTTTTAAAGTGAATTTACTACGTTGAAACATTTTTCTCCTTTCCCGTTAAGTTATTAGTAATATCGTGATTCAAAATAAAGGAATTTATACTACGCTGCTTTGTATGATTTTTTTAAATTTGAACTCGTTGTGTTTATATATATATATATATATATATATTTCAATACTTCAAATTTAAATAATTGTTATATTGTTAATTAAACTAGTTCTCAATTAAATTTCCTTAAACCGTCGGAGGTTGTAATTTACTTAAAAGGGAATTTCTTCTAAGTTTTAATTTATTAAATTCCATGTTAAAGGTAATAGTTCATTCGATGTTGTATTTTAATTGAAAAGGGTACTTTCTCTACTCAAATGATTTCAAAAAAACAACTTCATCTTTGCTCACTGATTTTCTAATTGGTTTCGAAAATGTAAATTACTTTATGTTATGTAAATGAGACTTCTTGAACATCTTGATTGAATTTGTACAGACATTATGTATTTTATAGCCTGTGGATTTTGTTGTGAAAAGTGACATGGAAAATATGTGGGCAGAAGGTGCCATGTGAGTTGAAGATTCGGAAGTTGAGGTTATGATATGAGGAACCGAGGATTGAGATGGTCGAGATTGTGTATTAGACATGATGTGATTGATTGAGTTGACATCGCCTTCTTTATTTGAACACATTGTTACATGTCCATGTCCTTGTTATGTCAGTGTTGATTTACTTGGTTATCTGATTTACGTGGTTATCGTTCGTTACTATCCGTGTTCTCCCTTTATTTTCTCTATTGTTTGTATTTGATTTCTCCCCACTGTTGATATTACCTTTTTATTCTTAACTTGATATTTTATTATCATATCCTGTTCATTTCATTCCACCCGTAGGTGTCTTAATTGTTCCTTGTCACTACCCCCACCGAGGTTAGTCTTGATACTTACTGGGCACTGTCGTGGTGTGCTCATACTACACTTCGGTACATTGTTTTGTACAGATCTAGGTATTTGATCGGTAGTAGCTGTGTGGGTCGTTGCAGTGGAGACTCAAGGTAAACCTACTGTCGCATTCGTAGGTCTCAGAGTCACCTTCATTTGTACTTATTTCCATTTGTTCCTTTTGTTTCGGAACAGTGACGTATTTTGTTTGTATAACTACTCTTAGAAAAGCTTATGACTTGTACCGCCCGTTTTGGAGAATTGTAATTGTTCAGAGTTATTTAGTTTAAAGTTAGTAAATAACAATGTTATTTCAGTTAATGTTAGGCTTACCTAGTTTAGAGACTAGGTGCCATCACGACTCCTTTGGAGGGATTTTGGGTCGTGACAAATTGGTATTAGAGCTCCAGGTTCATAGATACTACGAGTCTTAAGCAGGTTTAGTAGAGTCTTGCGGATCGGTACGGAGACGTCTGTACTTATCTTTGAGAGGCTAGAGAACTATTAGGATAATCTCACTTCTTTCATTCCTTATCGTGCGATATTGATTCAGCTCGAAGTATATAACTTATGTTCCTCTACATCCACTCGTGTATGATATTACGCTCTCAGTGTCCGCTATGTGCCAGTGGTTCGTGATGCTACAAACGGGCTATGAAGGAGTCAGGGATGCTTAGGCATTGTCTCAACATGTCGTCCAGACTGAAAATACAGAGGTATTGAGAGACTATTCAATTGTTCATATGGAGGCGCAACGGTTTCCAACATCTGGTTGATAAGTACGAGCTTGGGAAGGTTTAATTGGTTGACTAGTCATTGCAATTGTGGAAAGGTCGCGAGGTGGATGTTGATTGAGGATGGCTGGTGGTATTGGGGTACCTTAATATTGGTGTTGTGCGAGCTACGAAAGTTAGTTTTGCATATCATAAAATGTTGTTTTCTATGGCTTCGCGCTAAGTGGAGGAGTCCACTAGCGGCATTCAGATTGCAAAGTCAGATTTACATTAGTTTTGGCCAGAGGTATGTGTATAAGTGGTATTGGAAGGTTTCCAAAATTTGTATATAACTAAAGGTTGAGATCTTGCAAGGGTTGATATTGGGGCTTTGATGGGGGATATTGCTTATCGACTATCCGAAGAAATGGGTCAGTTCAGTAGTGATGGGGTTAGCATGGCAATAGAAGTAATTGGTCCTTTTGAATGGGAATTCTCTATTGGCATTTGTGGCAGCACTCTTGGATTGGACGGTCTGTGTGACTCGGTTGAGTTGGGGAGGTGTAGTACCGATGTCTTAGTTGCATGCGAGCGGACCTCAGAGGGTTCTCGATGGTTTGGCAATGACTTAAGTTGGCTGTCTACTAGGGGCATAAGGAATATGTGGTACATTGTGGTTTCCTCCTGAATCAGTATTAGAAATTAATAGAGTGTTGGCATTGTTGGGTATCACATATGAAGAGGGGAAGTTTGGGAAAGACCCTTGAATTTTTGTTTGCGAATGTACGGTTAGTGGCATGGTGATTACTGGGTTTTGAGGCTTTTGAGGTTCATATTTTATTACGCAACCATAAATTCTATATGAGTGCTTCATTAGAATGATGGGGTGTGAGTGATGTATCAGCCATTTGATCTGCGTAGTTGAGTTGGGTATAGACATTTTGGTATTCCTGAGGTCTGGGCTAGATGCCCTCATATATGGACTATTTCCTATTTGCGGATTTTGAAGAAATGTTGAGAGTGGGATAATTATTAACATGTATTATCGATAAGTTGTTGTGGATCTTTTTGAAGCATATTTATCTAATTGGGAAGAATTAGGATTTGGTTGGGACTATTTGGAACATTGGCGAGAATATGCATTTTGTATCAGATCAAGTTTGTGTGCTCCTGTGAGATTATCATTTTGGTTATGTTATTAGGTAGAATGGATATTATTTGTGCCCCTAGCCTATGTTATGCGCTATTCTTTTATGATGTGTTAGGCGGTAAAGTTGTATGGTTATTCACCACGCATGTTGTAATTCCATTCAGGCCTTATGGCAAGGCGGGCGAGATAGCCCCCGTGATGTTGATTTGCTCATTGCACCTTAGTTGTGCTTGCTTCTTTTATGTCTTATTACTTCTATTCACTTTTCCCACAGTTTTATTTGTGCACTTTGTTGTGCTTGATATCAGTAATCATGTGATTAGTGAACCTGAGCACTTTGGCTTGATGAGTATTTGGGAGCGGGATTCACGCTGCAGCGGATGTTATGTGGGATACCCTTTCCTTGTGTTTATTTGGTGTTATGTTTTCCCTCTATGGGACTATTTGATGAAAAACTATATTTTTGTTGTTACACATGTTGTACTTGTTAGATAATTCTTATACTTTGCTTTCATTTATTTGTGCTGCACAATTGAGTCATTGTTGGTTTAGTGTACGAACTGTGTGGTGTGAGAATCCATGTGGTTCTGTGATGAGTTGTTAGTTGGGCTGCTTGTATTGGCTCAGATGAGGTTCTTAGACCTGAGATTGGTACTATGGTATTGGGGGTGAGGAGTGTTTGGAAGTATGAGGGTGTTTCTGCTAAGATTTGGTGTGATGACCCAAAAGGTCATCACTTGATTTACAAGTAAATTCTATAATCTGAAGTCCTAAAGGCCTCCTTTTATCTTACCATAATTTGCGTGCACAGTCCGGGCGTATATCCGGAACACTTTTATTTGAAAATTTGATGAAAATACGAATTTGGCCTTTAAAAATTAAATTTAAGTTGACTTTAGTCAACAATTGGGTAAACGGACACGGACCCCTGATTTGACGGTCTCAGAGGGTCCATAGAAAAATATGGGACTTGGGTGTATGCCCGGAATTGAATTCCGAGGTCCCTATAAAATTTGGTAAGAAACGGACTTGAAATGACGCGAATCAGACCCTCGGTTGTTAAAATTTGAACTTAAGAGTTCTTGAGATTCTTCTTTAATTTTAATGCTAAATTCATTGTTAAAGGTGTTAATTTGGCGATTTGATCGCACGAGTAAGTCCATATGATGTTTTTGAGTTAGTATGCATGTTTGGTTTGGAGCCCCGAGGGCTCGGGTGAATGTCGGATAGGTTTCGGGATGTTTTTGCACTTAGAAAAGTTGCAAGTTTTGTTGTCTCAAGTGCTAAGTGATTTTGTTCGTTGCATTCGCGTGGCTTCTCTCGCGAACGCGTAAGGCAAGTTCCTCAGGTGTCAGATTTGTTCCTCATGAATGCGGAGGTCAGGACGTGCACGCGAAGCTTGGGGGGGTTACCCTTCGCGAACACGAACCTACTATCGCAAACGCGAAGGCCTTTTTGGCCGGGGGATGGGGGAAGGGAATTTGTTCTACACGAACGCGGCCGCTGAACCGTGAACGTGAAGGCCATCTAGGCCAGACCCATCGCGAACGCAATGAATGCCTACCCAGTCATTTTAAAATAGACTCCAACGCGGGCAGAACTCATATTTCTTCATATTTTCAAACTCCCAAGGCCTAGAGGCAATTGTTTCACACAAATTCATCCCCAAAGTGTTGGTAATCAATTCTAAACTTCATCTTTCTATTACCCAATGTTTTTCATCACATTTTAATAAAAAAATCAAGGGTTTTCACGGTAGAAATTAGGAATTTGGTAGAGGTAGGGCTTTTTGAATAATTGGTGTTTAGACCTCGTTTTGGGGTCGGATTTCGAATCTAATTGCATATTTAGGCTCGTTGGTGAGTGATCGGGTTTTGGTCCGAACCACAAGTTTTGACAAAACGGGCCCGGGGTTGATTTTTGACTTTTTCTGGAAAATGATAGAAAACCTATAATTAAGCATTGGGTATGAATTCTTTAGCATTTATTGATGTTGTTAAATTAATTTGGACTAGATACAAGTAATTTGGAGGCAAATTCTAAAGGAAAAGCGGTGTTTGAGGCTTTAGTTGGCCATGGAAATTCGAGGTAAGTGTTTGGTCTAACCTTAGCTTGAGGGAATAGGTGTTGTGTCTTATTTGTTATGTGCTAGTGTAGTGTATGACGTATAGGTGTGGTGACGAGTACCTATATGTTGGTGTCAAGCATGCCCGTGAGTCTTAAATAGAAATCGTTGTATTCTTAATAAGTACTACAAATTCCTAAGTTGTTGATTCTCTGTGTTGGGCAAGAATTATGATTACTCTCGTGGTATTTGTTTATGGTTGAGTATTGGTTCTAGTTGAGGTTTCTTTTGCAAAGTTAAATGTTGGAACAAGTTTGGTTATAGCTGATTCTCTTGTCGGGACGTACTTACTTCTTACTGTTAATTCCCTTGCTGGGATACTATTGTTTTCCTTATTGTTCCCTTACTGGGATTCTTTTGTGATTGGTGTTGAATGGTATATTGGGATCGGTTGCACGCCACAACATGGAGTAATAAGGGAGGACAGAAGGGGTCGGGTTGCATGCTGCAACAGTGATATATGATTGGGTCGGGTTGCACGCCGCAACAGTTATATATGATTGGATTGGGTTGCACGCCGCAATAGTGATATATGATATGGATCGGGTTCCATGCCGCAACAGTGTTATATGATTTGGATCGGGTTGCGCGCCTCAACAATAAAGGATAAAAGTGGATATTGATTTGTTATCTTTTCCTTATTCTTATAGATAGGAGTTTTAAATTGTTCTTTATGCTTTTATCCTAAGTTAATATTGGTATTTGATATTCCCCCGCATCATGTTCCCCTTCCCATCTTTAACTGCTAGTTTCCGTTATTATTTTTTGTCGTATATGCTTTAACTGCACAAGTTTATTTAGTAGTCTTGTCCTAGCATCGTCATTACTTCGCCGGGGTTAAGCTCGACACTTACCAGCAGATGGGGTCCGCTGTATTGATACTACACTCTGCACTGTGTGCAGATCTCGGTACCAGAGCTTTTGGACCATAGAGCTGTTGCTGCCTTCAGTCTAGCGAAGACCCGAGGTAGTCCTGCAGACGTTCGTAGGCCTTGGCATCCCCATCTATCTTTTATGTTCTATTTTCATTTACTTCAGAGACAAATTGTATTTTTCTTTCCAGACAACTATTTCTAGTATTCGTAGACGGTCCGTGATATTGTGACACCAGTTCTGGGTAGAGATGTATTGTGCATTTTCAAACTAGTATTTGTATAAGTTATCAGATTTCGTCTTCCGCATTTCTTTAATTATTACTATTATTCCGTTGTGGATCGCATGTTGATTTTAAATTGTTAAAAGGTAGAGTAAAAGAGTAATAAGATATATAATACTCGGCTTGCCTAGCTTTCACGAGTAGGCGCCATCACAACTCCCTCGGGTGGGAAGTTCGGGTCATGACATTTGGGTAATGGCCCTTGGTGGGCGAGAGAATTTCTTGACTTGTTGACTTTATGGGCGGCTATGAGTTTCCGCATGTTTCCTTATCATGGGCAGCATTATGGAAGTTCGGAATAAGGTTGTATTCAATGCGAAGAGTATTTTCGGCATCCAGGATGATATTTGAGCACCTATAGGGGTCAGAGGTTATTGCTGTGAGTATGTGCGTTGTGTGGTGGAATTTGGGTCCTATGATGTATTTTAGATGTTGAGGTTTGGGTTCTGTTCTAAGGTTATGGACTAAGGAGGAGATAAGACCTTCAGTTAAGTGGCATTGTCTGTTCTACATAGGTTCGGTGATAGGGAATCACCCCCGGGTGTATGTATAAGGAGCTCATGTAGTGGTTCGATGGCTTTGGAACGACTCTGGGCACGTTCGAGGACGAACGTATGTTTAAGTGGAAGAGGATGTAACGACCCGACTAGTCATTTTGAACAATTGCATTCGGTTCGGCAGTTTAAGGTCACGAGAAACTTCACATTATGTATATCAACTTGTGTGCATGGTTGGATTCAATTTCCAGATGAATCGAAGTCGAATTGGAAGAAGGAATATAGTTTTGGAAGCTTAAGCGGAGAGAATTTGACCAGAATTTGACTTTTGAGTAAACGACTCTAGAATCAGTTTTGGATGATGTCATTAGCTTCATATGGTGATTTTGGACTTGGGTGTGTGTTCAGATTTGGATTTGGAGGCCCGTAGGGTAATTTGAGGCATTTCGGTGAAAGTTGGAAAAGTTGAAGTTTGAAAAAAATGGAGAGGGTCGACCGAGAGTTGACTTTTATGATATCGGAGTCGGAATAGAATTCCGGGAGTTGGTGTAGGTTCGTAATGTCATTTATGACTTGTGTGCAAAATTTGGGGTCAATCGGACTTGGTTTGGTTGGTTTCGGCATCGATTGTAGGATTCCTGAAATTTCAAGTTCATTAGGTTTGGATGGGAGGGTGATTTGTGGATTTAGCGTTGATTGATGTGATTTGAGAGTGGGGCTTACTCCATATGATGTTATGGGATGTGTTGGTACATTTGGTTGAAGTTCTGGGGGCCTCGGATAAGTTTCGGGGTGAGTTTTGAGCGAGTTCGGACATTTCGGCACTCGGAAGTTGTTCTGGATCGTGGCGAGGCCGTGGACAGTGGAAAATCATCACCCCGACGGCCAAAAAGACCTCTGTCAGTGGTGATATTTCACTGCAGCGATGGAACTACCGCTGTCAGTGGAAAACGGTCCACGACCGCGATTATGAAGAATCCGCAAGTTCGTTGCTCCGACTTTGAAAGCCTATATCTTTTGACTACAAGGAATTTTGAGATGATTAAAAAATTAAAATAGTAGCCCTTCGTGTCTAGTTTCCAGAAAAGTAAACACATCTATAGAGAAAGTTATGGCCAAAATACTAAGGCTAATCTGTGTAGCCACCAGGAGCGCGTCAGCGGAGGAATTTCCGCAGTCAGTGGTGGAGGACCGCTAGGGCGGTGATTTTCCACTATCAACGGTAATTGGAATCGGAGAGGTGCACTATAAATACGGAATTTAGGGTTTTATTTCATATTTTGTCCTTGCGAGATCGGGACTAGGCGATTATTCGAAGATTTTTCAAGAAATTCATTGGGGTAAGTGATTCTAACTCGAATTTGGCTAAAATACATAATCTATCATTAAATTCATCATTTGATTCGTTATTTGGGATGGAATTTGGGGAAAATTTGCAGTGTCTTTCCAAACCATAAAATGATGATTTGAAGGACCAAATGGTATCAGAATTTGATAACTTTTTATGGGTCAACTCATAGTGGAATGAGTGTTCAATTTTTGTAAATTTTGTCGGGTTCCGAGGTGCGGACCCGGGGAGTTGACTTTTGTTGACTTTTTACAAACTGTATAAGAATCATATCTTTGTTCAATGAAATTATTTTCTCTTGCATTGTTTGATGTATTCAAGTCGTTTATGGCTAGATTGAGTCGAGCGTTGATGAATTGGTAAAGGAAAAGCTGAATTGAGCATTGAATTGGACGGATTGAGGTAAGTATCTTGCCTAACCTTGTGTGGGGGACTTCCCCTTAGGATTTGAGTCTTCTATTCTAATTGTAGTTCGTGCACGCGAGGTGACGAGTGTGTGCTTGGACTTATTTGTGGGAAAGTTGTCTTTAGGGTTCTTAGGTCCTTATGTTCATTAAGTGAGAAGTTTTCTAATATGATTGGGTTTCCTAATTGCTTGTTTTACCCCTATATGCTCCATATGATGTTGTTAGTGTCACGCCCCAAAATCCGAGGAGCGCGACCGGCACTCGACCGGGTAGCCCCGGCCAAGCGGACCTGGGTACCTTTCCTATTCCACGTGTTACCCCGTATTTTCATTGTCCATTAATCAAGGAAAATAGTCATTTGTAAATTAAAACACCCTTTTTACAAAACGTACATAGCCACTTAATGAAGTTTACAACTTACATCGCCCCATATACAAAATACATATTTACATAAGTTCGCAACCCACATTTACTGTCTACGGAGCCTCTAAGGATACAAAAGGATGATACGAAACTTGCCGGCAACAAGGCTCCGGCTATACCTTACACAAATACCATAATAAGACTTCGGGAAGAAAAGCGGCATGAGCCACGCAAGGCTCCGAGAGGAATAGGGCTCACCAATGCTCCTGGAGGAAAGTGAAGGGGAGCTACGGACGGTGGACTGGAGTACCTGCTATGGATCCACCTACAATCATAACACGAATGTAGCGCCCCCGGCAAAAGGGACGTCAGTACATTTGAATTGTACTGGTATGTATGAACAAACTTGCCCTGAGTAAACTCAACCATACACAAAACACAAGTAACAGTAGTAATGAAATAACCAATCAAATACACCTGAAAGAAAACAATCAAGCCAAACAAGTTACAAACTCTCCATTTCCCCTTCAACATTTTCATATCCATGATTTCACAATTTTCTCATATTTCCATTTCAATAGTGATTTCGATCACTTTCCATCCTAATTACCTCGGCCACCCTTATTACCTCAGCCACCCTTATTACCTCGGCCACCCTTATCACCACAACCCACACCTTATTACTTCGTGTTGCGGTGCGCAACCCGATTCCACCGTACAATCACAATTCACAAACAACACAACAACAACAAAAATAGTTCACAAAGAACAACCACAACAATTTCTCAAAGAATTTCCACAACCATCAATATTATTTCCATCATGTTCAACAACTCGTATGCATTTATATCACCGCGATAATTGCCAATACAAGCCATGTATGTTATTACCACAATTGTTCCAAGTTCATCATTCACGATTTCCTTCTATCATTTGTTTCTCAACTCTTACCACATAACACATTCACAACCACACATTTGGTTTATTGCCAATTACGGACACCATTATATCAGGAGATTTAACCACGAACAATCAAATCATACCAAACACAGTAATTCCACAAGTAATTCACGTAGATATTACATACCAGATATTCGGGCACAAAACAAAGTGACTTTACAAAGGTCAAAGTTAGCCATACGTACCTCGTTTAAGCTTTTCTTAAGTTACTACGACGTTTCGAAAATTCTAGCAATCCCAATCTACTTGAGACATAACAAAATTAACACAAATTAGGAAGGTATTCATGGTTTCAGCTCATTGGAGCATTTTATCAAACACTAGTTGAGCATCTTGATATTTAATTCTCTTTACAAGATTTCCTTCATTCCCCAACCCAATCTTTACCTATTTGTGTTCATCGATCTTCCCACAATCCTAATTTGCACATACATGTATACATAATACTATTATACCAAGAATCATACCTCAATGACCCATCTCACAATCTCTACAATACCAACACAACCTAGGTTAGGCACCTATGGCTCCCAATCACCACCCCATGAGTTCTAATGTATATATTTTACATGGATAATCACCATAGAGTAGTTAGAGATGATAGACATACCTCTTGTAGTAAGAATCTTGAGAATCCCCACTTGTGGTGTTCTTGATAAATTCAAGGATTTCAATGGAAATATATGGATTTTCAAGATCAATCCATGTTAATATAAGTGTTTAGGAGTAGTAATCAACTCAAAATACTCCAAAAACCTTACCTTGGATCATAGGAATGAAGTATGGGACGGATTCCCCCTTGTTAGAGCAAGCCCTTGCTCAAAAATGACTTAGGGACTCTTCTTACCCGGTCTTGGGGTATTTAGAGACCTGATACTAGCGCGGCCGCGCATCTGGGCGCGCTAGTTTGCCCAGTGTTCTGTCTTGGCCGTGCATAATTTTAGCGCGGGCGCGCATCTGGGCGCGCTAGTGACACATGCCCAGTAAAATGGTCATAACTTTCTGTATACACCTCCAAATAACAAACGGTTTGTTGCATTGGAAACTAGACTCAAAGGGATTTAATTTGATATATTGTGAGTCACACAACACCTTGTATAAAGGGATATATGAGCAACCAAAGTGAGGTCTTGTGCACACTCATTTACAACTTTCGTCTATTATGAAATTTTCCAACTTGGCTTAGACTTAGGCCTCTCCTTAGACCCCAATTCACTCCTAATATGACTTATACACTTATTAACATATCAATTGATATCCATTCTATCCTATATCCTCATTTGCACACAAAATAAAATAATTAGCCTACCTTGGCACGACGAAATCTTAAGTTACTTGAAAAAAAAAAATCCGGGGCCTTACATTCTCTCCCCCTTAGGATCATTCGTCCTCGAATGAGGATCGAGGTTAATTCATTATCCATCCTTATGTAACTCCAGCTTGTTCACATCATGGAATATATCAACAGCCCCGCATTTGGCTAACTCCCTAAATTTTCGAAAATTTCGCCAGAGTTTCCTTTGTAATTAGGCCTATCTACCTGTCAGAGAGCCCCTGAAACATATTTCCAAGTACCATTACAAAGTTTCTGTCATCCCTACAACTGGTATACAATTCATTACCTCAACAACTTATACATATTCATACACTTTAAACAATTTGCACTTAGCTCATTCTCTTTACATCGCAAATTGCACATGGTTCAACCAATGTCATTTACTGCACAAAACTGGGTTACTTCAACGAGCCCCATACAATTCAATCACTTTAACATGTCAAAAACGCTTCAATTAATCATTTACCTCAAGGGTTACACATTACCCTAATAGCATCAACATTTCCAATTTGGCACACATTAAGAAGTTACAATAATAAGGCAATTTGGGGAAAATGGGGTGCCTTGCACAAATCTGAACACTACCTCAAATTGCTTAAAGACAACCGGCACTCGTTTGTCACGCCCCAAAATCCGAGGAGCGCGACCGGCACTCGACCGGGTAGCCCCGGCCAAGCGGACCTGGGTGCCTTTCCTATTCCACGTGTTACCCCGCATTTTCATTGTCCATTAATCAAGGAAAATAGACATTTGTAAATTAAAACACCCTTTTTACAAAACATACATAGCCACTTAATGAAGTTTACAACTTACATCGCCCCATATACAAAATACATATTTACATAAGTTCGCAACCAACATTTACTGTCTACGGAGCCTCTAAGGATACAAAAGGATGATACGATACTTGCCGGCAACAAGGCTCCGACTATACCTTACACAAATACCATAATAAGACTCCGGGAAGAAAAGCGGCATGAGCCACGCAAGGCTCCGAGAGGAATAGGGCTCACCAATGCTCCTGGAGGAAAGTGAAGGGGAGCTACGGACGGTGGACTGGAGTACCTGCTATGGATCCACCTACAATCATAACACGAATGTAGCGCCCCCGGCAAAAGGGACGTCAGTACATTTGAATTGTACTGGTATGTATGAACAAACTTGCCCTGAGTAAACTCAACCATACACAAAACACAAGTAACAGTAGTAATGAAATCACCAATCAAATACACCTGAAAGAAAACAATCAAGCCAAACAAGTTACAAACTCTCCATTTCCCCTTCAACATTTTCATATCCATGATTTCACAATTTTCTCATATTTCCATTTCAATAGTGATTTCGATCACTTTCCATCCTAATTACCTCGGCCACCCTTATTACCTCAGCCACCCTTATTACCTCGGCCACCCTTATCACCACAACCCACACCTTATTACTTCGTGTTGCGGCGCGCAACCCGATCCCACCGTACAATCACAACAATTCACAAACAACACAACAACAACAACAATAGTTCACAAAGAACAACCACAACAATTTCTCAAAGAACAATAACAACAATTTCTCAAAGAATTTCCACAACCATCAATACTATTTCCATCATGTTCAACAACTCGTATGCATTTTATATCACCGCGATAATTGCCAATACAAGCCATGTATGTTATTACCACAATTGTTCCAAGTTCATCATTCACGATTTCCTTCTATCATTTATTTCTCAACTCTTACCACATAACACATTCACAACCACACATTTGGTTTATTGCCAATTACGGACACCATTATATCAGGTGATTTAACCACGAACAATCAAATCATACCAAACACAGTAATTCCACAAGTAATGCACGTAGATATTACATACCAGATATTCGTGCACCAAACAAAGTAACTTTACAAAGGTCAAAGTTAGCCATACGTACCTCGTTTAAGCTTTCCTTAAGTTACTACGACGTTTCAAAAATTCTAGCAATCCCAATCTACTTGAGACATAACAAAATTAACACAAATTAGGAAGGTATTCATGGTTTCAGCTCATTGGAGCATTTTATCAAACACTAGTTGAGCATCTTGATATTTAATTCTCTTTTACAAGATTTCCGTCATTCCCTAACCCAATCTTTACCTTTTGTGTTCATCGATCTTCCCACAATCCTAATTTGCACATACATGTATACATAATACTATTATACCAAGAATCATACCTCAATGACCCATCTCACAATCTCTACAATACCAACACAACCTAGGTTAGGCACCTATGGCTCCCAATCACCACCCCATGAGTTCTAATGTATATATCTTACATGGATAATCACCATAGAGTAGTTAGAGATGATAGACATACCTCTTGTAGTAAGAATCTTGAGAATCCCCACTTGTGGTGTTCTTGATAAATTCAAGGATTTCAATGGAAATATATGGATTTTCAAGATCAATCCATGTTAATATAAGTGTATAGGAGTAGTAATCAACTCAAAATACTCCAAAAACCTTACCTTGGATCATAGGAATGAAGTATGGGACGGATTCCCCCTTGTTAGAGCAAGCCCTTGCTCAAAAATGACTTAGGGACTCTTCTTACCCGGTCTTGGGGTATTTAGAGACCTGATACTAGCGCGGCCGCGCATCTGGGCGTGCTAGTTTGCCTAGTGTTCTGTCTTGGCCGCGCATATTTTTAGCGCAGGCGCGCATCTGGGCGCGCTAGTGACACATGCCCAGTAAAATGGTCATAAAATTCTGTATACACCTCCAAATCACGAACGGTTTGTTATGTTGGAACCTAGACTCAAAGGGCTTTAATTTGATATCTTGTGAGTCACACAACTCCTTTTATAAAGGGAGATATGAGCGTCCAAAGTGAGGTCTTGTGCACACTCATTTACAACTTTCGTCTATTATGAAATTTTCCAACTTGGCTTAGACTTAGGCCTCTCCTTAGACCCCAATTCACTCCTAATATGAATTATACACTTATTAACATATCCAATTGATATCCATTCTACCCTAGATCCTCATTTTCACACAAAATAAAATAATTAGCCTAC
Organism: Nicotiana tabacum; assembly: GCF_000715075.1. NCBI lineage: Eukaryota > Viridiplantae > Streptophyta > Magnoliopsida > Solanales > Solanaceae > Nicotiana > Nicotiana tabacum. Next base: position 115,393,205 of record NC_134089.1, read on the forward strand.
CTTGGCACGACGAAATCTTAAGTTACTTGAAAAAAAATCCGGGGCCTTACATTCTTCCCCCCTTAGGATCATTCGTCCTCGAATGAGGATCGAGGTTAATTCATTAGACATCCTTATGTAACTCCATCTTGTTCACATCATGAAATATATCAACAGCCCCGCATTTGGCTAACTCCCTAAATTTTCGAAAATTTCGCCAGAGTTTCCTTTGTAATTAGGCCTATCTACCTGTCAGAGAGCCCCCGAAACATATTTCCAAGTACCATTACACAGTTTCTGTCATCCCTACAACTGGTATACAATTCATTACCTCAACAACTTATACATATTCATACACTTTAAACAACTTGCACTTAGCTCATTCTCTTTACATCGCAAATTGCACATGGTTCAACCAATGTCATTTACTGCACAAAACTGGGTTACTTCAACGAGCCCCATACAATTCAATCACTTTAACATGTCAAAAACGCTTCAATTAATCATTTACCTCAAGGGTTACACATTACCCTAATAGCATCAACATTTCCAATTTGGCACACATTAAGAAGTTACAACAATAAGGCAATTTGGGGAAAATGGGGTGCCTTGCACAAATCTGAACACTACCTCAAATTGCTTAAAGACAACCGGTACTCGTTTGTCACGCCCCAAAATCCGAGGAGCGCGACCGGCACTCGACCGGGTAGCCCCGGCCAAGTGGACCTGGGTGCCTTTCCTATTCCACGTGTTACCCCGCATTTTCATTGTCCATTAATCAAGGAAAATAGTCATTGGTAAATTAAAACACCCTTTTTACAAAACGTACATAGCCACTTAATGAAGTTTACAACTTACATCGCCCCATATACAAAATACATATTTACATAAGTTCGCAACCCACATTTACTGCCTACGGAGCCTCTAAGGATACAAAAGGATGATACGATACTTGCCGGCAACAAGGCTCCGGCTATACCTTACACAAATACCATAATAAGACTCCGGGAAGAAAAGCGGCATGAGCCACGCAAGGCCCCGAGAGGAAAAGGGCTCACCAATGCTCCTGGAGGAAAGTGAAGGGGAGCTACGGACGGTGGACTGGAGTACCTGCTATGGATCCACCTACAATCATAACACGAATGTAGCGCCACCGGCAAAAGGGACGTCAGTACATTTGAATTGTACTGGTATGTATGAACAAACTTGCCCTGAGTAAACTCAACCATACACAAAACACAAGTAACAGTAGTAATGAAATCACCAATCAAATACACCTGAAAGAAAACAATCAAGCCAAACAAGTTACAAATTCTCCATTTCCCCTTCAACATTTTCATATCCATGATTTCACAATTTTCTCATATTTTTATTTCAATAGTGATTTCGATCACTTTCCATCCTTATTACCTCGGCCACCCTTATTACCTCGGCCACCCTTATCATCACAACCCTTTCCATCCAAAGTGAGGTCTTGTGCACACTCATTTACAACTTTCGTCTATTATGAAATTTTCCAATTTGGCTTAGACTTAGGCCTCTCCTTAGACCCCAATTCACTGCTAATATAACTTATACACTTATTAACATATCCAATTGATATCCATTCTATCCTAGATCCTCATTTGCATACAAAATAAAATAATTAGCCTACCTTGGCACGACGAAATCTTAAGTTACTTGAAAAAATAAATTCTGGGGCCTTACAGTTAGCGTTCCTCTAACTCTTACTTGTTATTTGGCAATTATTTGCCTTAACTGAAATGATTGTTCTCCTTATTGTTTTTTTATCTCTTAATTGTGAATTCCTTTATGACCACGTGCATATATGCTATGTGTCCAACTTGTTGTGGTTTCCGGTGTAGTTATCACGTGCTTGTTATGTCCTGTTGTTTTGTCAAGGTTATTGTGCTTCTTGGTTTTTCCGTAATTCTCTCGTTGCCGTATACTCATACTCATTGTGGTAGAAATCCTTGTGATTGGGTTGTTGAATTGTTGTTGTTGTTGATTTTAGACTATGTCTGGTTGTTAATATGTTGAGGAGGAATAAGAGAGAATGATCATGTTGTTATTGACATGGTGATATAAATGCTATTTAATCTTATTGTAATTGTTAAGGAGGAATAAGGGAGGATTGGTGGGATCGGGATGCACGCCGTAACAAATATATGATATTTACTTTATTGTAATTGTTGAGGAGGAATAAGGGTGAATTGGTGGGATCGGGATGCGCGACGCATCAATGTATATATATGCTTATGTATTCCTCTTTGACTGTACAAGTTATCTGATGGTTTTACATTTCATTTAGGATTTGGTTATAGCTGAATACTGAGAAGATCCTAGTTTATTCACTTAAGATTTGACAATTTGTATTTCGGGTTTCACGGAGTCATGAAGGTCGGGTTATTGGCATTGAGTTATTGACTTGCCGTGGTTCCTTGAGTTTTTTCCCTGAAACTGTTATTTTGATAAAATAATTTTTAAAGTGAATTTACTACGTTGAAATATTTTTTCCTATCCCGTTAAGTTATTAGTAATATCGTAATTCAAAATAAAGGAATTTATACTATGCAGCCTTGTTTGACTTTTTAATATATATATATTTCAATACTTAAAATTTCAATAACTGTTATATTTTTTAAATAATTAGTTCTCAATTAAGTTTCCTTAAACCGTCGGAGGTTGTATTTTACTTAAAAGGGAATTTCTACTAAGTTTTAATTTATTAAATCCCATGTTAAAGGTAATAATTCATTCGATGTTGTATTTTAATTGAAAAGGGTACTTTCTCTACTCAAATGATTTCAAAAAAATAACTTCATCTTTTCTCACTGATTTCCTAATTGGTTTAGAAAATGTAAATTACTTTATGTTATGTAAATGAGATTTCTTGAACATCTTGATTGCACTTGTACGGACATTATGTATTGTATAGTGTCGCGCCCCCTTTTTCCTTCCGCGGAATCGGGTTCATGACATTTTGGTATGGGACAACTCATTCCTTTTGGGAAGGGGTTGCATTTTGGAGAGTCTCCACCTAACGATTTTTAAGGTGTGTTAGGGCACCTATGGGGTTCATTTATAACTATATTTGGTAACCATAGATAGGGTAAGGGTTTGAAATTATCCTAAGGGGAAGGTGTTAGGCACCCCTCAGGATCCACTAGTGTGGTTTCCGGTCAGACAGTTTTTGTGAATTTGTGCAATTAGCAAATAAACAAGTATGGTCAAATAGTAGGGGATTTGAGTTTAGATACACAAGTGTTTGAAAAACAATTAGCCAAAGGCAGAATTTTGAAAAGAATTACAATGTAAAGCATGCTTATGAATGTAAAGGGGTGTCCTAGGTTTGCTTGTAATATGGATCACATCAATGCAATACCCGGTATGACACTCCTCAAAGACGGGCTACACGTGGTATTAACGCACCGGTCATCATATTCATATCTACCCTTTCCCGCCCCGTGAAGGTAATTAAAGCGAGAGTTGGTATCGACCCCTATTGCATGTTGTTACCCGTCCCTTCCTACCAGTCCTGGAGGAATTTAGGACTTCTATCCTATGAGGGATGTTCTAGGCAGACCCTCGGGTTAAAAGGCAAAATGCTAGGCAACAAACAAGAACACATAGAACTGCATTTAAAGAGAGCATGGAAGACAAACGAAATGCTCAAGTATAGCTCTGCAGGTAGTGTATATACACAGCATGACTCATACACAAATAAGGTCTGAATTCAGAATTCTAAAGCATGGTATCTAAGTGATTACAACTGAATTAGATTTATCACATGACTCAGAAAAGAAGTCTGAATCAGGCTTGCCTACTGATTTTAACATACTGGCAGTTAAACAAGGACAATTCCATTTTTATTTAAGCAGTTACCTAAGGCTTGCCTAGGAGTAAAGTCAGGTGCAGCGGTTATTCCGAGTTATTAAAACAGTGCGGAAATTTTGTTTACCCTAAGAGCATGTTATTCTAGTTGATACGAGTGCAGAGGTTATCCCCAGTTATTTTAAACAGGATAATCAAGTGTGAAGCTTTTTTTACCTCTTTTATAATCAGCAGTTTACACTAAGTGTGAATGCAAGTGCGAATGAGATCCTAAATCACGGTATCTAAGAGGCATGTATAAAACTTACGATACAGAATTCCTAGAGCATGATTTCTAAAAGCACATGGCAGGATTGCAAAATTTCCTAAGAGCAGGATTTCTAAATGCACATGGCAGCGTAGAACATAATAGTAAAGTGCTAAATATTAGCAGATTTTAGCATTTGATTTTGTAAGGGTGCACATGCCGAAACAATAAACATGAGACCTAAGAGCATAATTTCTAATGCATATATGAACCCTAAGCATAGTTTCTATTGCGCAATTAGGAACATAAACCTAATAACATGTTTTCTATCCTTAACGACTATAGCATGCATATCTACCCCATCCCTTTTCACTATCCAACCCCAATACTGATTTACAACAAGTTATTACAGAGCAACATTGAGGTGAATTACATGAGTAGAAATGAAAATAAGAAGTTACACTATAGGAAGCCTGATTAGGACTTCCTCTCTGAGTTATATAATCAGTCACCCAAAGTGCCAAGATTGTTTCATAGCTTTTCCTCATATCTAGGTGTGTTAGAGCTCCATAAGGACCTCAAGGGATCCCGGGCAGTGCTCACACCCAGATTTCATAGCCAAGACTAAGTAAGTGCAGTGTGGAAGGGCCAGCTTTCATGTGTCCAGGTTTAGAGGGAGTTCAAGGGTCCCAAGGCAAGGCTCACACAAAAGGGGCAGAACCTAGTGGTCTAAGAGTATTGTGAAAGTGTAGGACACATGTTTGAAAGGAGTTTGTTTAAAAGCTGGACTGACAGGTCCACTTTAAAAGCAATCAGTAACAGAAAGGATTGAAAGAAGTTGTATTAATAAGACAGAGTTCAAACACTTCAAGGTAAGACCACACACAGCAAATGAATGAATTCAGTAATCACATATGGGGTAAAAGGGGATTTGGGGATACATATATATTGACTACAGACACCTGACCTCAGCAGGAATATTAGGACTGGTAGGGACATGCTTAGAGATAGTTGGACACTGGCATAATCACAAACAATCCATAAAACACATAGAGGAGGGATAGGGAATTTGGGATTCACAAGATGGTAAGTACACAGTAGGTAAGAAAATACAATCATCCAGGGCATACTTGAATCACATGAATTTAAAGGGAGGAAAGTCATGTCAGTGATCAAGGCCAACCCTGCACTACTATTGAGTAGCGAGAGAGGGTCGAAGCAGTTTTTACCCGATTAAGGTCGGGATCGATTTCCATAGGGAGCTAGAAGTTGGAGTCGAGTGTCTATCTAAAGTGGAGTTGTGTATATGTTCCAAATTGCACTTCTAAACATTTTTGGGTTTTGATTTACTTCTAATTATATAAACTACAATGCTCAAGTAAACTAAAGTAAGTTAAGGTTAAACTATTGCGAGTTGTTCAAATGGCTAAAAGGCACTAGGGTAGTGACTTTTGCCTAGGTGGTCAATTGATGGGTACTTGAGTCTAAGGTATGATTGTCACATTTGGGGATTATGATATAACCATTGCATGATTCTACTCACTCTACACCTCTCGGTGGTTCGAGTATTTTTTCCCGAATTGACTTTCTCATGACCAATTGGGTATGCAAATTTACACAAGCAATCAAGGTTTAAGTCGAGTATTACTATCTATAGATTTAACCCTTTAATTGGGGTTATCAATCTCTTGAGTATACCCCAATTCCTTGTTGGACCAATTTCATAGACTTAGGCTCTCTTTCTCAAGAAGAGCCAAAGTCAACTAAACACAAACTAGTGTTTGCAACCACTAATTCAGCAATTAAACATGAAATTAATCCAAATATCAAACACCCTTAGACAATCAAGCATCAAAACACAAGACTCATCAATTACCCACACTAGGGTTGAGCCACAACCCTAGCTTATGGGTCTAGCTACTCATAATTAGATAAGAAAACAAAGAAATAGATTAAGAAAAACTCATATTAATTAATTGCTAAGATAAACTAGAAGATTCAATGTTGAAATGAATCTAAAATTGCCAAAAATAGCTAAAGGAACGGAAGTCACGAGCGCAACTCAGTACAAAAACCATCTGATGACCTAAAAATGGGAAAAGAAGCTATTTATACTAAGCTGAAAAATCTGGACAAAAATACCCCTACTGGGCTAGTGCGGACCGCACAAAATCACATGCGGCCACACTAATGCTCTTAACTTGAATATCTATCTCTCTGAACTGGGGCAATGCGGACCGCATGAAATCGAGTGTGGCCGCGGTGGTTTCTAGTGTGGTCTGCATGAAATGGAGCACAGACCGCATTGAGCTTCAATCTCCAAACAGGCACTTCTTTGATCCTTGGCTCTGCAAACCACACTAAATTGAGTGCGGCCGTAGTGACTCCAATGCGGACCGCAGTAAATCCCATGAGCCCGCATTGCCTGTTTTGCCTGAGTTGCATACTCTCTGAACCTCACTTGTGTGGACCGCACAGAATGGTGTGCGGACGCACTGGCTTTGTTTTGCCTGAACTTTGTCTTGTCTTGGTATTTGTGCAAGTTTTACTCCTTTTTGAGCTGATCTTTGACATCTTGTCACCTTGTTGATCAAACCTGCAATCAAGCACAACTTGTGAGCCTTTGGGACTATTTTCTACACATTTCTAATCAAAATGTAAGCAAGAAGGAGTATAAAATGTATCAAAATCCCTAGTTATCAGTCAGCATGCTTCATAACAAGACCACACGTAAAAGCAGGCCAGAAGTAAAAGAAACTGAAGAAGGAATAGAAACATACTGTTATTGAGGCTTTAAATTGAACTAAGACATACCAGTGAAGATAGAGGTAAACAAATGAAAGAACCAAGGCTTACAGATGATTAGCCTTGGCTTGCAGCCGGCCAATAGTAGTAGAATAGCATAGAATTTTTAAGTAAGAGATAGGTTTTTGAAAGCCAAGTTCGTGTCTTGTTAATGAAAGACTTAGTACAATTATGGAAGTAATCACAATTAATCCAATTAATACAAGTACTTCCCTTTAGTCAAGGAATTACAACTCAAACGGATACTAACATGGATAATTAAGGAAAGAAAATCAGTTTGAGAAAGATTGGTTTTTACCATATAAGGGGTAGTAAAAGTATAGGGCATATGATTGGGTCTAAGTATAGAATACACTAATTTGGGGAAAGGATTCAGCAAGAATGAAGCATCACAGCAAATAAAGGAATAGTATCAATCAACTTAAACAAACTAGTAAAATTTTAGGGGTTTATGAGAAAACCTTGCAATCAAACCGTAACTTAAGGAAATCAGGATCAATCAAGAGGGAGTCATGATTCTGCACTTCGACATATAGATAGAGAAGAATGAACAGGCGTATCAGATATGCAAGGTCAGCCATATCCACAAAAAGAAGCAAACTAGATGAACACAAACATATAGAAGTGGCATGAGTAGGCTAAGGACTCAGTAGTAAAAAGAACCTACTCGAAGCATAGCAATCAACAAAGTCAAGTAGTAATGGCTAACACATAGAACCAGAGAGAAAAACCAACCTAACAGGTAAAGAAGATCAGGCCAACACACAGAAACAAGTTAAGAGAGTCTTTAAAACTCACAGTAACAAGTGAAGAAATCTTTAAGAAATTAGGGTTTTTACAGAGTTAAGTTAAAAAAAGCGGTGAGAACTCAGAATTAGTTAATATAAACAAAGAAAAGGATCTAACCATAAATAACTCAATCGAAACAGGTATACATACAAATCAAATAAACAAAAATAGTTCCAGAACCCCGGATAGAACCAAAATAAATAGGGTTTTTATCGTGATGAATCAGGTAAAAGAAAACATAAATAAACCGTTTAAACATAGTAAAATCATATAACAATACTAAAAATCAGAGGAGAAGTCTTTTAAAAGAGGTTAAGAAACTCTAATCTTGAAGACGAAGAGTCATTTTGAAAATAAAATCGGCAAAACCTTTGAGACAAACACTTAAAAGCTCGTAATACACACAGATCTAAAACAGATTTAAAAGAAATCGGAAAATCTTTAGAGTTAGGGTTTCGGAGAACCCAGAGAAGGTGAGAAAACCTTGAAAAGTTACCAGTTTATCTGGAAAAGTCACAGATCTTACTCGAACGGCCATGGATGGCTGGAAAATGGCATGGAAAACCATGGGTGGCGAGTGAACCGCCTCTGGTTCACTTGAAGGCCTCAAAACGATGACACATGTTCAAGAGGGAGTCATAAGGCTGGTAGGTGGTCAAACCACCATGGATTTAGGCAGGAAGATGGCCAGAGAAGGTGGATAAGGTTCATCGGAGAGGAAGGGAGAGGAGAAGGTTCTAGAGGGAACCAGAGATAGAGATAGAGAGATGAGAGACCGGTTGAGAGAGAATGAGAGGGGGAAATGAGAGATGGGGGTAGTCTTTAGGGTTTAATTTAGGAAGGGGGAATGGGGACCGTTGATCTGAATGATCAACGGTCAAGATTGAATGGGGTAGGTGGGTCGGGTATGGCTTGGGTTTGGGCTTGGGTCCAGTGGGTTTTTTAATTGGGTTAAGGATCAGTTTGATTTAGGCTAAAATTGAAAGCCAATTTTGGCTATAAGTTAAATAGCCAGCTTTTCCCTATTTAATTTATATAAAATAGTAGATAATTCCTAAAAATAATTTTAAAATGCTAAAATGATTAAAATACATACTTAGCAATTTAAAAATACAGGATCCAATTTTATGCATATAAAGCCTAATTAAACCTTAAAAGGGCTAATATTGCAATTATGTGCAATTTAGTTTTAAAAATACTAATATAATTATAAAAATAAGTAAAAATTACATTAGCCATATTTTGGCATAAATATAGAAATCCAATAGATGAATCCTCAAAAAAATAATTTTGAAAATAATTATTGGGAATTTTATGGATAAAAAGGGAGAAAATAAATCAATTTAAAACCTTAAAATTATGGAAAAAATAATAAAAATATTGGACATGCTTATATATACATATATATATGATATTTTGAAAATATATAGGGAAAAATTGGGTATCAACATATAGCATGTGGATTTTGTTGTGAAAAGTGAGATGGAAAATATGTGGGCACAAGGTGCCATGTGAGTTGAAGATTTGGAACTTGAGGTTATGATATGAGGAATCGAGGATTGAGATGGTCATGATTGTATATTAGACATGATGTGATTGATTGAGTTGACATCGCCTTCTTTATTTGAACACATTCTTACTTGTCTGTGTCCCTATTATGTCAGTGTTGATTTACTTGGTTATCCAATTTACGTGGTTGCCGTTCGTTACTATCCATGTTCTCCCTTTATTGTCTCTACTGTTTGTATTTGATCTCTCCCTACTGTTGATAATACCTTGTTATCCTTAACTTGATATTTTATTATCATATCATGTTCATTTCATTCGACCAATAGGTGTCTTGACTGTTCCTCGTCACTACCTCACCGAGGTTAGTCTTGATACTTACTAGGCACCGCCATGATGTGCTCATACTATACTTCTATATATTGTTTTTGTGTACAAATCCAACTATTTGATCGGTAGTATCTCTGCGGAACGTTGCGGTGGAGACCTAAGGTAAACATGTTGCCGCATTCGCTGGACTCGGAGTCACCTTCATTTGTACTTATTTCCATTTGTTCCTTTTGTTTTGGAACAGTGATGTCATGACCCCAAAACCAACCCGGTCATGATGGTGCCTATCATAGAGCTAGGCCAGCCGACACAAACCCAAAACCAATCAATGTTTTCCATCTTTAGGATAAAATCGAATCTATTCAACAATAACCATTATATAGTGTTTAAAAACAAATAATATTGCGGAAAGAAAGCCCAACATCAGGGTGTCACTAGTCATGAGCATCTACAACAACTGTTTGATAACATCAAGACCATTATGGCCAAGAAAATCACAAGAATACACTAAGGGAGAATAAGGAGGGAGAAAAAGCAGGGCTGCGATTCCTAGGCAGCTACCTTGCTAACTCCGATAAACCTGCCTCCGAGCTCAGAAATTACCTAAATATGCACACAAGGTGCAGGGAAAATATATGAGTACGCCAACTCAGTAAGTAATAAAAGTAAATAAAGTCTGAGCAGTAAGAAAATACGTAAACCATGTCATAGCACCACAGTGGGTACAATATGTTCCCAAAATAGGATACCAATCAAATCATCTCGTTAAATTCCAATTTCAATAAAATCCTTTAGAAATTGTCTTTCTAACCGTTTCAGTAGAGGTTTAATGTAATTTATAGTGAAAGTTATGAAAATCATAATCGGCCTCTCGGGAAAAGCATAGTTCATATACAGCCCCTCGGGCAAATAGAAATTCATAAACATATCATAACTTAATAATCTCAGTGGAAGTAATAAAGCCAAATCAGTGACTAAATTCCGAACACCTCGTAAAAACTCCAGTTCAAATGGAAGTTGTTTAAAATATTTGTTTAACATTCAATAAAGGCTCAATATAAAGATGAGTGAAACAGTAATTTAATCAACATATTCAATATAGACTCACTTTAAGGAGGAGTGAAAGCAGTAATTTCATAAACAAGGCCCTCATGAAAAGTATCACTCGTATATATGTATATATATATAGCCCCTCAGGAAAGCCTCCCAGTCACTTATGACTCAACTCTCAGCAATCGGCACTCACACTCAGCACTCACGCTCAATAGGTACCTTATCATAACCGTTGTGGCGTGCAGCCCGATCCATATATCGCTACAGCGAGCAGCCCGATCCATATATATAGTCGACTGCACTCACTGGGGGTGTGCATACTTCGGACGGGCTCCTACAGCCCAAGCGCTATATCGTTGTGGCGTGAAGCTTGATCTAACATATCACTGCGGTGTGCAGCCCGATCCATATATATATAATCCTCACAACCAGGTCCTCGGTATCTCTCAGTCATTAACCTCACAATCAGACCCCCGACCTCTCTCAGCCATCAACCTCACAAGCCAGTTGGACTATCAATAAAATAGGGCGTTCAGCTCAAAATATCATATATAGCATTAAAACTGGGTAAATAAGGCTGAGTTATAAAATCAGTAAAACACAACATGATTGAGTACAATATTAAGTCAAAACAGTGAGGAATAGTAGTAAAAAGCCCCTAAGGGTTCAAACAATTGGCACGAGGCCCAAATATGGCATTCAGCTCAAAATATAATAATACTTTCCAAAACACAATAGTATCAAATAATTTTCAATCAAATACGTGACTTAATAGTTGTATGGGATGGACCAAGTCACAATCTTCAACGGCGCACACCCCCACGCTCGTCATCTAGCATGTGTGTCACCTCAAAGTAGCACAACGATGTGAAATCTGGGGTTTCATACCCTCAGGACAACATTTACAATCATTACTTACCTTTATCCGATCCAAACTCTAGCCCGCGATGCCTTTTACTCTCGTGTCAGTCTCCGAATGCTCCAAATCTAACCAAAACAGATTCATACCATCAAAGTATGCTAAGGGAACAAAGCCCACTCGAAAATAACCAATTTACACCAAGAATCCCGAAATTGGCCAAATTCGACCCCGGGCCCACGTCTCGAATTTTGATAAAAATCACAAACCTGGAATCCTTACACTCTCACGAGTTCATACATATCAAATACATCAAAATCCAACCACAAACGGCCCCTTAAATTCTCACAACAAAGTCTCCAATTTCAAGCCCTAACTCCCTAATTTTAGGCTTCAAATCCCACAAATTTCATGTTTAAATAAGTAAGAATCAACATATGATCGAGTTTTAGGTTCAATAATCTTACCTTAAAGAAGTTCTCTTGAATTCCCTCTGCAATCTCCCTCAAGAAGCTCCAAAACCGACTAAAAAATGGTAAATTATTGCCAAAATTCGCGAAAATGACTTTTTAAACATTCTGCCCAGCGATTTAAAATTACTTAATCGCGGTCGTGACAATAACCCTGTGATCGCATAGCACAAATGATGACTGACCCTATTTAACTCTACACGATCACGGTCTCCAGCTCGCGAACGCGAAGCACAAATGACAGGACCCCAACTGCTCCCATTTACCCTATGCAAAATCGACCCTCACCTCGCATTCGCGAACAACAACCTTACAGCCTTACGCGATCGCGTCCTTAACATTGTGATCACATAGAACAAAATCTCACCCCCTCTTGGATAAGCCTACATGATCGCGGCATTAACTATGTGACCGCATAGAACAAAATGCCTACAACAACACTGAAGAAAATCTGCAATTTCTCAAACATGCATTTGATCTGCTTAACCACCCGAAACTCACCCGAGGCCCTCGGGACTTCAACCAAATATGACAACACATCGCATAACATCATTAAAACTTGTTCCAACCCTCGGAACGCTCAAAACAACATCAAAACATCAAACCATCTTCGGATTCAAGCATAAGAATCCCAGAAACTTCTGAATTCCGAATTTGATCAAAAAGTCTATCAAACCTCGTCCGAATGACCTAAAATTTTGTACACACATCAAAAATGATACAACAAACCTACTCCAACTTCCGAAATTCCATTCTGACCCCGATATCAAAATCTTCGCTACCAATCGGAAAATACCAAAATTCTAATTTCACCAACTCAAGCTTAAATCTTCCACGGACCTCCAAAATACATTCCGTACGCGCTCCCAAGTCCAAAATCACCTAATAGAGCTAATCAAATCATAAAAATCCAAATCCGAGATCGAATACTAAAATGTCAAAACTTGGTCAAACCTTTCAAATTTTTAAACTCCAAACTAAGAATTGTTCTTCCAAATCCATTCTGATTACCCTGAAAACCAAAACTGATGTTTTACATAAGTTATAATACATCACACGAGGCAGGTCATGCTCGAGAACTGGAGAGCAAAGTGCAAATGCTCAAAACGAACGGTCGGGTCGTTACAAGTGACGTATTTATTTGTATAACTACTCTTAGAAAAGCTTATGACTTGTACCGCTGGTTTTCAGGAATTGTAATTGTTCAGAGTTATTTAGTTTAAAGTTAGTAAATATCAATGTTATTTTAGTTAATGTTGGGCTTACCTAGTTTAGAGACTAGGTGCCACCACGACTCCTTTGGAGGGATTTTGGGTCGTGACAGCATATGTAGCAAAGGACCAGTGAACAAAGCTGGATGATAAATATATTCCCTGCATATTCATCGGATATAGAGATGAAGAGCTCGGGTATAGATCGTGGGTTCCTATAAAGAATAAGGTCATCAGAAGCATAGATGTAATCTTCTGAGAAAGTGAAGTTGGAGATATAGATAATCAGTTAGAGAAAGCCAGGAATGGTATAATCCCTAACCTTGTTACCATTCCTTCTACTTCTAACAATCCCACAAGTGCAGAAAGCAGGGGCCGGTGAGGTTGCCGAGAAGGGGGAGCAACCTGGTGAGGTTATTGAGCATGGGGCAACTTGGTAATGATTTCGAGCAAGTGGATTACCCTACTCAGGAAGAAGAACAACCTCAACCTCTAAGGAGATCAGAAAGGCCAAGGGTAGAGTCATGCAGGTACCTTTTCAACGGAATATGTTTTCATCAATGACGAGGGGGAGCCAGAAAGTCTTAAAGAGGTGTTGTCTCATCTTGAAAAGAACTAGTGGATGAAAGCCATGCAAGATGAGATGGAATCTCTATAAAAAAAATGACACGTACAAGCTGGTTGAACTTCCAAAGGGTAAAGACTACTCAAATGTAGATGGCTCTTGAAACTTAAGAAAGATGGAAATGGTAAGCTAGTCAAGTACAAATCTTGATTAGTAGTAAAAGGCTTCGAATAGAACAAAGTTATTGATTTTGATGAAATTTTCTCACATGTTGTCAAAATGACTTCTATTCGAACAATTTTGAGCTTAGCAACTAGCCTAGATCTTGAAGTGGAGCAGTTGGATGTGAAAACTTTATTTCTTCATGGAGATTTGGAAGAAGAGATTTATATGGAGCAACCAGAAGGATTTGAAGTAGCTGGAAAGAAATACATGGTGTGCAAATTGAATAAGAGTCTTTACGGTTGAAGCAGACACCAAGGCAATGGTATATGAAGTTTGACTCATTCATGAAAAGTCAAACATACATAAAGACATATTCTGATCCACATGTATACTTCAAAAGATTATCTGCTAATAGCTTTATTATATTATTGTTGTATGTGGATGACATATCAATTGTAGGACAAGACAAGGAGTTGATTGAAAAGTTGAAGAAAGATTTGTCCAAGTCATTTGATATGAAGGACTTGGACCCAGCACAACAAATTTTGGGAATGAAGATTATTGAGAGCGAACAAGCAGAAAGTTGTGGTTGTCTCAAGAGAAGTGCATTGAACGTGTACTGGAATGCTTCAACATGAAAAGGGCTAAGCCAGTCAGCACACCTCTTACTAGTTATCTAAAGTTAAGAAAGAAGATGTGTCCTACAACAATGGAGGAACAGGAAAGCATGACCAAAGTTCCTCATTCCTCTTCCGTCGGAAGTTTGATGTATGCAATGGTATGCACTAGACCTGATATTGCTTACGTAGTTGGTGTTGTCAGCAGGTTTCATGAAAATTCTGGAAAAGAACACTGGGAAGCTGTCAAGTGGATACTCAAGTACTTGAGAGGTAGCACGGGAAATTGTTTGTGCTTTAGAGGATCTGATCCAATATTGAAGGGCTATACAGATGTTGATATGGCAAGTGACAATGATAACAGAAAATCCACTACTCGATATTTATTTACATTTTCAGGGGAAGCTATTTCATGGCAATCGAGGTTATAGAAGTGTGTCACACTCTCTACAACTGAAGCGGAGTACATTGCCGCTACTGGAGCTAGCAAGGAGATGATATGGTTGAAACGGTTTCTTCAAGAGCTTGGATTGAATCAGAAGGAGTATGTCGTTTATTATGACAGTCATAGTGCAATAGACCTTAGCAAGAACTTCATGTACTATGCAAGGACCAAACACTTCGACTTGAGATATCACTGGATTCGAGAAATGATAGAGAATGAATCTCTAAAAGTCTTGAAGATTTCTACAAGTGACAATCCCGTAGATATACTGTCCAAGGTGGTACCAAGAGACAAGTTTGAATTGTGCAAAAAACTTGTCGGCATGCACTCAAGCTAGAAGTCTGGTATTACCTCCTTCAGGTGAATGAGTTTGGAGAGGGAGATTTGTGGGGTCCATCCCCATAAATGAAAAGAGAAAAACAAAGGGAAACTGCCAGATTCCATAACAAGTTTTGGTTATAACTTGTTTTGGAATTGATTTGCAAATCTGCAAATCGTCAGGTTGGCAAAAATAGTAGGCGTCAGACAAAGCAATTTGTAATTGCAATAACCAATCATTTTGATTGATGGGAGATTGGGCGCTATCGCCTATATAAGGAGAGCTTCGGCTTTCATTTCTATACATCAATCGCAGAGAGAAATATAATATATAGAGAGAGCAGAGCAGTTTGAGGTATTCACAGGTGGTATAGTCTGTAAGGAAAAATAGAGAGTGTGACTGATATTGTAGTGAGATGGGAATCTTAAAAGATGATTATTCTTTTGAGTGTGTAATGGTTCCTGGAGTACTTTACTCGGGACTACTGGATGTAAAATTCCTCATTATAGTGGATTACTTTGTTCCTCTTAGGCCCGTATTTTTTCCCTTATTCAGAAGGGTTATCCACGTTAAAAATCTTTGTATCCTTGTTCTTTTTATTCTTGTTGATTACCGTATCTCAGTACTACATTATAATTCCGTTGTTATTACCGTGAATATTATTTTCTGTGGGGATTTATTCCAACACAATTGTCCAACTAGGGGAGAGCTGGTGGTATATCTTTTTTGAGATAAATGTTGTTTTTCTGGCATAACAAATTAGAGGTTCAAAATGCTTACTCTTTTTTTAGTACTTCTTAGTTGGGAATTACTTGAAAATAGAAGTCAATGATGGCAACGTTTAAGATGCAGAAGATATACAGGTTCCTTTATTTAACAAAATGAAACTAACTCAATGCACTAAAATGGATAATAGGAAGTGGGGGACTGTGCAGCTATGAAATTATTCAACAAAAAGAGACAGATACTTTCAAGAAACTAAAGTTGATCGATCTAATCAAGTATAATCACTACTATAAATTTAGTAAAAATCGACGAAAAAAAGCGACCAAAGATGGTCGCTTATAGACCTAAAAGCGACCAAAAAGTGACCAAACATGCTTGGTCGCAATATTGCTGGTCCCTTTATTTTAGGGACCAAAGTTGGTCGGTAATTAGCGACCAACTTTGGTCTCTAAGGTAAAAGGACCAAATATTCCGGGTAAAAACTATAACGACCAACTTTGGTCGCTTTATTATTTTAATAATATAATTTTGGCGATCAAAGTTGGTCTCTAAATGTAAAACATATTTTTTTTATTTATTATTAATCATAAAAAAGCGACCAACTTTGGTCTCTAATCCAAATATTATATTTTAAAATCTGGAAAATAGAGATCAAGATTGGTCCTTTTTTATTAATTTTTTAAATTTTTTTAAAAATAAGCGACCATAGTTGGTCGCTAACTTCAAGAAATAATTTTTTTTATTATAAGCGACCAACTTTGGACGCTATATTTCCAGAAATTATTTTTTTTAAAATGGAATAGCGACCAAAGTTGGTCGCCTTTGAGAAATCTGGGTTAAATAGCAACCAAGGTTGGTCGCTATTGCCCAGAAAATTGTTTTTTTAAAGGGAAAAGCGACCAACTAGCGACCAAAGTTGGTCGCTTTTCTTGGTATATTTTTGGCAGAAACTGCCTGTTTTGGCAACTACACCACCTGCCAGCTTACTAAAAATCCTAAACAGGCATTTTATGCCAAAAACAACAACAACAATAACAACAACAACAACAACAATAAAAAGCAACAAAGTATAAAGTTCAATAGAACTAACACATTAAGCTAACAAAACTAAGTTAACGCTTATTACAAGTCCATTCAAAAACTGGTTCTATTGTCTAGTTCAAAGTATATAAAGTACTCAAAGAGTGTTCTTTCAGCATCCTCGTCCGAAAGTTGGATTGCCTCGCCCGACTCATTAGGTGGCTGACTGCGTATGAATTCCCCCACATCAGTTGTGAAGCGAACCTATAATAAAAATCATATTGAATTAGTATCTCAAAATTTATATAAAAGTAAATCAAAATACTTAATGAAAAGTAAAAAACTTACATGTATAGTCGAGGCTCGACCCTCGACCCACCTTTCTGGATCAGTCTCTTTCTTCTTCTTTACAATACGAGTCTCATTGAATAACTCATCTTACTTCATTGGCATCATAAAGTTGTCTGGTGGCTTTGGTGATTATCCTCGTGGTACTATTACTCGGGATGAACTTAGATACAGAGAGTAACTTGGATACAGTACTCGACAGGGTGTGTCTTTGATCAATTGTTGTTCTCATTAGCGACAATGATGATGAGAAGGCAATGGCATATGTTTCAAACAGTGATGGTGTATGTATGAATTTAACATTTCCTAAGAATATAAAAGAAGAGGTTATAGAGGAATTCTCTACTTCATTTTCAAGAGGAAAAGAAGTTTAATTGAGAGTGACAAGGTTGATGGTAATGGAAAGAATTGGACGATGAATTTTAATTCATATCCTAAAGGTTCAATTCATATCCTAAAAGTTCAACTCATATCCACAAAAGTTCAAGTCATATCCTAAAATTTCAGTTTATAAACTAAAATTCCAATACATAAACCAATAATTTCAATTCATATCCTAAAGGTTCAACTCATATCCACAAAAGTTCAATTCATATCCTAAAATTTCAATTATAAACTAAAATTCCAATACATAAACCAAAAATTTCAATTCATATCCTAATGTTTCAATTCATATCCTAAAGGTTCAACTCATATCCACAAAAATTCAAGTCATATCCTAAAATTTCAATTTATAAACTAAAATTCCAATACATAAACTAAAAGTCCAATTAATATCCTAAAGATTTAATTCATATCCTAATGTCACGACCCCAACCCCGGTCGTGATGGCGCCCAACACACTGCTAGGCAAGTCTGACCAATTAAAAACCTTAACCCATTTCTTATATAGTTCATTATTAGCTAACACAGTTAAATTACCAAAACACCATATTAAAAGTCCGAAACCAGAGTCAAATAGACGGAGTTTCAAATGATAAAACTACTACTACATAGCCTATATAGATCCGGTGTCACAAGTATGAGCCTCTAATACCAGTTTCTCACCCTAATACATATCAATCTAGGGAATGCGGATAAAACAAGAGGGTAGAAAGGAGAGATCATAACTGCGGACGCCATGCAGCTACCTCGATGCTCCCGGATATGCGCTACTCAACTGAAAATCCTCACTCAGCCTCAGATGCACATGGATCTGCACGCATGATGCAGGGAGTAATGTGAGTACTCCTACCCAGTGAGTAATAAGTATAAATAATGGCTGAAAAAAAGAAATCACAGAGAAACACAGAGTAATCTATAATGCGGCATTTTAAACAAGTAATATGAAAGCAATAAACCAATGGAAACGAAATATGGAAATGCTACAACAAATAAGCAGTTAAGTGATAGACATATAAAGAAAATCAACACATAGAACGGTACCCTATAGTACTCGTTGTGGCGTGCATCCCGATCCATACATTTATCGTCGACGGCGCTCACTAAGGGTTTGCAGACTCTGGGAGGGGCCTCTTACAGCCCAAGCGCAATATCAAGCCATCTCGTGGCATCAAATCTAGGCCCTCGGCCTCATATCAATATCAGTATAACACTGTTGCGGCGCATAGCCCGATCCCATAGTATCCTCACATCTGGCCCTTGGCCGCTCAGTCCAGAAATCATATAAGCCCCTCGGGCATTAGTAAAACAGTAGTTCTCAACCCAAAACATCATTTAATATATCATTTTAGTTTCAAAACCAAGTACAAAGTGGCTGAGTTGTAAAATAGTGAAAAACGGTACGACTGAGTTCAAGTAGTAAGTCAAAACAGTGAGGAAATAGTGATAAAACTTCCCGGAGGGTTCAAATAATTGGCACGAAGCCCAAATATGGCAGTCAGTTCAAACGTTGATGAGAACAAATAAGTTTCAACCAAAATACGCGGTAAAAGCATCACTCAGGACGGACCAAGTCACAATTCCCAATACTAAAAGACCTCACGCTCATCATCAAGCGCGTGTCTCACCTCAATATAGCAGTACGATGTGCAAATTCGGGGTTTCAAACCCTCAGGACATCATTTACATTCATTACTCACCTCGAACCGGCTAAATCTCTATCTCGCGATGGCTTTGCCCCTCGAATCGGCCTCCACGCACGTCGAATCTATCCAAAATCAGAATGAATACATCATAATAGGCTAAGGGAACAAAGCTCAAGCGAAAACAATCGAATTACCACAAAATTCTAGAATTTGGTCAAATCTGACCCACGGGCCCACATCTCGGAATTTAACAAAATTCATAAAACTTAAATCCTTATACTCTCACGAGTCTAACCATATGAAAATTATCCAATTCTGATACCATTTGGTCATTCAAATCATCATTTTACATTTTTGAAAGATTTCACAAATTTTCTTCCCAAATTCCATCCCAAATCACGAATTAAATGATGAATTCAATGATAGATTCATGTACTCTAGCCAAATCTGAGTTAGAATCACTTACCCCGATGAATTTCTTGAAAAACCTTCAAAAAATTGCCAAAATCCGAGCTCGGCAGGTCAAAATATCAAATAAAACCCAAAACCTCGTATTTATAGAGTACCCCTCACACTCAGCCTCCGTGGTCCGCACAGAACCACCCGGTCTGAGAAAAATCACCGCGGCCCGCACAAAAGCACCGCGGCCTCACTTCATTTTGTGTGGTCCGCACAGCACATACCGCGGCCGCACTACCTTTTGTGCGGTCCGCGCGGGTGGGTTCCGAGGCCTGCAACCCTTCTGGACCTGCTACAGCTATGATTTTGGGCCTAAACATCCCGGAACCTACCCGTAATTCCCGGAATTCCAAACCAATTGCACCAACACATCCCATTACATCGTTCAAACTTGTTCTAAACCTCGGGGCGCTCACAACAACATCAAATCACTAATTTAACCGGGGATTCAAGCCTAAGAATTTCAAGAACTCTTAAATTATGTTTTCGATCAAAAAGTCTATCAAATCTCGTCCGAATGACCTAAAATTGTGCACACACATCCCAAAATGACACAACGAAGCTATTGTCACTCTCAGAATTCCATTCCGACCCCTATATCAAAATCTCGCCTATCAACCGGAACCGCCAAAATATCAACTTCGCCAATTTAAGCCTAAATCTTCTCTACAACTCCAAAACCCATTTCGATCGCGCTCCTAAGTCACAAATCACCTCCCGAAGCTAACCGAACCATCAGAACTCACTTCCGAACCTTCTAACACGTAAGTCAACATCCGGTTGACTTTTCCAACTTAAGCCTTCTTAAAA
This sequence comes from Nicotiana tabacum, assembly GCF_000715075.1. Classification (NCBI taxonomy): domain Eukaryota; kingdom Viridiplantae; phylum Streptophyta; class Magnoliopsida; order Solanales; family Solanaceae; genus Nicotiana; species Nicotiana tabacum. Next base: position 115,413,789 of record NC_134089.1, read on the forward strand.
GAGACTAAGTGTCTCATTCTTACCAGATCCTCTCCGAAATCGAACTAATCAACCCGATCACATAAAATACGGATAACGAAGAGTAAAGAAGCTAAAATAGGGGAAAACATCATCACATCCTCCCCAACTTAAATAAACGTTCATCCTCGAACGAGTCAAGAAACATACCTAAAGCTTCAAACATGTGAGGATATCTGCTCCGCATCTCCCGCTCGGTCTCCCAGGTAGCCTCCTCTACGGGCCGACCTCTCCACTGCACTTTCACTAAAGCTATATCTTTTGACCTCAACTTTCGAACCTAACGACCCAAAATTGCTACTGGCTCCACATCATAGGTCAAATCATCATCCAACTGAACCATGCTGAAGTCCAAAACATGAGACGGATCCCCAATATACTTCCGGAGCATAGAAACATGAAATACCGGATGCACGCTCGACAAGCTGGGTGGCAAAGAAAGCTCATAAGCCACCTCCCCAATCCTCTGAAGCACCTTAAAAGGCCCAATAAACCGCCGAATCAACTTCCCTTTCTTCCCAAACCTCATAACACCCTTCATGGGTGTAACCTTCAGCAAGACCTTCTCATCGACCATGTAGGACACATCTCGAACCTTCCGGTCCGCAACACTTCTGACGTGACTGCGCTGTACGAAGCCTCTCCTGAATCACCTTCACCTTCTCTAAGGCATCCTGAACCAAATCTATCCCTAATAGTCTAGCCTCGTCGGGCTCGAACCAACCAATTGGAGATCTACACCGCCTCCCGTACAAAGCCTCATACGGAGCCATCTGAATACTTGACTGGTAGTTGTTGTTGTAAGCAAACTCTGCAAGTGGTAGAAACTCATCCCATGAACCTCCAAAGTCAACAACACAAGCACACAACACATCCTCCAATATCTGAATCGTACACTCGGACTGTCTGTCCGTCTGAGGATGAAAAGTTGTGCTCAACTCCAGCTGAGTACCCAACTCTCGCTGAACAGATTTCCAAAACTGGGAAGTAAACTGAGTACCTCTATCTGAGATGATGGAAACCGGAACACCATGCAACCGAACAATCTCCCGGATATAAATCCCTGTCAGCCGCTCTGAAGAATAGGTAGTACACACAGGGATGAAGTGCGCGGACTTGGTCAGCCGATCCACAATCACCCAAATAGCATCAAACTTCTTCAAAGTCCGAGTAAGTCCAACCACAAAGTCCATAGTGATCCTCTTCCACTTCCACTCGGGAATAACCATCTGCTGAAGTAAGCCACCCGGTCTCTGATGCTCATATTTTACCTGCTGACAGTTGATACACCGAGCTGCAAATCCCACAATATCTTTCTTCATTCTCCTCCACCAATATTGTTGCCTCAATCCTGGTACATCTTCGCGACACCTGGATGGATAGAATACCGCGAGCTATGGGTCTCCTCCAGAATCAACTCTCTAAGTCCATCCACATTGGGCATACAAATCCGGCCCTGCATCCTCAACACACCATCATCACCGATGGTCACATCTCTGGCATCATCATACTGAACCCTATTCTTAAGGACAAGCAAATGTGGATCATCATACTACCGCTCTCTGATGCGATCATATAAGGAAGACCGAGAAACCACACATGCCAACACCCGACTAGACTCTGAAATATCCAACCTTATGAACCGATTGGCCAAGGCCTGAACATCAACTACAAGAGGTCTCTCCCCAACTAGAATATATGCCAAACTCCCCATACTCACTGCCTTTCCGCTCAACGCATCGGCCACTACATTGGCCTTTCCCGGATGATAAAATATGGTGATATCATAATCCTTAAGCAACTCCAACCATCTCCGCTGCCTCAAATTAAGATCCTTTTTCTTGAACAAATGCTAAAAACTATGATGATCGGTGAATATCTCACAAGATACACCATACAAATAATGCCTCCAAATCTTCAATGCATGAACTATAGCAGCCAACTCCAAATCATGAACAGGGTAATTCTTCTCATGGGGCTTCAACTGACGAGAAGCATAAGCAATAACTCTACCCTCCTGCATCAATGCACAACCAATCCCAACTCTCAAAGTATCACAATACACGGTATATAAACCTGAAGTTGATGGCAAAACCACCACTGGAGATGTGGTCAAAGCTGTCTTGAGCTTCTGAAAGCTCTCTTCACACTCGTCCGACCATACAAATGAAACACCCTTCTGAGTCAACTTGGTCAAGGGCAATGCGATAGATGACAATCCCTGAACAAACCGACGATAATAGCCTGCCAACCCAAGAAAGCTACAAATCTCTATGGCTGAGGACGGTCTAGGCCAACTCTGAACCGCCTCTATCTTCTTCGGCTCAACCTGAATACCCTCGCTGGACACCACGTGTCCCAAGAAAGACACTGAACTGAGCCAAAACTCACACTTGGAGAATTTTGCATAAAGCTTCTCCTCCCTCAATCTCTGCAACACAACTCTCAAATGCTCCGCGTGCTCCTCCTGACTACACGAGTACACCAGAATATCATTAATGAATACAATAACGAATGAATCCAGATAAGGCCGAAACACGTTGTTCATCAAATGCATGAATGCTACTGGGGCATTGGTTAGCCCGAAAGACATCACAAGGAACTCATAATGACCATATCTAGTCCTGAAGGCAATTCTTAGAATATCTGAAACCCTGATCTTCAACTGGTGATAACCGAAACAAAGATCAATCTTGGAGAACACTCTCCCTCCCTAAAGCTGATCAAATAAATCATCAATGCGAGGCAAAGGATACTTGTTCTTAATTGTTACTTTATTCAATTGCCTATAATCAATGCACATTTTCATCGTGCTATCCTTTTTCTTCACAAACAAACCGGTGCACCCCAAGGTGACACACTAGGCCAAATGAACCCCTTATCTAAGAGTTCCTGAAGCTGTTTTTTCAATTCCTTCAACTCTGTTGGTGCCATACGATATGGAGGAATAGAAATGGGTTGAGTGCCCGGCACCAGGTCAATACCAAAATCAATATCTCTGTCCGGTGGCATGCCCGACAGGTCTGCAGGAAACACATCGAGAAAATCCCTCACAACTGGAACAGAATCAATGCTAGGAGTCTCAGCTCCCACATCCCTCACAAACGCTAAATATGAAAGGCAACCCTTCCCAACCATACGTTGGACCTTCAAGAAAGATATCACCCTACTAGGAACATAATCAGTCACACCATGCCACTCGATCTGCGGTATACGCAGCATAGCCAAAGTGACTGTCTTAGCATGACACGGAGATAACCAATCCATGCCCAAAATAACATCAAAGTCCACCATGCTTAATAGCAAGAGATCAACTCGGGTCTCCATACCCCCAATATTCACAACATATGACCGGTACACACGGTCCACAACAACAGTATTGCCAACCGGGGTAGACACATGAACAGGTAAAGCAAGAAACTCACGGGGCGCACCCAAATAACGAGCAAAATATGATGACACATAAAAAAAGGTGGAACCGGGATCAAATAATATAGAGGCATCTCTGTGGCAGACTGAAACAATACCTGTAATGACAGCATCTGAAGCAATGGCATTTGTCCTGCCTGGAATAGCATAGAAACGAGCCTGACCACCACCTGATCAACCTCCCCCCCCTGAGGCGACCCCTGGCTGGCTGGGCGGGTGGTAAAGTAACTGGAGCAGAAGTCGAGGGCTGACCCGTCTGCTGAAACTGACCATCACGAAGTCGAGGGAACTGCCTCCTCATATGTCTAAACTCTCCGCACTTATAACAACTACTCGGTGTTGGAGATGGGGGCTGAAGGGAACCCCTCACACTGGAGTGACTAGCAGATGCACTCGGCGCAGAAGAACCCTGAGCTAATGGGGCATGAGATGAACTCTGAGCTAGGAGGGCGCTGAATGAAGGTTGGCCCTGCTGGGACACCTGATGACCACGACCTGAAGATGCCCCACGATACTCTAGACGGGCTGACTGAGCAGGACTGAAAGAATGACCTTTACCATGCTGGGACCGGCCCCTCGACAAAGCTCCACTGTAACTGCCTGATCCTCAAGGCCTTTTGGCCTCCCTCTCCTCTCGCTCGTTACGGCGAACCGTCTCAATCTCACGAGCGATATCAACCACCTCCTCAAACGTAGCACCCAATACTCTCTCTCTGGTCATCAGAATACAGAGATGGTAGTTAAGGCCATCCACAAATCTCTTAATCCTCTCACGATCTGTTGGAATCATCCAAATGGCATGACGAGCCAACTCAGAAAACCTCATCTCATACTGGGTCACGGTCATACCCCCTGCGTCAACCACTCAAATTGCCTACGCAGCTCCTCTCTGTGGGACTGCAGTACATACTTCTCCAAGAAGAGAGCGGAGAACTGCTGCCAAGAAAGGGGTGCTGCATCGACAGGCCTACGCCTCTCAAAATCCTCCCATCAAGTAAAGGAAGCCCCCGAGAACTGAAAGGTGGTAAATGCTACACCACTAGACTCAAGGATCCCTGCTGTACGAAGTATCCGCTGACACTTGTCAAGAAAACCCTAGGCATCCTCGCCCTCAGCACCATTGAATGACGGAGGCTGGAGTCTACCAAACCTGTCAAGACAATGCTGCTCATCATCCGGCATAACTGGTACCATGAACTCCTGAACTGGTGTAACCGGCTAAGCTGGAGGTGCCCCAGGCATCTGTAGTCCCTGCACTACCTACTCAGGTGTGCGAGCAGCGAGGGTCTGATTGCCTCCCCCGGCCTGTGAAGTAGATGATGCGGTAGTGGCTGAAACTGCCTAATCCAGGCTAGTGCAAACTGATAAGATCTGTGCCAAGGCCTCCTGAAGACCCGGAATCATGATGGGCATAGTTGGTGCCTGAACTGGTGCTGTTGGAGCCTGATCTGGAGCCGAGGTAGCTGGGGATCAACATGTGTTGCCCTCGCTACTCTACCTCTGCCACGTCCATGACCATGTCCACAACCATGTCCACGGCCTCTGGTGGCCTCAGTGGGTGGCACTGGTGGTCGTCCACCTCGTCTGGTAGCTCGCGTCCTCACCATCTGTGAGAGAATGGAATAACAAAAGTTTAGTTCTCGGATCAACAAAGTCGCACGACCAAAATTTCAAGAATATGAAGTTTTTCCTAAAGGTTCTACAGCCTCTCGAGGATAAATACAAACGTCTCCGTACCGATCCACGAGACTCTACTAAACCGGCTCATGACTTGCGAGACATATCTAACCTAGGCTCTGATACCAACTTGTCACGACCCCAACCCCGGTCGTGATGGCGACCAATACTCTGCTAGGCAAGCCTAACCAATTAACAACTTCAACCCATTTTTTATATAGTTCATTATTAGCTAATACAGGTAAATTACCAAAACACCATATTAAAAGTTTGAAACCAGAGTTAAATAGGCGGAGTTTCAAATGATAAAACTACTACTACATAGCCCATATAGATCCGGTGTCACAAGTTTGAGCCTCCAATACAAGTTTATCACCCTAATCATATCAATCTAGGGAATGCGAATAAGGGTAGAAAGGAGAGATTAGGGCTGCGGACGCCATGCAGCTACCTCGATGCTCCCAGATATGTGTTACTCAACTGAAAATCCTCACTCAGCCTCAGATGCACCTGGATCTGCACGCAAGGTGCAAGGAGTAATGTGAGTACTCTGACCCAGTGAGTAATAAGTATAAATAATGGCTGAGAATAAGAAATCACGGAGAAACACAGAGTAATCTATAACGCGGCATTTTAAACAAGTAATATGAAAGCAATAAACCAATGGAAACGAAATATGGAAATGCTACAACAAATAAGTAGTTAAGTGACAGATATATAAAGAAAATCAAAACATAGAAGGGTACCCTATAGTACCCGCTGTGGCGTGCAGCCCGATCCATACATTTATCATCGACGCCGCTCACTAAGGGTGTGCAGACTCCGGGAGGGGCCCCTTACGGCCCAAGCGCAATATCAAGCCATCTCGTGGCATCAAATCTAGGTCCTCGACCTCATATCAATATCAGTATAACACTGTTGCGGCGCGCAGCCCGATCCCATAGTATCCTCACATCTGGCCCTTGGCCGTACTCAGTCCAGAAATTATATAAGCCCCTTGGGCATTAGTAAAACAGTAGTTCTCAGCCCAAAACATCATTTAATATATCATTTTAGTTTCAAAATCGAGTAAAAAGTGGTTGAGTTGTAAAACGGTGGAAAACTGTACGACTGAGTTCAAATAGTAAGTCAAAACAGTGAGGAAATAGGGACAAAACTCCCCGAAGGGTTCAAATAATTGGCATGAAGCGCAAATATGGTAGTCAGTTCAAACGTTGATGAGAACACATAAGTTTCAACCAAAATATACGGTAAAAGCATCATTCGGGACGGACCAAGTCACAATCCCCAATAGTAAACGACCCCACGCTCATCATCAAGCGCATGTCTCACCTTAATATAGCACTACGATGTGCAAATCCGGGGTTTCAAACCCTCAGGACATCATTTACATTCATTACTCACCTCGAACCGGCTAAATCTCTATCTCGCGCCGCCTTTGCCTCTCGAATCGGCCTCCACGCGCGTCGAATCTATCCAAAATCAGAACAAATACATCACAATAGGCTAAGGAAAAAAAGCCCAAGCGAAACAAATGGTCAAACCCGACCCCCGGGCCCACATCTTGGAATTTGACAAAATTCACAAAATTCGAATCCTTATACTCTCACGAATCTAACCATATGAAAATTATCCAATTCTGATACCATTTGGTCCTTCAAATCATCATTTTACATTTTTGAAAAATTTGACAAATTTTCTTCCCAAATTCCATCCCAAATCATGAATTAAATGATGAATTCAATGATAGATTCATGTACTCTAGCCAAATCTGAGTTAGAATCGCTTACCCTGATGAATTTCTTGAAAAACCTTCGAAAATCGCCAAAATTCGAGCTCTGTAGGTCAAAATATAAAATAAAACCCAAAACCTCGTATTTATAGAGTACCCCTCAGATCTCAGTCTCCGTGATCCGCACAGAACCACCGCGGTCCGAGCAAAATCACCGCGGTCCGCACAAAACCACTGCAGCCCGCACAAAACCACTGCGGCTCGCACAAAACCACCGCAGCCCGCACAAAACCACTGCGGCCGCACTTTATTTTGTGCGGTCCGCGTGGGTGGGTTCTGAGGCCTGCAACCCTTCTAGACCTGCTACAGCTATGATTTTGGGCCTAAAACATTCCGGAACCTACCCGGAACTCTTAGAATTCCAAACCAATTGCACCAACACATCCCATGACATCGTTCAAACTTGTTCAAAACCTCGGGACACTAACAACAACATCAAATCACTAATTTAACCAGGGATTCAAGCCTAAGAACTCCAAGAACTCTTAAATTATGCTTTCGATCAAAAAGTCTATCAAATCTCGTACGAATGACCTAAAATTTTGCACACACATCCTAAATGACACAACGAAGCTACTGTCACTCTCGGAATTCCATTCCGACCCCTATATCAAAATCTCGCCTATCGACCGGAACCGCCAAAATATCAACTTCGCCAATTTAAGCCTAAATCTTCTCTACAACTCCAAAACCCATTCTGATCGCGCTCCTAAGTTACAAATCACCTTCCGAAGCTAACCGAACCATCGGAACTCACTTCCGAACCTTCTAACACATAAGTCAATATCCGATTGACTTTTCCAACTTAAGCCTTCTTAAAAGAGACTAAGTGTCTCATTTCTTACCAGATCATCTCCGAACTCGAACTAATCAACCCGATCACATAAAATACAGATAACGAAGTGTAAAGAAGCTAAAATAGGGGAAAATGGAACAATAACTCCTGAGACGACTGGCCGGGTCGTCACACCTAAAGGTTCAACTCATATCCAAAAAAGTTCAAGTCATATCCTAAATTTTCAATTTATAAACTATAAGACCAATACATAATCCAAAAATTTCAATTCATATCCTAAAGGTTCAATTCATATCCTAAAGGTTCAACTCATATCCACAAAATTTCAATTCATATACTAAAATTTCAATTTATAAACTAAAATTGCAATACATAAACCAAATTTTCAATTCATATCCTAATGGTTCAATTCATATCCAAAAGGTTCAACTCATATCCACAAAAGTTCAAGTCATATCCTAAAACTTCAATATATAAACTAAAATTCCAATACATAAATTAATATCCTAAAGGTTCAATTCATATCCTAAAGGTTCAACTCATATCCACAAAAGTTCAAGTCATATCCTAAAATTTCAATTTATAAACTAAAATTTCAATACATAAACTAATATCCTAAAGGGTCAATTCATAACCTAAAGGTTAAACTCATATCCACAAAAGTTCAAGTCATATCCTAGAATTTCAATTTACAAACTAAAATTCCAATACATAAACTAATATCCTAAAGGTTCAACTCATATCCACAAAGTTCAAGTCATATCCTAAAATTTTAATTTATAAACTAAAATTCCAATACATAAACTAATATCCTAAAGGTTCAATTCTGTCACGACCCGGATTTCCCACCCTCGAGTCGTGATGGCGCCTACTAATAGGAGATAGGCAAGCCAACTTAAATTACCTTCCGTTTAACACACATTCTTTTCCATAATTATCAACATGTAATAAAGGCAACATAATTAAAATTTCAAGCGGAAGTCTTAACTTATATAAAAACTGAATAGAAATGCGGAGAGTTTAACATAATCCTCTACCCAATATTGGTGTCATAGTGCTTACGAACTTCTAAGATTTACTAAATACGATCGTCTGAAAGAAAATTAAACTGTTTATTTTGGTACAAAAGATAACAAACCGAATAAAGAGGGAGAGACTTCGGGCCTACGGACGTCAGCAAGGCCACCTCGGTGTCTCTGGACTGAAGTCAGCTCCCGATCAAATCCTACTGCTGAGGTCCAAAAGCTGCTCCTAGATCTGTGCAAAAAGATGCACAGAGTGTAGCATCAGGACAACCAACCCCATGTGCTGGTAAGTGCCTGGACTAACCCCGGCGAAGTGGTGACGAGGCTAGACAGGACCTACCAAAAATAACTTTTGCAGATATATGCAATAAAAGGAAATATACAGAATTTAAACAGCTAAGGGGGGAGCATTCTATGGAGAGCTAACAGTTTCAAATAGAAATCCTCAATAACAGAAGAAGTAACAAAGCTAGAATGTCAACAAGAATCAAAAGTCAACAATTTGCACGGCATCACCCTTCGTGCTTTTACTCCCGTCCTCACCAAAACAATACACGGCATCACCATTCGTGCTTTACGCTCTTCCTCACCCAAATAGCAATCACAAGGCAAATAGGGTAAGGAAATCTATAACCTCGAAGTAAATCAAATAATAACAAGTAATAAAAGAAACAACATAACTCGGATATCAACAAAGAATCAGAAAGCAACAAATACACGGCATCACCCTTCGTGGTTTACGCTCTCGTCCTCACCAAAGCAATCATATAAATTAAATATGCACGGCATCACCCTTCGTGCTTTTACTCTCTTTCCTCACCATATAATCAATAAAATCGGCATGGAATGGTACATCGTGCGGCACGGCATCACCCTTCGTGCTTTACAATCTTTCCTCACAATAGCAAACAATGCACGGCATCACCCTTCGTGCTTTATCACTCTTCCTCACCCAAGCAACAATCACAAACAAGGGGCAAGGGAGTAGACAAATAATGATAGAAATCCCGGCAAGGGAATACAAATAAACGGCTAACTCCCGGCAAGGGAGCACAATTAAGCAGTTAAAAACCCGGCAAGGGAACAATATCAATAATCTCAGCATCCCGACAAGGGAGATAGTCAACAAAGCAACAAGCATCCCGACAAGGGAGCAATTCAATAATTCTTTCTCTTTGTTTTACTTTTACCTCTTATCTCACTTTACCACCTGAGCCAACGCTCCAAAGGGGTTCAATCATTTCATATACTTTCACGCCTTATGATATACTCGAGCAAATGCTCCAAGAATGTACAAATAATAATTCTTCCTCAAACTCTTCACATTATATGAAATTTATCAATTTAACAAGGAAGAGGAATCACGAAATCCGAATAAACACTTACCTCGGCCCAAAGAATAGCAATCAACCCTCAAATACCTCCTTTACTTTATAATCCGACTCCGAAACATTGATATCTAGGCATAATTAATTCAATAATATCAATAAAGACTCGATAACAAAAACTCATAGCTTAGATATGAAGTTCCTAGCATTCTTCCAAAAATACCAAAATTCGACCCCAGGCCCACATGGTCCAAACACGAGGCTCGGACCAAAACCCGATTACCCATAACCCCACGAGTTCAAATATATAATTTATTTTAAGATCCGACCCCAAATTGAGGTTGAATCACTCAAAATTCTCAAAAACCTAACTCTACCCAAAACCCATAATTTCTACTCTAAATTACATGTTTTAGGCCAAGAAATTCAATAGATGTTGATGAAAATGGAAGAGAATAAGTTAATGATTACTAACCCAAGAGTTTATGGTGAAAGAATGCTTCAAAGATCGCCCTAGAACTTTGGAGAAGAAAGAGTTTGTGAAATTTTGTAAGAATCTCGTAAGGCTACTGTTCTGGATTTTAAAATTTAACTAGGCGAATTTGGCCTATGCGATCGCGGAAAAAGGAGTGCGATCGCATAGAGTAAATGGGGCAGGGCTCTGCGATCGCGAATGACACTATGCAATCACATAAAGAAATAGTGAAGGCTGGCTAACACACTGCGATCGTAGAGGAAATAATGTGATCGCGTAGAGCAAAATATAGGACCTCTCAGGCTAACACTATGCGATCGCGGGAGGAACTATGCGATCGCATAGAACAAACTAAAACCCTGAAAATTTACACTATGCGATCGCGGACATAGCTGTGCGATCGCATAGCACAAAAGACTAGACACCAGCAGACAGCAGTTCTCCAATTTTTCTAAGTCTAAAACCATTCCGAAACACACCCGAGCCCTCGGAGCTCCTAACCAAACACATGCACTAACTCAACAACATCATACGAACTTATCCATGCGATCAAATCGCCAAAATAACATTAAAAACAACGAATCAAGCCTCAAAATTACTAGTTTTTCTCAAACTTCATCAAGTTTCAAATTTAGGAATTCAAGTCCGAATCACGTCAAACGACGTCCGATTTCAACCAAATTTCACAGAAAGCGCTTAAACCACATATAAGACCTGTACCGGGCGCCAGAACCAAAATACGGGACCGATACCAATGCTTTCTAATTCATTTTTATTTCAAATTCATATTAAATTTCAATAAATAATTTCTTTTAAAAATTTATTTCTCGGGCTCGGGACCTCGGATTTCGATTCCGGGCATACGCCCGAGTCCCATATTTTTCTACGGATCCTTCGGGACCGTCAAATCACGGGTCCAGGTCTGTTTACCCAAAATATTGACCAAAGTCAACTTTAACCATTTTAAAGCCACAATTTATCAAATTTCACATAATTTAACACATAAACTTTTTCGGCTACGCGCCCGGACTGCGCACGCAAATCGAGGCAACGAAAGGTGAGGTTTTCAAGGCCTCGGAAAAAGGGAGAAAACCGGTGATGACCCTTTGGGTCGTCACATTCTCCACCTCTAAAACAACCGTTCGTCCTCGAACGGACATAAGAAGGAAGTACCTGAGTCGGGGAAAAGGTGAGCATAATGGTCCCACATATCGGACTCTAACTCCCAGGTCGATGCCTTCGGAGGCTGACCTCTCTACTGAACACGAACTGAAGGAAAACTCTTCGACCTCAACTGGCGAACCTGCCGGTCTAGAATAGCTACCGTCTCCTCCTCATAAGATAAGTCCTTGTCCAACTGGACAGTGCTGAAATCTAACACGTGGGATGGATTGCCGTGATATTTCCGAAGCATGGACACATGAAACACTGGATGTACGGCTGATAAGCTCGGTGGCAATTTAAGTCTATAAGCCACCTCTCCCACTCGATCAAGAATCTCAAATGGACCAATGAACCTAGGGCTAAGCTTGCCCTTCTTCCCAAATCTCATCACTCCCTTCATAGGCGACACTCGGAGCAATACCCGCTCACCAAACATGAAAGCCACATCTCGAACCTTTCGATCTGCATAGCTCTTTTGCCTGGACTAAGTTGTACGAAGTCTATCCTGAATGATCTTGACCTTGTCCAAAGCCTCCTGAACCAAATCTGTACCCAACAACCGAGCCTCTCCTGGCTCAAACTATCCAATCGGAGATCGACATCACCTACCATACAAAGCCTCATAAGGAGCCATCTGGATATTTGACTGGTAGCTGTTGTTGTAGGCAAACTCTGCTAAAGGCAAGAACTGATCCCACGAACCTCCAAAGTCAATGACACAAGCTCGGAGCATATCCTCCAATATCTGAATAGTCCGCTCGGACTGCCCGTCCGTCTGAGGATGAAATGTTGTACTCAACTCAACCTGGGTGCCTAACTCTCGCTGGACTACTTTCCAGAAAGGCGAGGTAAACTGCGTACCTTGGTCCAAAATGATAGATACCGGCACACCATGAAGGCGAACAATCTCCCGGATATAGATCTCAGCTAACCTCTCGGATGAATAGGAGATTGCCACATGAATGAAATGCGCTGATTTGGTCAGCCTATCAATAATGACCCAAACTGCGTCGAACTTCCTCCGAGTCTGCGGGAGCCCAACAATGAAGTCCATAGTGATCCGCTCCCACTTCCACTCATGAAGCTCAATCCTCTAAAATAAACCACCAGGACTCTAATGCTCATACTTAACCTGCTGACAATTCAAACACCGAGCCACATAGGCAACGATATCCTTCTTCATTCTACGCCACCAATAATGCTTTTGCAAGTCCTGATACATCTTCACGGTTCCCGGATGAATAGAGTACCAGGAGCTATGGGCCTCCTCTAAAATCAACTCTCGAAGCCCATCCACATTAGGCACACAAACTCGACCCTGCAATCTCAAAACTCCATCAGCATCTAACGTAACCTGCTTGGCAACTCCACGTTGTACCGTGTCCCTAAGGACACACAAATGGGGATCATCAACCGATCACGGATACGCTCTAATAACGAAGAACGGGCGACGGTGCTAGCTAATACTCTACTAGGCTCAGAAATATCCAACCTCACTAACTGATTGGCCAAAGCCTGAACATCCAAAGCAAGCGGTCTCTCACCGACCGGAATATAAGCAAGACTGCCCATACTGGCTGACTTCCCACTCAAGGCATCGACCACTACATTGGACTTTCCCGGGTGATATAGGATAGTGATGTCATAATCTTTCAACAACTTCAACCACCTCCTCTGCCTCAAATTCAACTCCTTTTGCTTGAACAAATACTGAAGACTCTTATGATCCGTGAACACCTCACACGCCACGCCATACAGATAGTGCCTCCAAATCTTCAATGCATGAACAATGGCTGCCAACTCCAAATCATGCACTGGATAGTTCTTCTCATGAACCTTCAACTACCTCGAAGCATAGGCAATGACCTTGCCATCCTGCATCAACATTGCACCAAGTCCAATACAAGATGCATCACAATAGACTGTATAAGGCCCCGAACTTGTGGGCAAAACCAATACCGGTGTCGTAGTTAGAGCTGTCTTGAGCTTCTGAAAGCTCGCCTCACACTCGTCCGACCATCTGAACTGGGCTCCCTTTTGGGTCAACCTGGTCATCGGTGCTGCAATGGATGAGAACCTCTCCACGAACCGACGATAGTAACCTGCTAACCCCAAGAAACTCCGAATCTCTGTGGCTGATGTTGGTCTAGGCCAGTTCTTGACTGCCTCAATCTTCTTTGGATCAACCTGAATACCCTCTGCTGATACAACATGACCTAGAAATGCAACTGAGCTCAACCAGAACTCGCACTTCGAGAACTTAACATATAACTGACTATCCCTCAAGGTCTGAAGAACCACTCTAAGATGTTGCTCGTGCTCCTCTCGGCTGCGGGAATATATCAAAATATCATCAATGAAGACTATCACGAACGAGTCCATAAGGCCTGAACACTCGGTTCATCAAATCCATAAAGGTTGCTGGGGCATTGGTCAACCCAAATGACATAACCAAGAACTCACAATGATCATACCGAGTGCGGAATGCTGTCTTAGGGACATCGGATGCCCTAATCCTCAATTGATGGTAGCCAGATCTCAAGTGAATCTTTGAAAATAATTTGGCACCCTGAAACTGATTGAACAAATCATCAATCCTCGGAAGTGGATACTTATTCTTAATTGTAACCTTGTTCAATTGTCAGTAATCAATGCACATTCTCATCGAGCCATCCTTTTTCTTTACAAACAGAACCAGCGCACCCCAAGGCGATACGATGGGTCTAATGAAACCCTTCTCAAGCAAGTCTTGCAACTGCTCTTTCAACTCTTTCAACTCTGGCGGGGCCATGCAATATGGCGGAATAGAAATAGGCTGAGTGCCCGGAGATAAATTGATGCAAAAATCAATATCCCTATTGGGTGGCATCCCTGGCAAGTCTGATGGGAAAACCTCAGGAAACTCACGAACCACGGGCACAGAATCAATAGAGGGAATCTCAACACTGGAATCACGAACATAAGCCAAGTAGGCCAAACACCCCTTCTCGACCATACGCCGAGCCTTCACATACGAAATAACACTGCGGGTAGAATGACCAGGAGTCCCTCTCCACTCTAAATGGGGCAAATCTGGTAAGGCTAAAGTCACAGTCTTGGCATGACAATCCAAGATCGCATGATATGGGGACAACCAATCCATCCCTAATATAACGTCGAAATCCACCATATCTAAGAGCAACAAATCAACACGGGTCTCAAGTCCCCTAAACACCACAACACAGGAACGATAAACCCGATCAACCACTATAGAATCACCTACTGGTGTAGATACATACACAGGAATACTCAAGGCCTCACTAGGAATAACCAGGTAGGGTGCAAAATAGGACGACACATATGAATACGTAGATCCAGGGTCAAATAGCAATGAAGCATCTCTATCACAGACCAAAATAGTACCTGTAATAACAACATCGGATGACTCAGCCTCTGGCCTGGCTAGCAAAGCATAACATCGGGGCTGGGCCCCACCTCCCTGAATCACATCCCTGGGACGATCGGCTGCTGGCTGACCCCTACCTCTGGCGGTCTGAGCTCCACCTCTATGACCTATACCTCCACCTCTATGTCCTCTACCCCCGCCTCTAGCTGGCTGGGCAGGCTGTGGAGCAACTGGTTCCTGAATCATAGGACGAGGACCCTGCTGCTGAGAACTACCCGAAGCTCGAGGGAAAAACCTGGCAATGTGACCCATATCACCACAAGTGTAACAAGCCCTCGGCTGCTGAGACTACTGACCTTGTCGCCCTGAATGACCACCTCGGAAACTCTGAAGCAGCAGTGCACTGATGGGAGCTGGTGGTGCACTGAAGGACTGTTGATCCAAATAATGCATTTGAGAACCACGACCACCTGAGATACCATGTGATACCTGGAGAGCTGACTGAAAGGTCCTAGGAGGATGGCCTCTACCATACGAATCTCTACCTCCAGACGAGGTACCACTGAATCTTCCTGAATGACGGGGCCTCTTATCCGACCCATGACCTCCTCTCTGTGACAGAACCATCTCAACTCTACGGGCCACATTGGCCGCCTCCTGAATTGTGATCTCGTTCGCGGCCTCCTTAGTCATCTGAAGACGAATCAGCAGAATAAGACCATTAATAAACCTTCTCACCCTCTCTCTCTCGGTGGGAAGTATGATGAGAGCATGGCGAGCTAAATCAATGAACCTGGTCTCATACTGGGTAACAGTCATAGAACCCTGCTGGAGGCGCTCAAACTGCCTCTGATAGGCCTCTCTCTGAGTAACTGGAACTTCTCTAGAAACAACACTGTAAACTGCTCCCAAGTCAAAGATGGCGATCCGGCTGGTCTCGCTAAGAAATAATCCCTCCACCAAGTCTTGGCGGATCTAGACAAGCGAAATGTAGCAAAATCAACCCCATTGGTCTCAACAATACCCATGTTTCTGAGAACCTCGTGGAAGCTGTCTAGATAATCCTGGGGATCCTTAGTAGATGCACCGGCAAAAGTAGAAGTGAAGAGCTTGGTGAACCTATCCAGTCTCAACAAAGCATCGGCGGACATAGCCGCTCCATCACCGATCTGAGCTATGGCACCCGGCTGAACTACCCCAACTAGTTGAACCGCTGGAGTCTAAATCTGGGGAGCTACCTGCTCCGGAGTGTGTGTAGTAGGAGTCTGAGTCCCTCCTCCAGCCTGAGAAGTGGCTGGTGCTACAGGAAGCAAACCTGTTCGGGTGACTCTCTCCATAAGGCTCACCAATCGAACCAGGGCGTCCTGAAGAACTGGGGTGGCAATGAAACCCTCTGGGACCTAAGTTGGGCCCACCGAAGCTGCTGGAGCTGGAACCTCATCATCATAATCAACATGAGGCTCCACCTCTGGAACTACTGCTCGGGGCTGAGATCTTCCCCTGCCTTGGCCTCTGGCACGGCCTCGGCCTCGCCCTCTGCACCTAATAGGAGCTTCTACTGGGGGCTCGGGCTGCTGCGCGGTCGATGAGGAAGCGCGTGTCCTCGCCATCAGCGAAAGAACAGAGTAGAAATTCAATCAGTATTGGGGAAACAGAACCGCACGACAAGAAAGAACAAATGTGAAGTTTTCCTAACTAAGTAGCCTCTGCGGGATAAATACAGACGTCTCCGTACCGATCCCTCAGACTCTACCGAGCTTTTCCGTGAGTTGTGAGACCTAAGTAACCTAGTGCTCTAATACCAACTTGTCACGACCCGGATTTCCCGCCCTCGGGGTCGTGATGGAACCTACTAATAGGATCTAGGCAAGCCAACTTAAATTACCTTACGTTTAACACACATTTTTTTCCATAATTATCAACATGTAATAAAGGCAACATAATTAAAATTTCAAGCGGAAGTCTTAACTAATATAAAACCTAAATAGAAATGCAAAGAGTTTAACATAATCCTCTACCCAAGATTGGTGTCACAGTGCTCACGAACTTCTAAGATTTACTAAATACAATCGTCTGAAAGAAAATTATAAATTATTTGTTTCAGTACAAAAGATAACAAACTGAATAAAGAGAGAGAGACTCCGGGCCTGCGGACGTCAGCAAGGCCACCTCGGTGTCTGTAGACTGAAGTCAGCTCCCGATCAAATCCTACTGCTGATGTCCAAAAGTTGCTCCTGGATCTGTACAAAAAGATGCACGGAGTGTAGCATCAGCACAACCGACCCCATATGCTGGTAAGTGTTTGGCCTAACCCCGGCGAAGTAGTGACGAGGCTAGACAGGACCTACCAAAAACAACCTGTGCAGATATATGCAATAAAAGGAAATATACAGAATTTAAACAGCTAAGAGGGGGGAGCATGCTATGGGGAGCTAACAGTTTCAAATAGAAATCCTCAACAACAGAAAGAAGTAACAAAACCAGAATGTCAACAAGAATCAAAAGTCAACAATTTGCACGGCATCACTCTTCATGCTTTACGCTCTTACTCACCCAAACAACAATCACAAGGCAAATAGGGTAAGGAAATCTATAACCTCGAAGTAAATCAAATAAGAACAAGTAATGAAAGAAACAACATAACTCGGATATCAACAATGAATCAGAAAGCAACAAATACACGGCATCACCCTTCGTGCTTTACGCTCTCGTCCTCACCAAAGCAATCATATAAATGAAATATGCACGGCATCACCCATCTTGCTTTTACTCTCTTTCCTCACCATATAATCAATAAAATCGGCACGGAATGGTATATCGTATGGCACGGCATCACCCTTCGTGCTTTACACTCTTTCCTCACAATAGCAAACAATGCACGGCATCACCCTTCGTGTTTTATCACTCTTCCTCACCCAAGAAACAATCACAAACAAGGGGCAAGGGAGTATACAAATAATGATAGAAATCCCGGCAAGGAAATACAAATAAATGGCTAACTCTCGGCAAAGGAGCACAATTAAGCAGTTAAAAACCCGGCAAGGTAACAATATCAATAATCTCAGCATCCCG
Source organism: Nicotiana tabacum (assembly GCF_000715075.1). Taxonomy (NCBI): domain Eukaryota; kingdom Viridiplantae; phylum Streptophyta; class Magnoliopsida; order Solanales; family Solanaceae; genus Nicotiana; species Nicotiana tabacum. The sequence continues at coordinate 115,431,950 of NC_134089.1, forward strand.
ACAAGAGAGATAGTCAACAAAGCAACAAGCATCCCGGCAAGGGAGCAATTCAATAATTCTTTCTCTTTCTTTCACTTTTACCTCATATCTCACTTTACCACCTGAGCCAACACTCCAAAGGGGTTCAATCATTTCATATACTTTCACGCCATATGATATACTCGAGCCAATGCTCCAAGAATGTACAAATCATAATTCTTCCTCAAACTCTTCACATTATATGAAATTTATCAATTTAACAAGGAAGAGGTATCACAAAATCCGAATAAACACAAATAAGACTCACGGTCATGCTAGACTCCGGTGTATAGATACTCGTCACCATGCCTATACAATGTACTCAACAATTAGCAAATAGCAAACAACAGTCTAATCATATTCCCTCAAGTTAAAGTTAGAAAAAACACTTACATCGGTCCAAAGAATAGCAATCAACCCTCAAATATCGCCTTTCCTTTATAATCCGACTCCGAAACAATGATTATCTAGGCATAATTAATTCAATAATATCAATAAAGACTCGATAACAAAATCCCATAGCTTAGATATGAAGTTCCTAGCATTCTTCCAAAAATACCAAAATTCGACCCCGGGCCCACATGGTCCAAACACGAGGCTCGGACCAAAACCCGATTACCCATAACCCCACGAGTTCAAATATATAATTTATTTTAAGATCCGACACCAAATTGAGGTTGAATCACTCAAAATTCCCAAAAACCTAACTCTACCCAAAACCCCTAATTTCTACTCTAAATTACATGTTTTAGGCCAAGAAATTCAATAGATGTTGATGAAAATGGAAGAGAATAAGTTAAAGATTACTAACCCAAGAGTTTATGGTGAAAGAATGCTTCAAAGATCGCCCTAGAACTTTGGAGAAGAAAGAGTTTGTGAAATTTTGTAAGAATCCCGTAAGGCTACTGTTCTAGATTTTAAAATTTAACTAGGCGAATTTGGCCTATGCGATCGCGGACAAAGGAGTGCGATCGCATAGAGTAAATGGGACAGGGCTCTGCGATCGCGAATGACACTATGCGATCGCAAAAAGGAAATAGTGAAGGCTGGCTAACACACTGCGATCGCAGAGGAAATAATGCGATCGCGTAGAGCAAAATATAGGACCTCTCAGGATAACACTATGCGATCACGGGAGGAACTATGCGATCGCATAGAAAAAACTAAAACCCTGAAAATTTACACTATGCGATCGCGGACATAGTTATGCGATCGTATAGCACAAAAGACTGGACACCAGCAAACAGCAGTTCTGCAATTTTTCTAAGTCTAAAACCATTTCGAAACACACCCGAGCCCTCGGGGCTCCAAACCAAATACATGCACTAACTCAATAACATCATACGAACTTATCCGTGCGATCAAATCGCCAAAATAACATCAAAAACAACGAATCAAGCCTCAAAATCACTAGTTTTTCTCAAACTTCATCAAGTTTCAAATTTAGGAATTCAAGTCCGAATCACGTCAAACGACGTCCGATTTCAACCAAATTTCACAGAAAGCGCTTAAACCACATATAAGACCTGTACCGGGCGCCAGAACCAAAATACGGTCCCGATACCAATGCTTTCTAATTCATTTTTATTTCAAATTCATATTAAATTTCAGAAAATAATTTCTTTTAAAAATTTATTTCTCGGGCTTGGGACCTCGGATTTCGATTCCGGGCATACGCCCGAGTCCCATATTTTTCTACGGACCCTCCGGGACTGTCAAATAATGGGTCCGGGTCTGTTTACCCAAAATATTGACCAAAGTCAACTTTAACCATTATAAAGCCACAATTTATCAAATTTCACATAATTTAACACATAAACTTTTTCGGCTACGCGCCCGGACTGCGCATGCAAGTTGAGGCAACTAAAGTTGAGATTTTCAAGGCCTCGGAAGCACGGAAAAAGGGAGAAAACCGGTGATGACCCTTTGGGTCGTTACAAATTCATATCCTAAAAGTTCAACTCATATCCACAAAAGTTCAAGTCATATCCTAAAATTTCAATTTATAAACTAAAATTCCAATACATAAACTAAAAGTCCAATTCATATCCTAAAGGTTCAATTCATATCTTAAAGGTTCAACTCATATCCACAAAATTTCAAGTCATATCTTATATTTCAATTTATAAACTAAAATTCCAATACATAAACTAAAATTCTAAAGGTTCAATTCATATCCTAAAAGTTCAACTCATATCCACAAAAGTTCAAGTCATATCCTAAAATTTTAATTTATAAACTAAAATTCCAATACATAAACTAAAAGTCCAACTCATATCCTAAAGGTTCAATTCATATCCTAAAGGTTCAACTCATATCCACAAAAGTTCAATTCATATCCTAAAATTTCAATTTATAAACTAAACTTCTAATACATAAACCAAAAATTTCAACTCATATCCTAAAGGTTCAATTCATATCCTAAAGGTTCAACTCATATCCACAAAACTTCAAGTCATATCCTAAAATTTCAATTTATAAGCTAAAATTCCAATACATAAACTAAAATCCTAAAGGTTCAATTCATATCCTAAAGGTTCAACTCATATCCACAAAAGTTCAAGTCATATCCTAAAATTTCAACTTATAAGATAAAATTCCAATACATAAACTAAAAGTCCAATTCATATCCTAAAGGTTCAATTCATATCCTAAAGGTTCAATTCATATCCTAAAGGTTCAACTCATATCCACAAAACTTCAAGTCATATCCTAAAATTTCAATTTATCAATTAAAATTCCAATACATAAACTAAAAGTCCAACTCATATCCTAAAGGTTCAATTCATATCCTAAAGGTTCAACTCATATCCACAAAAGTTCAAGTCATATCCTAAAATTTCAATTTATAAACTAAAATTCCAATACATAATCCTAAAGGTGCAGCTCTTAGGGTTTCTTCTCTTCAAACAATTTCTTCCCCAAATTAGTAGGTAAAACTAAATATTTTGGACTAAATGTATTAATAAGAACCCTAAAAATTGCAAATAATATATAACTTTGAACCCTAACATGGTTGAGCTAACTTTAAACCCTAACATGGAGAAATTAACTTTGAACCCTAACATGGTTAAACAAATAATATATAACTTTGAACCCTAACATGGAGAAATTAAACAAAATTAGTGTATTTCGAAAAAAACAAAGAAAGGAGAGAGAAACCTACCTTGGGAATGGAGGTCGCCGGCGGTGGAGCTGCTGTCGTCGCTGGTCGTCGGTGGCGTGGGCGGCGCTGCTGCTACTGGGAGTCGGAGGGGGGGTTTGAGTGTGAGAGAGAAAAGAGAGATTTTGGGGAAATTTTTTGAAAGAATGGGAGGGGAAACCCGGTTTTGACACTGGAATTAAATAGCGACCAACTTTGGTCGCTATTTGGGTAGCTAAATAAGTTTTGACTTTTTGACCAAAATAGCGACCAAAGTTGGTCGCTATTTTTTTTTAAAAAATAAATTACTTTTAATTCAATTTAAAATTATGTACATATGTAGTATAAATTTAGGATTTTAATTCAATTTAAGCTCTCTCTCTCTCTCTCTCTCTATATATATATATATATATATATATATATATATATATATATATACATATATATACATATATTAATTGATATAAGTCGAGACGTTTTAATCTATTGTTAATATATATACATGCATATGAATAGGTTATAAGTCGATGAATCAATTTACAAGTGTATCAATACCTAAAAGAACCCGTCCCTGTGTTCTGAGCGCTTCATGTTCTTATATATATATATAGCTTATATACTATATACTATATTATACTATATATATCGAATATACCTTGATATATAATACACTATACTATACACTTAGTATATATAATACACTTAGTATATATATACTATACTATACTATGCACTAAGTATTAGTGCATTAGCTAATATTATATCGAATATAGCTTATATATATATATATATATATATATATATATATATATATATATATATTGATATATATATATATATATACATATATTAATTTATATAAGTCGATACGTTTTAATTTATTGTTAATATATATACATGCATATGAGTAGGTTATAAGTCGATGAATCAATTTACAAGTGTATCAATACCTAAAAGAACTCGTCCCTGTGTTCCGAGCGCTTCATGTTCTTATATATATATATATATATATATATATATATATATATAGCTTATATACTATATACTATATTATACTATATATATCGAATATACCTTGATATATAATACACTATACTATACACTTAGTATATATAATACACTTAGTATATATATACTATACTATACTATGCACTAAGTATTAGTGCATTAGCTAATATTATATCGAATATAGTTTATATATATACATATATTAATTGATATAAGTCGAGATATATATATATATTAATTGATATAAGTCGAGACGTTTTAATTTATTGTTAATATATATACATGCATATGAGTAGGTTATAAGTCGATGAATCAATTTACAAGTGTATCAATACCTAAAAGAACCCGTCCCTGTGTTCCGAGCGCTTCATGTTCTTATATATATATATATAAATAATATAAATGTAACCCGCTAACACTTTTGTAATACAAAGGATGAATAGACTAAAATATACTCTAACATGCTATATATGCAATTAAGCAGTACTACGAAGCGTGCGTGTGTGTCTATATATATATATAAGAACATGAAATGCTCGGAACACAGGGACAGGTTCTTTTAGGTATTGATACACTTGTAATTTCCATTCACTCGAAACTGCTCGGCTTCGCTTTCTACTTTCCGTAAGCGAGTACGAGCTTTTTCGAGTTGTTCAATAGCCCCTCCACGCAGTTCTTCTGAATTTCGAATAGTATTCAAGATCCTCTGTTTTCGATTATCTAATAAATCCACTTAATGAAAGTAGATTATTTTTCTATTCCTTTCCAAAATTCCATAATCCCTTCCCGAACCAAACATGAATCTTTCGATTCATTTGGATCTCACGCTCAATTACTTAAGGTAAATTCTCATATCTTTTTTTATGAATGTAATGAGCCTATCTTCTCTTCTTTGTTCATATTCCAAAAAGATATCGAAACTAATGTAAGACCAAAATATTCGGAGGACTCTTCTGACAAAATAAAAAATATGTAATTGTCAGCAAAGTTGTTTCTTTTTTTTCTTCAAATCCAAAAAACTCTTCTTACTTAGAATAGGTTGTCGATTCAGCATTAGATAAAGGGGGTAAAATCCACGTTTTTACAATTTACAATAAGCGGTTCAAATCATTTTATCAATATGAGTATCCTATATCGATAAAATATTTATTTGAAACCACCTCTATATTAACATAGTGGTAGAAAGAGTACCATGCTGCGTCTAGACTTCAAACAGTTTGTTTTAACCATGTTAATAGTTCCACATTATTGGTTAATAGAGAATCAAAATTGATTTACCAATGAATCGCGAAATGCTATGGTTCTTACATATAATTTCTGAATTTATTCAGAAGTAATTCGCGAGATCATGCACCTCTCTTTCCTAGTTATAACGGAAAAGGGTACAGTTGGGTGGTCCAGCCTATTCTTGAAATAAACAACTCGCACACACTCCCTTTCCAAAAAAAATCAATACACCAAGCACTACACTTAGATTTATTGGATTTGTTGCTAAAATATCGGTATTAAACCCGAAACTCCCGACAGATGGCCAGTGGCCCAAAGAAACGAAAGAATCGGTTACGTTTTTCATATGATCTCCTCTTATAGATAGACTAAAAAATCGAACAGAGTTCTTTTTGTAGCACTTCGCCCCTCTTTTTATTTATTCTTTTATTTTTTCTGAAATTGAGTCAAAAAATAAAAAATATTCGAGTTAGTTATAAATTATGAACTAATGAACTAGCTCTTTTATTGGTTATTGGAACACTAACACTTACTAAAAAGAGTTTACCTTGGTCTATGAACGGGAAGGATGAAAGCGAGTCAGTATGCTAATTCCTCATCCGCAAATCAGCCCTTCCCGTAGGTTCTTTTCTCAAAGAATAAAGAATTGGAGGAGGGAAATCTTGATAGAATTTGAAAAAGCAAACGACAAGTCGAAGGCAATAAAATATGAAAAATGTATCTATTTTTCATATTTCTAAGCTAAGATTAAATAAAAGGATTCGCAAATAAAAGTGCTAATGCTACAACCAGTCCATAAATTGTTAAAGCTTCCATAAAAGCTAGACTAAGCAATAGCGTACCTCGTATTTTTCCCTCTGCCTCAGGTTGTCTCGCGATACCCTCTATATATATGCAATTAAGCAATTAAAATATATGCAATTAAGCAGTACTACGAAACGAGCATTTCATGTTCTTATATATATATATAGACACACACGCACGCTTCTTAGTCTATTCATCCTTTGTATTACAAAAGTGTTAGCGGGTTACATTTATATTATTTAGATAGTAAATACAAAAGTGATTTTTAATTTTGACCATTGTTGACCTGAAAAGAGACCAACTTTGGTCGCTAAATATACATAAATTTAAATTAGCGACCAAAGTTGGTCGCTAAATTTAAATCAGATTTATTTATATTTTATATAATATTTAAAATAATAATATAATTGTTAAACGTTAGAACTGGATCCCAGATTAGCGACCAAAGTTGGTCTCTATTTTTGTAAGCGACCAACTTTGGTCGCTAAATTTGAATTATATTTTTTTATATTTTATAATTTTTTTTAAATAAAAATATAATTATTAAAATTTTATAACTGTGTCCCATTTTAGCGACCAAAGTTGGTCGCTATCTGCTTACCCTTTAATTAGCGACCAACTTTGGTCGCTAAATTTGAATTATATTTTTTATATTTTATAATTTTTTTAAATAAAAATATAATTATTAAAATTTGGTCCCCCTGTAGCGACCAACGTTGTTCGCTAATCTCGGTATACTTTTGACCAAGCAAGTCTGACCAGTCCGGTCAATATTTTGACAAAATTAGAGATCAAGTTGCGATCAACCTTGGTCGCTAATGTATATCAAATAATTATTTTATTATTTTCACCAATTTAGCGACAACTTTGATCGCTTTTCTTGACAGACCAACTTTAATCGCTAAAGTTTGGTCGCTTTTTCCGGAATTCTAGTAGCGAATTTCCATTAATCATGAGATTAAATACACGATAGTTTGAATACAAATGAAAGAAACAATACTTCAGTCACTACATATGACGAGTAAGTATTAGTTAAACACTAAGGTTGTGTTTGGCTTGAAGGAAAATATTTTTCGAAAAATATTTTACAATTTTTTCATGTTTGGTTCGCTTAAATATTTTGGAAAATATTTTCCTCATCAACTCATTTTTTTCCAATTGGAGGAAAATATTTTCCATAACTCTTTTTCAACCTTCCCCACCCTATTCCCCATCCCTATCAACCCCCAACAACCCACCCCCCACACCCTTAGCTACCGACTGCACCCCCGCCCCACCCACCCTCACACCCACCCCCCATAAAAATATTATTAATAGTACTTTCTTTTCATGTTATAGATAGATATTTTTTGCATTTCACCAAATGAGTATTTTTTTACATGATATAAAAAAGTATTTTTTTTTATTTCAACAAAAAATGTACTTTCTTTTCATGATATAGAAAAAGTATTTTCTTTCATTTCAACAAAATGAATATTTTCTTTTTGTGATGTAGAAAAAGAATTTTTTCGTTTCAACAAAATAAGTATTTTCTTTTCATGATGTAGAAAAAGCATTTTTTTTTATTTCAATAAACTAATTACTTTATTTTCATGTTGTAGAAAGAGTACTTTCTTTTTCAACCAAAAAAAAAATATTTTCTTTATAGTTATGGAGCATAAATTTTATCATTATTTTACGTAAAAAAAGTTAAAGCAGCACATTAGTTCCTTTGGGTTTATGTGAATTTTTAAAAGAATAGAAGATGAAGGTAGCAGAGATGAGGATGTTGAAATAGATGTGCAGGCTCTCCAGGTTAGATAGGATCAGGAATGAGTATTCACGACAAGGTGAGTGTGGCCCCCATTGAGGACAAGATGCGTAAAGCAAGGCTTAGGTGATTTAGACATGTGAGGAGGAGGAGCACAGATGTCCCGCTGAGGAGGTGTGAGAGGTTGACATTGGAGGGCGTACGAAGAGGTAAAGATAGACCGAAGAAGAAGTGGGGAGTGGTGATTAAGCAACATGACACAGCTTCATCTGACCAATGACATGACCCTTGATAGGAAGATGTAGAATCGAGGATTGTGGTAGTAGGATAGGTGGTAGATTGTTCATACCAATAGGATTAGTACGCACTCTCGCATTCTGTTGGTAGTAGGTTTCTATGAATACTCGTCATTTCTTTCATTTTGATCATCTTATTATAGTGTTGTTTCTATGCTACTTTTACATGCCTTATTGGTGTTGTCCCTCATTGTCTATCTTTTTAATTAATGCGGTGCTTATGGTTTCCTGGGTCGAGAGTCTATTGGAAACAACCTCTCTACCTTCACAAGGAAGGGGTAAGGTTTTCGTACACACTATCCTCCCTAGACCCCATTATGTGCCACGATGTGGGATAATACTGGGTATGTTATTGTTGTTGTAATTAAACTGTTGACGAAAATAGAGTCTTGAAAACGTTGGGTATTTGGGGGAGAGGGGAGGAGAGAGAAGGGGAGAGCAAAGAAACATGGGAACTTGGGGGAAGGGGGTGAGAGTAACATAAAAAATATTTTCGTAAAAAAATAATTTGTACTCTCTAACCAAATACTAGAAAATATTTTTCCGGAAAAATTTTTCCACTCACCAACCAAACAAAGAAATATAAGTGATAAAGTCACTCATTTTCCATGAAAACATTTTCTCCAAGGAAAACATTTTCCTTCATACCAAACGCACCCTAATATGTGAATACATATACTTAACGGTAAGAACGCTATCCAATTCGTCTATTTCTATTACAAATAATAGGAAAAGTTGCTCTCACGATTAGGAAAAGAAGACTATAAAAGAAATCGAGTTGCAAATAACACGCTGTCGTGTTAATATCAAGTGTTCCTCTTTTTATAAAAGTTTATATATACAGTTGGTATGACTTGGATTTATTGTTCAAATGAATTAGTTTTCACATGGCAAGAGAAGCCAGGAAGTAAAACTAACTTCCAACAGAATTAATTAGGGAGGAGTTCAAAGATTACACGGAAAAAATCTGGTGCTAGAAATGTAAAAAGATATGGTAATGTCTATTCATGCCCAAGAGGAAGACACATTCCCATTGATCAGGTTAGTCGATATGCGTTGAGTGTATAATAATTAAGAAAGTTAAGTCTTAAATTTTAGTGACATATTTTAAGATAGAATTAAAATTAGGGCAAAAAGAACAATTTCGCTAATAAATTCAGCTGCTACATATAGTAATAGAGTCATTTCGCGTACATAATTGAATAATATCGGTAAAACAGGCATCAGCGAAAAGAGACAAATTGGGGGAAGGGGGGGGGGGGGGGGGAGAGAGCCGACGAACAAAACCAAAAACATCACTAAAAAAGCACAGCAGCATACAGTTGGATTATGTTATCATTAAGCATTATCAACAGTGTTATGATGTTAATGACACTGCCTTGGCTATTATTAGGGCACAGCTATAATAAGAACGGAAAAGGGCCAAAAATATCCCTATCATTTGGTAAATGGTTTATAAATACCCTCTGTTCATCTATTTGTCCAAAAAAACACACGACGTTAATTCTATTAACAAAAATACCCCCGCGACTAACGGTGGAATTGGTGGGTCTTTCATTTAATGACGTAGCGATTTTTAACTGGGCCACGTGGCAATCTTTAATTGAAACAAAAATGGTATTATTTCAACTCATTTACCTTATCCAACCCATTTACAAAAATGGGTGGAATCTATCACACCCACTCCCACTAATCTGACCTCCCCCTTTCTTCTTCTCCAATCATAAACCCCATCTTTGGACAAATTACTGAACGGAAATGGACCAAATTTACACTAGTAAATTTCAGTTTCAGCTTCCTGCAACGGAGCCACAACAGATTTTGAAATCATAATAGCATCACTGTCAACAGGCTCATCTTTCACATCTTCATCTACTGGATTCACATTTACAGCTCTAGAGCCATTCACCACCACAAGCTTAACCTCAAACACATGAGTAAAAAATTTGTTCACTCTGCACAGGTGCGGCTGCCTCAAATACTTACTTTACTTCACTTTTGACTGAGTGAAGCTCCGACTGTGTAATCGCTATCAAATCTGACTGTGAAGGTGTTCTAGCAGTAATCAACAGTTGAAATCAATCGCTCGATAAGTTGGGCTCCTTACGGTTCGAGGAACAAGAAGTGACAGCGATGACGATGATTATACCATTGATAACAATAAAGAGATACAGAGATTTAAGCCAAGCTATAACGACACTCCAAATGGTTGGGAATTCGTTAAAATCCTGTGGAATTGACGCTTTTAATACCATTGCTAAGGAAACTGCCCCAATTGATATTAGCACAACCTTCAATGATAGAATTAAACTATTCGTCGATGGTGCCATTTTAATTTCTTCGATAACTTTAACGAAATTATTTATTTTTCGGGCTAGTGTTTTGAATTTTTTCGGTGAGTGATTTGATTCTACTGTAAAGTAATTTAATAAAGGCACAATGTTTACACACAAAATCAAGCTTTGAAGGAAAAGAAAATTTTGGAGCAGAAGCTCATATGAGCTTTTCAGATGACCAAGATCCTATTTGGGAGAAGAAGACTGAAAATCGGTATGGTTAATGTAGTTTTATGACCCATATAACAAACTTAGGGTCGGATCAGGTAAGTGGATCGAAATAAGTTATTTTGGCCCGAAACTGTCACGTGGTCCAGTAAAAAATTGTCATGTCATTAAATTGAAGGCCCACAAATTCTTCCGTTAAACGTGGGGGTAATTTTAATAATAAAATTAACGTCGTGTGCTTTTTTGGACGGATAAATGGACGGAGGGTATTTTTAAACCATTTAGCAAAGGTAGTTTAGGCCCTTTTCCGTAATAAAAACATTGAATTATATTGGATGCGTTAATACACGTGTCGACTATGAGAAAATTCTTGCTCGTATAAGTTCTCGTGATTGGACATGATAGAACTTGTTTAATTTGTAAAAAAAACAATTGATAAAGCAGTTACCTAATCATATCTCTTGCATTATATAAGCAAAATCTTGAGAGTCAACAAAATAAAGTTCAAAATTATGACTTATCCCTACCTTTCCACTACAGCTGATGCTGCAATAGTCAAATAGTAGTAATATTTCATCTTTTCATTTTCTCCATTTGTTGTGATTTTTAGCTAGTTTTTCCCTTCGCCCATATTGGAAGGCAAATCTACAGGATCCAATCAAAAGATGTTTAAGGTATATAATATACATCATCAGTCTTAAGAAACTTTTTCAACATCAGTTCACTTTGTCACAAGTAATAAGTCTCTGTTATGAAATATAACCCAAAATAACAATATAGAACAAGCAAAAACAAACTAAGAGATATAGAGAGAAAGAGAGGAAGAGAGATTCTTATTTCTTCTTCAATTGTGTATTTTTCCTCTCTATTACAAGGCCTTTATATAGGCATAAAAAGTGAAGAAAATATGTCATGGAATATGTCATTGAACATACAAATTATGTCATTGAATATGTCATTAAGCATTTTAGCTAAAGATCATGGAAGAAGAGTAGACATCCACCATAATGTGATATTCATCATAACACTCCCCCTTGGATGTCCATAGATAATGTGCCTTGTTAAAAACTCTCTAAAAAAATATTGGGATGTACATAATTATTTATGATATGCATTGCTTGCTGCCTCATTAAAAACCTTACCAGGAAAACCCAGTGGGACAAAACCTTGGCTAAGGAAAAGAGTGCAGCGTGTAGTTACTCCCCTGATGAAAAATCACTTAATGTCTCGAAGACGACGCATTCCAATCTTATATATCAGCTTTTCAAATATTGAGGTTGGTAATGCCTTAGTGAACAGATCAGCCAAATTATCACTTGAACGAACTTGTTGTACATCTATTTCACCATTCTTCTGAAGATCATGAGTGAAAAAGAATTTTGGTGAAATATGTTTTGTTCTATCTCCTTTGATATATCCTCCTTTCAATTGAGCTATGCATGCAGCATTGTCTTCATACAATATTGTTGGAATATTCTCTTTCGAAGAAAAACCACATGTTTGCTGAATGTGTTGAGTTATAGATCTTAACCAAACGCATTCTCGACTTGCTTCGTGAATGGCTATTATCTCTGCATGATTTGAAGAAGTAGCAACCATAGTTTGTTTTGTCGAACGCCATGATATGGCTGTACTTCCACTTGTAAATAAATAGCCTGTCTGAGATCGACCTTTGTGTGGATCAGACAAATATCCTGCATCTGCATAACCAATCAATGATGGCTTGGATTCGTTTGAATAAAATAAACCCATATCAATGGTCCCTTGGAGGTATCTGAATATATGTTTAATACCATTCCAGTGTCTTTGTGTTGGCGAAGTACTAAATCTTGCCAATAAACTTACTGAGAAAGCTATATCTGGTCGGGAATTATTGGCAAGATACATTAATGCCCCAATTGCACTAAGATATGGTACTTCGGCACCAAGAAGCTCTTCATCATTTTCATGAGGTCGGAATGGATCTTTCTTTATATCAAGTGATCTCACAACCATTGGGGTACTCAATGGATGTGCTTTATCCATATAGAATCGCTTTAAAATCTTTTCGGTATATGTTGATTGATGGACAAATATTCCATCTTTCATATACTCAATTTGTAGACCAAGACAAAATTTTGTCTTTCCAAGATCTTTCATTTCAAATTCTTTCTTCAAACAGTCTACTGTTTTTGGAAGCTCCTCAGGAGTTCCAATGATATTTAAATTATCAACATACACAGCGATTATAACAAATTCAGATCCATACCTTTTTATAAAGACACAAGGACAAATTGGATCATTCTTGTACCCTTCTTTGAACAGGTATTCACTCAGGAGATTGTACCACATACGACCTGATTGTTTCAATCCGTATAAAGATTTCTGAAGCTTTATTGAACAAGTTTCTCGAAAACTTTTATATGCTTCTGGCACTTTAAATCCCTCAGGTACTTTCATAAAAATTTCGTTGTCTAATGATCCATACAAATAGGCTGTAACAACATCCATTAGATGCATATCAAGTTTTTCTTGCACTGCCATATTTATGAGATACCTGAAGGTGATAGCATCCACTACAGGAGAATATGTCTCCATATAATCAATTCCAGGCCTTTGGGAAAACCCTTGTGCCACAAGTCGTGCTTTATATCTAACGACTTCATTTTTATCATTTCGTTTCCGCACAAAAACCCATTTATACCCTACTGGCTTTATGCCTTCAGGTGTTCGAACTATGGGTCCGAAGACTTCACGTTTTCCAAGTGAAGTTAACTCTGCCTGGATAGCGTCTTTCCATTTTGGCCAATCATTTCTCTGTCTACATTCATTGACAGATTTTGGTTCAAGATCCTCATCTTGTTGCATTATTTCAACAGCAACATTATAAGCAAAAATGTTATCGATAACAACATTATTTCGGTTCCATCTTTTCCCGGTTGAGACGTAACTTATTGATATCTCTTCATTTTCATTATTTTCAGGTACCTGGACCTCCCCTAAGGTCTTATCATTTGTTACGTCTTGGGGCTCTTCTTGAGCCACTACCTCCGTGTTATGTTCACTTTGATCATTTGCTCCTTTTCTTCTTCGAGGATTTTTATCTTTAGAACCGATTGGTCTACCACGTTTCAAGCATGGCTTAGACTCATTTGCTTTAATTAATTGTCCTGTCGGGATATCAACTCGAATTGGTGCATTAGCAGCTGGAATATGTGACTTGGTCACCCTTGGTAGGTCAGTGAATGCATCTGGCAATTGATTTGCAATATTCTGCAAATGAATAATCTTTTGAACCTCTTGTTCACATTGATTTGTTCGAGTATCTAAATGAGACAGTGATAATGCATTCCAATCTATATTCTTTTTCAGCTGCTTATTTTCTCCCCCTAATGTTGGATATACTGATTCATCAAAATGACAATCAGAAAATCTTGCCGTAAATAAATCTCCAGTCATCGGCTCTAGATATTTTATAATTGAAGGAGATTCATATCCAACATATATCCCCAACCTTCTTTGAGGACCCATCTTTGTGCGTTGTGGTGGAGCAATTGGAACATATATCGCACAACCAAAGATCCTAAGATGGGAAATATTTGGCTCCTGACCAAAAGCCAATTGCAATGGGGAGACTTTATGATAACTTGTGGGCCTTATCCGCACAAGTGATGCTGCGTGCAAAATAGCATGACCCCATACTGAAATGGGAAGTTTTGTTCTCATAAGCATTGGTCTAGCAATTAATTGGAGGCGTTTGATCAATGATTCTGCTAGACCATTTTGTGTATGAACATGAGCAACCGGATGCTCAATGGTAATCCCAGTTGAAATACAATAATCATTAAAGGCTTGGGATGTAAACTCACCAGCATTATCAAGACGGATTGTCTTAATTGCATAATCTGGAAACTGTGCTCTTAGCTTTATTATTTGAGTCAACAATCTCGCAAATGCCATATTGCGAGTTGATAGTAAGCACACATGTGACCATCTTGTAGATGCATCTATCAAAACCATATAATATTTGAATGGTCCACATGGAGGGTGAATGGGCCCACATATATCACCTTGTATACGTTCCAGAAATGCAGGGGATTCCATCCTAACTTTAATAGTTGATGGTCTAATAATTAATTTTCCTTGAGAACATGCAGCACAAGAGAATTCCTTAAATTGAAGAATTTTCTGATTCTTCATTGCATGTCCATGTGAATTCTCAATTATTTTACGCATCATATTAGAACCAGGATGGCCCAACCGGTCATGCCAAATAATAAAATTATCTTGATTAGTAAACTTCTTGTTTACTACGGCATGTGTTTCAATCCTGCTAATACTTGTGTAGTATAAGCCGGAGGAAAAAGCGGGTAACATTTCAAGCACATATTTCTTACCGGACGTTATTGTAGTAATATAAAGATATTCAATCTTTTCATCATTTGTAGTCTCAATATGATAGCCATTTTGGCGAATATCTTTGAAACTTAATAAGTTTCTTTGAGATTTACTACAATATAGTGCTTCATCAATAGCCAAATTTGTTCCTCCTGGTAGTAATAAATTGGCTCTTCCAGAACCTTCAATTAATCTTGTACTACCGGATATTGTATTAACATTCGCTTCTTTCATTACCAAATAAGAGAAATATCTCTTATCTTTTAAAATAGTATGTGTTGTAGCACTATCCAAAAGACATATATCATCTTTATTAATCTTGAGTCCAACTGAAGACTGTGAAATTTTCATATTCTTCATAAAAAAAGACAAATAATACATCATAAGAAATATGAAAGACAAGCAAAAAAAACATTAAGAAATACATTAGAAATATAGAAATTAGCAATACATGATGCATTAGGAAAATACACTCAAGAAAAAATAAACTAGTTGCAAACATAAACATAACAACTTTTATAACTTCATTCCCCAGTAAGATGATTCATTCTTCAGTCAATATCCTCAAAGAAGTCTCCAATTTCTAAATGAGTAATATTTGTTAGGCCTTCCAAATCATCATCTTTATATGCAGGATGTGCCTTAGAATCATATTTATTTGAGGGACCTGCTTCATCATTATTATTTTGAAAGGTCAAGTGTGCCTCCACATTATTTTCTTTTTTCTTGAGGGAGGCTTGATAAAGTTTGACAAAATGTTCTGGCGTACGACAAATGCGCGCCCAATGACCTCTCATACCACATCGGTGACACATACTAGCTTTACCTTTTGAATGATTAATTTGAGAACCCTTATTGTTCTCCCATTTATTTCCACCATAATGACGATAATTGTTTCGCCCCTGCCACGTCCACGTTTATGACCATGTCCACGACCACGGTAATTATTTTGTTTTCTTTCAAACTTATCATATGTTGCTATAGCATTCACTTCCGGAAATGGAGCTGACCCAGTAGGACGGGCTTCATGATTTTTCATTAATAGAGTATTATTCTGCTCAGCCACAAGTAGGCATGTGATTAACTCAGAATATTTCTTAAAACCTTTTTCACGGTATTGTTGTTGTAGCACCACATTTGAAGCGTGAAAAGTAGAAAATGTTTTTTCCAATAAGTCCTCATCTGTGATAGTGTCTCCACATAATTTTAATAGAGAACTTACTTTAAAGATAGCAGAATTATACTCACTTACAGTTTTAAAGTCTTGCAACCTTAAATGTATCCACTCATACCGAGCTTTTGGTAATACCGTAAGTTATAGGTGGTCATATCGATCCTTCGAATTAATCCATAATTCAAGTGGATCTTTTACTGTTAAATATTCAGTTTTTAACCCTTCATGTAAATGATGGCGAAGGAAAATCATGGCTTTCGCTTTATCCTGATTTGATGCTTCATTTCCTTGTATAATCGTATTTCCAAGACCTTTAGCGTCGAGGTGAATTTCAGCATCAATGACCCATGATAAATAGTTCTTCCTGGTGATGTCAAGTGCCACAAATTCAAGTTTTGATAAATTTGACATAGTGAAAACTATCATAAAAGATGAATAAGTTAGAGAAATAATTATAATAATAAACAATTAATGAAACAAATCGATTAAGGTAAAACAAATGAAAATAAAGCTATATCATGTTAGCAATCTACTATTTCATTTTATTCATGCCATAAAATAGAAACTATATATTATTTCATTTCACTTTATATTATTGATATATATATATATATAGAATTTAACGTTTTATTAGTTGCAGTGACTAGATAATATATAGAATTTAACGTTTTATTAGTTGCAGTGACTAGATAATGTATACACTACATACATATGCATACATTTTTTTAATGGTATTGTGTCAGGTGTGAAAAACAACATGATAAACAAAAATATGAAAAAGGGAACAACAACATGAATGATGTAAATTATCAAAAATTGCAAAGAAAAATTTAGGTTGTAAGAATTAAGCATATGATATATGTACTGCCATATATAAAATGATTATAATGATACATACCTCAATAAAATATGGCTCAACTTAGCTGGAGTTAAGAATAAAATTAGAGCTTCGTGCTGATAACGTGTTATGAAATATAACCCAAAATAACAATATAGAACAAGCAAAAACAAACTAAGAGATATAGAGAGAAAGAAAGGAAGAGAGATTCTTATTTCTTCTTCAATTGTGTATTTTTCCTATCTATTACAAGGCCTTTATATAGGCATAAAAAGTGAAGAAAATATGTCATGGAATATGTCATTGAACATACAAATTATGTCATTGAATATGTCATTAAGCATTTTAGCTAAAGATCATGAAAGAAGAGTAGACATCCACCATAATGTGATATTCATCATAACAATTTAAACATTGTGCTAGAAGATCATATTTATGTTCTTTTGATTGATTTGAATAGTACAAATAATTTTGTACATTAACGATGTATACAACTCAAACCCCACAAATAATTAGACCCGTTTTGAAATAATTGAAGCAGCCATCATTATTTTCAAAATACACCTTTCGTGGTTGTCACTTTCTAAATTATTAGAATATGATGATCTTCCTGGTCCAACAGATTTTCATCTGTCTAATTGGAAAGCCTTTTCATAGCTGCTCCATTCATGTTACCTACTAGGGGTTTTTTTTCCGGCTTTTACAATTATTACCTTCTAAATAAAGTCAAGACAAATATTGGACTTAGTTACTCCTAATACCTCAAATTAGCTTTGATAGAAAAAAGAAATTGTATCTTGCAAATAAATTTGAAATTTTTTCACAATTTGAAGTTAGCTATATAGCTAAGGCAAAATTATTACTGATAGTGGCAATATGGTATGGACGAAAAACTTCATTTTATGTGTTTGACCCGATCAACAACGATAAAGCCTTTGAAGGTTGTGACGTGTTAACCTGGCCTCAAAAGGTCGAGGTAAAGTGAGGAAGATAAATAATTGTCGAGGTCGAGATGGTTTAACAGAAGACGAGGACGAGCATCCGCCTTCGGTACGAAGTGATGACCAGTTATAGGATTTCGATTCCCTAGAGAATAGGGGCGGATTCAACTTTAACGAAGTGGTGTCACGCAACACCGCTTCGTTGGAAAATTTTACTAAGTATATGTATCAATACTGTGAGGAAACGGATAAGTAGGAAAAAATTACACAATTTGACAAAAATTGTCTCAGAAGGAAAAAATGACAACTTGACAAAGATTATCTCTTGGTGTGTTGGTTATGTGCTTGATTTTGCTCTAAGAGATCAAAGATTCAAATATTAACTAGTATATTTTTCTTGTAAATATTTGAGAGAGCCTTTGTGGTTAAAAATTGTGATGAAGTAGAATTGAACTCCAGACATTTTCTAACTTTAGACTCAATATAACCAATTGACTAAAATTGTTTCTTGTTTATAAATATGATAACTAAAGTTATTATTGTTGGTCTAAATATGATAAATATAAAATCGAGACCGCTTATAAAAATTTCTCGTACGCCCCTGCCTAGAGAATATTCTAATAGATATTCCTTTTTGTTGTACTATCTAGGGTTTTGTGGCACAAGTACTCTTATACATAGAAAAAAATGTAGGCCAAAAAGGGGATCGAAACTCTTGGTAAAGAATATCATAAACGTTCTCTTTGCAAGATTCTCACTTTATTGAATAGAACAAATTAAAGCTTGACTTTACACTTCTTTTGTTTTACTCATCTCTTCCGATCCAAGAAGAATCGGAATATACACTTGCTTGTCATCATCCGTCATTGTTAGAAAGCATATCTAAAGATTTCATCCTTGTCGGGTGATCTTTGTCTCATTTACTATCTAAAAGTCATTTATTATCATTTATTGCTATCTTTTACATTTATTAGTCTTTATTGCTCCATCATCTCCAAAATAGTCTTATTCAATATTATAGGGTAAATATTCGCCCTAGAAGTATTAGATCTGTCATTGCATATTGATATTGACTATGATTAACCTTCTTTTTCTATAAATTTAATTATATAAAAACCAAGATCCAATTTTTTGGTCATACAAATATGTTGGAATCTCCAAATTAAAAGATTGTCATATAGCTTCATATGAAAGAAATATAAAGGTAGTTTACACTTATCTATTAACCTTTGTCCCATTTTTTGTGGCGCTATTCTTTTTAATTTGTTAAAAAAAAAGACAATATTCTTATTTTAAAATTTTTATCTTCGCTTAATGACATAATTTTCATTTGAAATAGTCTCTCTACTTTCACTAAATAGGTAAGGCGTGCGTACACATTACTCTCCTGAAATCTAACTTGTGAAAATATATTGGGATTGTTGTTGTACGTTATTGTAAGTTTAAAAAAAATCTTTCTTTCGCGCTTAAATTCCATGTCTAATCAAACATCTTAGCAAGCAACATCTTTATCCAGTGTGCACTAGCAAGGTACCAATAATTACACATTAAGTAAGATACGTTATCTAATCTATGTATCTATATTATTATACAAGCACGATTAACTTACACTAAATTGTGATGACCTTTCATCACTCGTTTTGAAAGTAAATTCTGTGATCTGAGGCCTTAAAACCCTCTTTTTGTCTCACATCGATTTGCGTAAGCAGTACGAACGTGTATCCGGAAAGCCATTATATGAAAATCTGTCAAAAATGATAAATTTTGCTTTTAAAATGAATTTAAGTTGACTTCAGTCAATATTTTGGGTAAACGGACCCGGACCCGTGATTCGACGGTCCCGGAGGGTCCGTAAGAAAATATGGGACTTGGGCGTATGCCCGAAATTGAATTCCGAGGTCCCATGCCCGAAATGAATTTTTTAAGGAAATTGTTTAACTGAAATTATAAGATTTTTTAGAAATTGGAATGTGTTTGAATTCGATGGTATCGGGCCCGTATTTTAGTTTCGGAGCCCGGTACAGGTCTTATATAGCATTTAAGTTGAGCCTGTAAAATTTGGTAAGAAACGGACTTAAAATGACGTGAATCGGACCATCGATTGTTAAATATGGAACTTAAGAGTTCATGAGATTTTTCTTTGATTTTGATGCTAAATCCATAGTTATTGATATTATTTTCATGATTTGATCGCATGAGCAAGTCCGTATGATGTTTTTGGACTTGCGTGCATGTTTGGTTTGGAGCCCCGAGGACTCAGGGTGAGTTGTGGATAGGCCACTGAGTGAAATTTGACTTAGGAAATTGCTGGCGTGTTGCAGGCTTTGCAATTGCGAAGCCTGACTCACAAATACGAGCTCGCAACTGCGAAATTGTATCGCAAATGCGAAAATGGCCTGGGCAGGCCTTGATCGCAAATGCGAAAAAGGCTAGAGTCGCAAATGCGACTTATTCTTCGCAAATGCGAAGATAGCATGTCCTGAAGGGGTTCGCAATTGTGAACCCTCGTCGCAATTGCTACATCAGAGACCGGTTATTTGGGACTTAGACACATTTTCATCCATTTTTCAAACCTTCTCAAAACCTAAACACTTTTGGGTGATTTTCTAAAGAAAGTTTTATCTCCAAACCAATTGTAAGTCATTTCTAACTCATTTTCTTTAATCTATAATATCTTTTCATATGATTTCAATCCAAAATCAAGGGTTTTCATGGGGAAAATTGGGTGTTTTGGGTAGAACTTAGGTTTTTCAAATTTTGGGGATTTGGGCCTCAATTTGAGGTCCGATTTCAAAACAAATTATATATTTGGGTTTGTGGGTGAATGGGTAATCGGGTTTTGGTTCGAACCTCGGGTTTTGACCATGTAGGCTCGGGATCGAATTTTGACTTTTTTGGGGAAATCTTTATAAAACCTATTTTCATGCAGTATAATTGATTCATGTAGTATTTATTGATATCGTTAAGTAAATTGTGGCTAGATACAAGCAAATTGGTGGTGGAAACAAGAGGTAAAGCGATAGTTGAGTCTTGAATTGTGTTCGTGGCATCGAGGTAAGTGTTTGGTCTAACCATAGCTTGAGGGATTTGGAGTCGTGTCTTATTTGTGATGTGTTAATTGTTGAGTACGAAGTATAGGCATGGTGACGAGTATCTATATGTTGGTGTCAAGCATGCCCGTGTGTCTTATACTATGACTAATGTGACTCAGTTTCGTATTGTTCATGCTTTATATGATGATTTCTTTGTTGAACAAGTCTTGTAGAAGTATTATTGGTAATTGAATATTGAAGAGTGTTGGTTCAAGTTGTAAAATGATTGGTGGAAGTATTATTCGCAATTGAACATTTTAGAGCATTGGCACAAGTTGTGAATTGAGTTGTGAAGTAAATGTGAAAAAGAGAAGAGGTTTATGATATTGTCTCCCTTGCCGGGATGTTGTTACTTTTGATGTTATCTCCCTTGCCGGGATATTATTGTTTCCCTTGTCGGGATATGGTTGATATACTATTATTACCTTGCCGGGATTTTATTGTGATTTTATTGATTCCCTTGCCCTTATTGCTTTATGATTGTTGTTTGGGTAAGGAAGAGTGTTAAAGCACGAAGGTTGATGTCGTGCATGATATTTGTGAGAGAGTGTTAACGCACGAAGGGTGATGTCGTGCCAATTTTGTGAGGTTAAATCATGAAGGATGATGCCGTGACGCACGATGTACAATTCCGTGTCATGATATGAGCGATAATGCATGAAGGATCATTCTGTACCATGATTATGTGAGGTAGAAGCACGAAGGGTGATGTTGTGCCGATTTTATTAATTTTATGGTGAGGACGAGTGTAAAAGCACGAAGGTTGATGTCGTGCACTTGTCTTTTATTTCTGACTCTTGTTGATAATTGAACTTTGGTGTTCCTTATATTTATCTGATATTCTTTTGTTATTACTTGATGTTCCCCCAACATGTTTTCCCTCTCCTATCCTTAGTTGTAAAATTTCTGCTTTTACTTTTCCGATGTATATGATTTAACTGCACATGTTTATTTGGTAGTCTGGTCCTAGCCTCGTCACTACTTCGCCGAGGTTGGGCTAGACACTTACCAGCACATGGGGTCGGTTGTGCTGATACTACACTCTGCACTGTGTGCAGATCCTGGTGCTGCAGCTTTTGGACCGCTGTGAGGTGGCTGCCTTCAGTCCATTCAGGCGACCCGAGGTAGTCCTGTAGGCGTCCACAGGCCTTGGCGTCTCCTTCTATCATTTCCTTCTATTTTTTCTTATTCAAAGACAGATTCTTGTATTTCTATTCATGCTTTATTTGTAGTATTCATAGATGGTCTCTCACATTGTGACACCAAATTCTAGGTAGAGTTGTACTTAGACTTCCGCAGTTTGTATTAATCTAAATTATCAAATTTCGTCTTCCGCACTATTTTTGTTATTATTATTTTCGTTGCTTTTGTTATGTTGTTTTGGAATTGCTAAGGGATTAAAAATGAAAATGGTTAAATAATTGGACTAATTGGCTTGCCTAGCTTCCACTAGTAGGCGCCATCACGACTCACGAGGGTGGAAAATTCGGGTCGTGACATAAATGTTATATGACAAAAATATCCCCAAATATCATTCGACTTTTATGCCCTCAAAATTTTAAACTCTTTCTTTTAATATATAATTTCATATTGGATAAAAATGTAAAATTAAGAGTTTCTATCATACTAGGATTTTGAAATTACAATTACTCGACACGATTACTATACCTAATTTGTAATTGGGTGTAATTAAGTGCTGAGTTCATAAATAAAGTTTCTATTTCTTCTACTTTTTATTCAACTCTAATGCTCTACACTTTTCAGCTTTATGCCTTTTATCATTGAGGATATTGGTACGTTTGATATAGTTCTTTTGTTTTTTTATAAAACTTTTGGTTTAGATATTTTATTTGTATAAAGGTATGTACCGTCCAAGCTAGGAAGGTTGTGCATATGAATATATCTTGTCATCCAACAATAACAACCCAGTATAATCTCATTTAGTGGGGCCTGGGGAGAATAATGTGTACGCAGACCTTACCCCTACCCTGGGATAGAGAGGTTATTTTCATTAGACCCTCGGCATCCTTCCCTCCAAAAACTTCCCACCTTGCTCTTGGGGAGACTCGAACTCACAACCTCTTGGTTGGAAGTGGAGGTTGCTTACTGTCACACCTCCTTTTTACATACCCGCGAGGGTACAAGGGAGTTTTTTCCAATTAAAGGACAATCGAAATGGGATTCGTTTATTTATTTCAGAGTCGCCACTTGGGAGATTTAGGGTGTCCCAAGTCACCAATTTTAATCCCGAATCGAGGAAAAGAATGACTCCATATTACAGTCTGCGCACCAGAAATCCGGATAAGGAATTCTGTTAACCCGGGAGAAGGTGTTAGGCATTCCCGAGTTCCGTGGTTCTAGCACGGTCGCTCAACTGTTATATTCGGCTTGATTATCTGATTTTATACAAATATGAACTTATGTGCAAAATTTTATCTTTTTACCGCTTTCTTACTTATTGTTATTATTTTACGAGAATTGCAACGTCGTGGAAACATATCTCGAACCACGTTACATCAATGCACCCGTAGTTGTTTGGCATATCTCGACTCGGTTGAGATTTGGATTTGGGTCACATAAATGTGCACCCGAGTTAAGGAAAATAAATTATTAAAGGCGCGCCTAAAGCAACTAGCGTCTTGTTATTTTGGGGAAGGCCGTAAAATTCGCTAAACGGCCTGTCCTCGAATTCTAAGTATTTTAATATATACATTTAGAGGGCCCCGCAGCTTGTGCATTTTTTGTTTGTCGAGGCTCGTCTCATTCATTATTAAAAAGAATTTGCAATGTCATGGAAATACATCTCAGACCACGTCACAATCAATGTACCCGTGATTAGAGACACATTTCGATTTCGTTGAGATTTGGATTTGGGTCACATAAATGTGCACCCGAGTTTAAGGAGATAACATTATTAAATACGCGCCTAAAGCGACTAGCGCAGGGTTATTTTGAGAAAAGGCCGTGAAGTTCGCTAAGCGGCCGATCCCGAGTTCTAAGTAATTAACACATACATTTGTGAGGGCCCCGCAATCTATATATTTTACTAGGCGAGGCTCATCTCATTTATTTTAAATGGACAAATCCTAAAGCGACTACATCTTTTCTATTAAAATTAGTCTCTAAAATAAATAAAGAAAATCCTAATTAATTACGAGCTTTTTTTTATTTAAGAAAGCATGGCATACTAATTGCTATATTAATACAAATATTGATGAACAAGAATTTTACTAAAAAAATTCGAAATTATAAATAAAATAAAAATTTGACAACTAATATTCAAAAGAATCAAATATAGTTAGATTGAAGCTCGCATTGTTATATATAAAAAAAAACTATTGGAATTAATTATTCACAACCATTTGAAACTGGATTTAACCATAATTACTAAAGCTTAATAGAAAGTTTATTAGACTTAAACGTTCTTCTAATTTTGTTTGAACTCAAATCATGCCTTAATACCTAATTCACGAAATTTAGTTCAAATTCATGCCTTAGCTAAATTTAAGTACTTGTTCACAATTAACCTACTGTTGATAATCTTAGAACCTTCATAACTAGTGAATTAACCCGTTTTGCCAAGCCGATTCATTAAAGACTAACTTATGTTATTTTCTCTTATTCCAATTATTATTCAATAATACATAAAATAGCCTAAATACAATCAATAAAAGGAACAGAGAAAAAGCGAAATTAAAACTTCAAAATTCGATTCTTCATATGTATTCATGCTTCCACATTTTTAGCTTGCAATAACTAGTATTACATTCGTGTACCTGGTATTGGAAAACAAGAGAAGATGAAGCTGAGAAGCAGCAACAGTAGTAACAATGTAGCACAACAACGACAGTCCAGCAACACAGGAATAGACCAGTAACAGTAGGAATAGTAGAAAACCCAGGAGACTATAAACGACTCCAAGTATAGAGAAGAAGTAAAGGCAGGAAGGTTCTGACTATTTCAGATCTTAAGCGAGGCAATGAAACAGTAACTATTCTTTTTCAACTTCAAAACTCTCCAAAATGAATTCTGCCCCTGTATATTTAGTATATCCAGAATGTATATCGGGTGTATACTTCTCACTCCGCCCCCTCTTTTTTTCTTCTCTCTATCTAGTTTTTCCTCTTTTTTTCCACCCCTTCTTCCTAAATTTTCTCTTCTATTTATAGCAAAATTTTCGAAATTTTCAGATTTGTTTTTTTATTATTTTATTATTTTTTTAATTAAAAGAAATCCCACTTACAAATTGCTTTTATTTTTTTAGAAAAAGAAATCCCACCTTTATTTACTTTTATTTTTAAAATTCCAACTTTAATTACTTTATCTTATTTAAAATCCCACTTTTTATTTTTTTAAAAGAGAATCTCACTTTATTTAACTTTTCTTTAAAAAACAAACCACTATCTTTTCTTTTTCTTTTAAAAATGCTACTTTCAATTACTTTAAATTTTTTAAATTTTCAGATACCTTTATATTTATTTTTTAATTCCAACCTTATTTTACTTTTAAATTTTTTAAAACTTTTTACTTTTTTTAAATTTTCTACATTCTTTTACTTTTTTTTATTTTTTTATTTTTTATTTTTTTAAAATCATTTCCGAAATTACTATATATATATATTTTTTAAAATAAAAATAATAAATAAAATAAAATATTTTCGGATTTTGTTTTATATATAAAAAAAACAAAAAATAAAACTATTAATAGTGATAATTCACTTTTTATTTTTTATTTTTTCGGTTTTGTTTTGTGTTGGACAAAAATGAAGAAGGGGTGTTGGGTTAATGGAGCGGACCGGATCGACCCGGTTTGAAACGGACCGGGTCATGGGGAAAGTTGGGCAATTATTTGGGCCTGTTGTTTGAAATTGAAGAAGTGGCCCAATCCGATTTTTCTTTGTATTTTTGTTCTCTTTTCTTCTTTTATTTTTCTAAAACTAAATTATAAAAGTACTTAAATTATTATTAAGAACTAAATTAAGTTATAAAAGCGCAAATTAACTTCCAATAACAATTAACGCACAATTAAGTAATAATTAAGCATAAAATTGTTCATTTGGACATTAAATGCTAAAAATGCAAAAGATGCCTATTTTTGTATTTTTTATTAATTTAACAAATAAACATGTATAGACAAACATACAAATAGTTACACAAAATATCACAAAAATTGCACACCAAGAAAAATTATTTTGTTTTTTGAATTTTTTGGGAGTAATTCTCATATAGGGCAAAAATCACGTGCTTACAGCTGCCCCTCTTTGCCCGAAGACACGAATGGTTTTCGTGCAAAGATAAAGCGAGCGATTTTTGCCCATCCGAGTACTCCGTGTGAAGCATTTTTTTTATTTTTTATTTTGAAAAAGATTTGACCGAACCTTTGCTTCAAAGGTTTCCTACATATCCTGGGCTAAACAGGAATCAGGTCAATGTAGTTCGGGAAGTTTTGGTAGCTGGGACTACCGTGTGACTGCAATGTTACTGTTGTTGCATGCTATTACCACTGCTTACCGATCTCTTTATTACACCGTGCTTAAAAGAAAACAAGAAGCTAGGCTAGACTGCAACTTGTTCTTGTTGCCTTCCTTTCTTGTCGGCTTGTGTTTCCTCTGGTGCTTTTCTTCCGTGAATTTGGGGATGACACTGGCCCTTTGCTTTTCTGAATACCAGTTTTCATCATTTTGTTCGGTCCGCTGGGGACATGACTTCCTTCATTAAGCTTTTTGGCGGTTCCTCTGGGGATACGGCTCTCTTCATCAGATCTGTTATGCTGGGCATAATTTAATGTTCACAGGCCGCTTCTTTCAAGACGCGTCTTTTCTTCCTTTTGACTCATGCGCTTGAACTTGTGTTGGGACCTCTTGTTTCAACTTTCTGCTTTCCGGTGCTGGGGATTTTTATTGTTTCCTGCTGGGGATTCCTGTTGTAACCTTCTACCTTCCGGTGGGTTACTGATTTCAAGATTTGCAGTATAAGACTCAAAAGTATTCCTCTTGTTATACAGGTGGGTGCCTGAATGCAAAAATATGAAATGTATGCCCGCATTATACTGGTGGACGACCTAGAACAGAAATGAAAAGACAGAAATGTATTCCCGCATTATACTGGTGGGCGACCTAGAATAGAAATGAAGAGACAGAAAATGTATTCCCGCATTATACTGGTGGGCGACCTAGAACTGAAAGTATTCCCGCATTTTACTGGTGGGCGACCTAGAACTGAAAAGTATTCCCGCATTTTACTGGTGGGCGACCTAGAACTGAAAAGTATTCCCGCATTTTACTGGTGGGCGACCTAGAACTGAAAAGTATTCCCGCATTTTACTGGTGGGCGACCTAGAACTGAAAAATATTCCCGCATTTTACTGGTGGGCGACCTAGAACTGAAAGTATTCCCGCATTTTACTGGTGGGCGACCTAGAACTGAAAGTATTCCCACATTTTACAAGTGGGCGACCTAGAGCTGAAAAGTATTCCCGCATTTTACT
The DNA here is from genome assembly GCF_000715075.1 of Nicotiana tabacum. Classification (NCBI taxonomy): domain Eukaryota; kingdom Viridiplantae; phylum Streptophyta; class Magnoliopsida; order Solanales; family Solanaceae; genus Nicotiana; species Nicotiana tabacum. The sequence goes on from NC_134089.1 coordinate 115,459,607, forward strand.
GGTGGGCGACCTAGAACTGAAAGTATTCCCACATTTTACTGGTGGGCGACCTAGAACTGAAAAGTATTCCCGCATTTTACTGGTGGGCGACCTAGAACTGAAAGTATTCCCGCATTTTACTGGTGGGCGACCTAGAGCTGAAAAGTATTCCCGCATTTTACTGGTGGGTGACCTAGAGCTGAAAAGTATTCCCGCATTTTACTGGTGGGCGACCTAGAGCTGAAAAGTATTCCCGCATTTTACTGGTGGGCGACCTAGAGCTGAAAAGTATTCCCGCATTTTACTGGTGGGCAACCTAGAACTGAAAGTATTCCCGCATTTTACTGGTGGGCGACCTAGAGCTGAAAAGTATTCCCGCATTTTACTGGTGGGCGACCTAGAACTGAAAAGTATTCCCGCATTTTACTGGTGGGCGACCTAGAACTGAAAAGTATTCCCGCATTTTACTGGTGGGCGACCTAGAACTGAAAAGTATTCCCGCATTTTACTGGTGGGCGACCTAGAGCTGAAAAGTATTCCCGCATTTTACTGGTGGGCGACCTAGAGCTGAAAAGTATTCCCGCATTTTACTGGTGGGCGACCTAGAGCTGAAAAGTATTCCCGCATTTTACTGGTGGGCGACCTAGAACTGAAAGTATTCCCGCATTTTACTGGTGGGCGACCTAGAACTGAAAAGTATTAAAATTGTTTCCTCGTTCTTCCGAGAAAATTTTTGACAATCGGCAGAAAATTTTCTGCCCCGGTTTTGGTGATTTCCCTGGCATCGCGTCCTGCTGCCATCATCAATCCTTCGTTTTCCTGCAGCAGACAAAAGGATTTAGTTAGTTTTAATCATGGTGGGAGGAGGTGTCTTTCCGGTGGATGATTTTTCCTCTCTTTCCATTTTCTTGCTCTGTGCCCCCATAACTGGTTGGTGGACAAAGTTGCTTGCTGGGGGTTTCCGGCCTGCTGGGGATTGGTTTTCAATTTATCCCCTTTTCTGCTTTCTCTTTACAGTACATGCCGTGGGAGTCTACTTTTACTCCCGGAAACACTCCCTTTAGGAGTTTACTTCCTCCAAAACTGCAGGGCACAACATTGCATTGCCTGGGGCTAGCCTTTAGGACTGTTGGGGTTACCCTGCATCGGATGAATCCCTCTTCGGTCTCTGGTAGTAAGCTTTAAAAAATCATTTTCAAGACAAATTTTTAGAAAGAGAAATAAAAAGATAGAAAAGGAGAAAATCTTTCTGAACCAATACTTGGCGGGAAAAGAAATTCAGAAGAACTTATCTGGATGACATGACTGGTCCCCGTGATCATGACGTGCACCATAGATTCCCGACCCAGTCTATTTGTATTAATCAACTTGCCCGATGGTCTTACTTGCTGGGGATAAATGAGTGTCCATTTCTTTGCGAATGTGGACCCTTTTGTTGATCTGTCTTGTCGCCTCATAGTGCCCTTCGAGGGGTTTTCACTAATGAGACTCTCTCTTTTCTCTCAACTCCCGGCGCCTTATGGTGCCTGTGAAGGTTTTCACCGATAAGACTCTCTCATTTTATATCTCTCATCTTATGTCGCCTTTCGGTGCCTATGAAGGTTTTCACCGATAAGACTCTCTCATTTTATTTCTTCATCGAGGAATCGGGGTGTTGTCGATGTGACTCTCTCTTCTGGAGATCCCTTTGGACTATCAATTCATTTCCAATTTCATGATCCTCTTCTTTGCTGGGGATCGGCGTATTATTCTCGGCTTTATTTGCATGACTTGGCACCTCTTGGATATTGATCGGGAGGTCTTTTGGACGTCGATGTTGGTTTTGGTGTGGGGCTAAAGCAAGGCTATCAAAATGAAATAATTTGATGGGTGATCTGCTACAACTTTTGGAATCTAACCTTTGTTGGAATTTTTAAAACATAACCTCTGCCCCAGTTTTCTTGCTTGGGGGATTTTATTTTTACTCTAGGTTGAGCTACGTGCGTTATGCACACTGTGCCTATTATGCATACTTATGGATATTATGCACACTATGACCGAGCCGTGAGGCGCCTACGTATCCTCTTCGAGGAATCAGGTCAAACGTAGTTCCCACGGTTTTGTATTTCTTATGATTTTTATCTTCTTTTTCTTTTCTTTCTCCTTCTTTTTTTTTCATTTTCCTTTAATGATTTTTTCTTTTTTTTTCTTTTTCTTTCATATTTTTTCCATTAGTGATTCCAAAAGAGGGGTATGAAAGAATAACTTAAGGCTCAAAAGGGGGAAACAAGGGTTAAAAGTGTTTGGATAGAAGAAAGAACTGCCTCTGTCATTTCATTATCCAATAAGCACCAAGTACAAACAAACGAACCGATAATTGCCATAATTAAAGAAATTATGCATAATATCTCTTGACTGCATCAAAATTGATAGCCATGTCGACACATCTCCCCTCGATATCTGTCAAACACACAGCACCGTTGGACAACACTCTGGTCACAATATAAGGCCCTTGCCAATTTGGGGCGAACTTGCCTTTTGCCTCGACCTGATGCGTGAGGATCTTCTTTAACACCTGCTGCCCTACTTCAAACTTCCTGGGGCGTACCTTCTTATTGTATGTTCTCGCCATTCTCTTCTGATACAACTGACCATGGCACACTGCTGCCAATCTTTTCTCATCTATCAAGCTCAACTGTTCCAATCGAGCTCTGACCCATTCATCATCATCAATCTCGGCTTCAGCGACAATCCGGAGGGACGGAATTTCGACCTCCGCCGGTATTACGGCCTCAGTTCCGTACACCAACAAATAAGGAGTTGCACCTATGGAGGTCCGGACGGTAGTGCGATAACCCAACAGAGCAAAGGGTAATCTCTCGTGCCATTGTCTAGATCCTTCCACCATCTTTCGCAGTATCTTCTTGATGTTTTTATTGGCTGCTTCGACCGCTCCATTCGCCTTGGGACGATATGGGGTGGAATTGCGGTGTGTAATCTTGAATTGTTGGCATACCTCTCTCATCAGGCTGCTGTTAAGATTCGCACCGTTATCCGTGATGATTACTTTTGGGATCCCAAATCTGCAGATGATATGGGAGTGCACAAAATCCACCACCGCCTTTTTAGTTACCGACTTGAAGGTTTTAGCCTCAACCCATTTGGTGAAGTAGTCAATGGTTACTAAAATGAACCTATGACCGTTGGACGCTGCTGGCTCGATAGGTCCAATGACATCCATGCCCCATGCCACAAACGGCCAGGGTGCTGACATCGTATGTAACTCTGTTGGCGGAGAATGAATCAGATCTCCATGTATTTGACACTGATGGCATTTCCTTACGAAAGTGATACAGTCGTGTTCCATGGTGAGCCAATGATACCCTGCCCTGAGGATCTTCCTTGCCAATACATATCTGCTCATATGTGGCCCGCAAACTCCAGCATGTACCTCTGCCATAACCGTCGTGGCTTGACCGGCATCTATACATCTCAACAATCCCAAATCCGGGGTTCTTTTGTACAAAACTCCTCCGCCGAGGAAGAAACCATTCGACAAACGCCGAAGGGCTCTTTTTTGGTCTCCAGTGGCCTGTTCCGGATATATCCCCATTCTGAGGTATTCCTTGATATCATGAAACCAGGGCTCGCCATCTGCCTCCTTTTCTACGGCGTTGCAATAAGCGTGCTGATCACGGACCTGGATGTGCAAAGGATCAACATACATTTTGTCAGGGTGGTGCAACATTGATGCTAAGGTGGCCAATGCATCCGCTACCTCGTTATGAATTCTCGGGATATGTTTGAATTTCACCGATCAAAATCGCTTGCTTAAATCGTGCAAGCATTGTCGATAGGGTATGAGTTTCAGATCCCGTGTTTCCCATTCACCCTGAATCTGATGTACCAAGAGGTACGAGTCTCCCAAGACCAAAACGTCTTGGACATCCATGTCCGCAGCCAATCGCAGACCCAAAATGCAAGCTTCATACTCAGCCATATTGTTGGTGCAATAGAAGCGTAGTTGAGCCGTAACAGGGTAATGGCGTCCTGTTTCAGAAATGAGTACTGCTCCTATTCCAACCCCTTTCGCGTTTGCAGCTCCATCGAAGAAAAGCTTCCAACCTGGTTCCTCGGGTAACTCCAGCTCATTTGTATGCATTACCTCTTCGTCGGGAAAATATGTTCTTAAAGGCTCGTATTTTTCATCAACTGGATTCTCTGCCAAATGGTCGGCCAGCGCCTGGGCTTTCATGGCTGTCCTGGTCACATAGACAATATCAAACTCTGTGAGCAGAATTTGCCATTTGGCCAACCTTCCTGTGGGCATAGGTTTCTGAAAGATATACTTCAATGGGTCCAAACGGGATATGAGATAAGTAGTATATGACGAAAGGTAGTGTTTCAACTTCTGAGCTACCCAAGTTAGGGCGCAGCATGTTTTCTCGAGTTAAGTGTACTTGACTTCATATACTGTGAATTTCTTGCTAAGATAGTAGATGGCCTGCTCCTTCCTTCCTGTGTCATCATGTTGCCCTAGTACACAACCAAATGAATTTTCCAGGACCGTCAGATAAAGAATCAAGGGCTTCCCTGGCTTAGGCGGGACCAATACGGGTGGATTAGACAGATACCCTTTGATTTGGTCGAAAGCCTCTTGACACTCTGCCGTCCAACTTACCGCAGCATCCTTTCTCAGCAGCCGAAATATGGGCTCACAAGTTGCTGTGAGTTGAGCGATGAACCTGCTGATGTAATTGAGTCTACCCAACAAACTCATTACCTCTGTTTTGTTCTTTGGCGGTGGCAAATCTCGGATGGATTCGATTTTGGATGGGTCTAACTCAATCCCCCGTCGACTGACGATGAATCCTAACAGCTTTCCTGACGGAACCCCGAATGCGCATTTGGCCGGGTTAAGCTTGATATCATACCTTCGGAGTCTTTGGAAGAATCTCCTTAGGTCTGCTATATGGTCTTCCTGACGCCAAGACTTTATGATCACATCATCTACGTACACCTCAATTTCTTTGTGTATCATGTCGTGAAACACAACAGTCATTGCTCGCATGTACGTTGCCCCGACATTCTTCAGTCCGAACGACATTACCCGATAGCAGTAAGTTCCCCATGGCGTGATAAATGCTGTCTTTTCCGCATCTTCCTCGTCCATTAGGATCTGATGATATCCCGCATAGCAATCCACAAAGGATCCGATCTCGCGCCCAGCGCAATTATCGATCAGGATATGAATGTTAGGCAACGGAAAATTGTCCTTGGGACTTGCTTTGTTGAGGTTGCGGTAGTCGACGCACACCCTGATTTTTCCATCCTTCTTTGGAACTGGTACCACATTGGCCAACCACTCGGGATATCGAGTGACCCGAATGACCTTCGCCTGCAACTGTTTAATCACCTCTTCTTTGATCTTTACACTCATTTCTGTTTTAAATTTCCTTAGCTTTTGCATGACCGGAGGGTATGCCGGGTCAGTGGGCAATTTGTGAACCACTAGATTGGTGCTTAATCCCGGCATATCGTCGTATGACCATGCAAAAACATCTTTGAATTCCACGAGGGTTTTGATCAATTCTTCCCTGACATTCGGCTCAATATGGATGCTGATTTTGGTTTCTCGGACATTATCAGCGTCTCCTAGATTCACAGCCTCAGTGTCATTTAGGTTAGGTTTGGGTTTTTCTTCAAATTGGCACAGTTCTCGGTTTATCTCTTCGAAGGCTTTATCTTCGTCATATTCAGATTCATCGTCACAAACGACCTCTTGCATCATTGAGTCGGATTCAGATTGATTTATTAGACTAGGTCGAAGATCCGCTGTGCATGCCATGTCATTAGAACCAGTAAAAAGAGAACTGTTCAGAAAGAAAAAGAACAAAACAAAATTAAAATGGGACAAAAGAAGAGAACTTTATTAAACTTGCGGGATAAAAGGGTTCACACTTTTACAAAACAAAAGTAAAATTTGGATTACACCCTGGAATAATCCGACCAAAACAAAACAAACAAAACATAAATCAAAGCCTACTACCAAGACTCCCCTCGGACAGGAAGAGGAGTAACTGTCCAATTGTTGGTTTTGGCCTCAGGCCCCACAAACTGTATCTCTGCTCTGCTGGAACCTTCTCCAGCTTCTACCATACTGACATCAGCGAATAGCCGCTCGAAACTCTGATTCAGGTCCCCATCCATACCAATCAATGGTCCTAGAATCTTTGGGACCGGTGGCCTTTTGGCGCTTGCTCTGACAAAAGATCTTGAGAGACGTGGCACGAGTTTGGGAAGATACCAGACTTTCTTCTTCATTTTCCGCGCTTGCTTTACATCTGCTGCGGTTGGTTTGAACCCCAATCTGAAAGTTTCTAGATTTTTAGGCAGGGAGATAGGTTGGACAATCCCCTGAAGCTCGACTCCCAGGCCCTTTCCCGGCACAAATCCATTACCCAGCATTTCCGAGACCATCATGACTGTCGCGGCGGCTACCCTAGGGTGCGGGATGATTTCTCCTTCAGAAATTTTGTTTGCCGACACTGTATCGAAAATCTGGTAGACCCAAGGACCTTTGTCATCATAGGTCTCTATGAAGGGCACAATGGCGCCACCCATGGTGCATGCCGTGTCCTCGCCGTGTAGTACGATCTCCTGCCTATCCCACTCGAACTTCACCATCTGATGTAGGGTGGAGGGCACTGCTTTGGCTGCATGAATCCATGGTCGTCCTAACAGAAGGTTATAAGATACTGTGGCATCTAATACCTGGAACTCCATGGTGAACAGGACAGGACCGATGGTCAATTCAAGTACAACATCCCCTACAGTAGCTGTTCCATTTCCGTCAAATCCTCGGACACAGATGCTATTCTTGTGGATTCTTCCGTGGTCGATCTTTAACTGGTTCAGGGTGGATAATGGATAAATATTGGAACTTGACCTGTTATCCACTAATACCCGAGTAACTACCGCATTTTCACATTTGATAGTCAGATAGAGAGCTTTATTATGCTCCGTACCTTCCACTGGCAGATCATCATCTGAGAACGTTACCCTGTTCACTTCGAAAATCTTGTTGGCAATGGTTTCCAGGTGGTTTACAGAAATCTCGTTGGGTACATGAGCTTCGTTCAGTATTTTCATCAGGGCCCGGCGATGTTCCTCAGAATGGATACGTAATGATAGCAGCGAGATCTGTGCTGATGTTTTCCTCAACTGCTCGACCACGGAGTAGTCCTCCACTTTCATCTTCCTCAAGAAATCCTCAGCCTCTTCTTCGGACACAGGTTTCTTGGTTGTAGCGGGATTGGTTCTTCTTAGCTCCACCGGAGCAAAACACCGACCTGATCGAGTCAGTCCTTGCGCTTCACAACTAACTTCCTCCACTTGTTTTCCTTTGTACATCACCACTGCCCTCTCGTATTTCCAAGGCACAACCTTACTATCAACCATCGGCAACTGAACTGCGGGCTTTATTGTGACCAGTTCCCTGTATACCCCTTTTAACACAACTGCAGGTGTGGGCGGAGTCCCTGATATTACCAACTTGTTTGGCTCGGGTTTGCTTGTTATGGCGGACGGTCTCTTCCCCAATATCACTACCGGCTTGACGCCTTCTCCCTGGGACTGTACCCCTGTTCCTCCACTGGTCGGTCCTTCTTTCGGAGCGGCCTGGATCATCATCACTGTTTGTGAGGGTTTTCTCAATTCTCCTCCCTCATACACCAACTCAATCATGTGAGTCTCGTGGTGCGTTGGCAATGGGTTCTGGTTGATGTTAGGAGCTTCCGGTGTCTGGACCTCGATCTTATTGGTATCAATAAGATCCTGTATGGCATGCCTCAATTTCCAACACTTTTCGGTATCATGCCCCAGCATCCCTGAGCAGTACTCACAACTTATTGATCGATCCAAATTCTGGGGTGGGGGATTTGGTTCTCGAGTCTTGACAGGACTAACCAAACCCAACTGCCTCAATTTGTGGAACAAAACGGTGTAGGTTTCTCCCAACTCTGTGAAAGTTCTGTGCTTCCGCAGCCTGTCATTCCTAGCATCTGGATTTCCCCGAAAGCCTTCCCCTGGAGGGTTTCTATATGCCCTTGGTGGAGGATAGGTGTTTTGGGGTGGTGCATATGTGTTCTGGGGAGCCGGCGCGCGCCATTGCGGGCGAACCGGAGGCTGAGTGTATGTCTGGGCTTGGTGTATGGAGAAATGTGGTTCTCGGTGTGGATAGTAGTGCTGTGGTAGGCTGTATGGGTAGTTTGGCCCGTGGGGCCTAGGTTGATTGTAGTGGGGTTTGCCAGACCTGGCCCAACTGCTTGCCTCAATCGTGGCAATTTCTTCTTTCTTTCTTCTTCCCAACGCACCTCCCGTGCCGCTCTGAATAGCCTGGGTCGTAGCCTTGAGTGCCGAGTAATTCAGGATTTTGTCAGACCTCAGACCCTCTTCTATCATGACCCCTATCTTCACTACCTCGTTGAAGGATTTTCCGACTGTTGTCACCAAGTGACCAAAGTAGGTTGGATCCAGTGTTTGCAAGAAGTAGTCCACCATTTCTCCCTCTCTCATGGGAGGATCCACTCTAGCTGCTTGCTCTCTCCAGCGGAACCCGTACTCGCGAAAACTTTCCCCGGGCTTCTTCCCGGTCCTCAATAATGTGAGACGGTCAGGGACTATCTCGAGATTGTATTGGAAATGACCTGCGAAAGCCTGCGCCAGGTCATCCCAAGTGTACCATCTGCTGGAATCCTGCCTGGTATACCATTCTAGCGCAGATCCGCTCAGACTTTGGCCGAAATAAGCTATCAATAGCTCATCTTTGCCGCCTGCCCCTCTCATTTTGCTACAGAATCCCCGCAAATGCGCCATGGGATCACCATGCCCTTCATATAAATCAAACTTAGGCATCTTGAACCCAGTCGGGAATTGGACGTCTGGGAAAGGGCATAGATCTTTGTAAGCCACGCTGACTTGGTTGCCCAATCCGTGTAGGTTCCTGAAGGACTGCTCCAGGATTTTGAACTTCCTCAATACCTCATCCTGTTCAGGGGCGTTAACCGGCTTTTCAATCTCTGCCGGTACCTCCAAGTGCGGGTTGTAGGCATGTGGTTCGGGGGCATGGAATGTAGGCTCAGGGGGATAGTATTGCGTATCGGGAGCCTGAAACAATGGCTCGCTGGTTGATCTTTGCAGGGTGGCTGATGTGGGTCCCATAAAAGTGGGAACATTTGGTGTTGGGAGAGGTTGATGGGGTGGTGGAGCTTGGGAATCATGTGGGCTTCTTTCCTGATGATAACGGGGATTCGGGAGGCTTGTTGAAGGGCCGGAGTGAGGGTATTCCGGCATGTGCCCCAGTGGCTCAGGGCTCTTTTGTGCTTTGGCTAGAGCTAGCTGCATTGCATTCATCTCTAGTCCCATCCTTTCAATCTTTTCCATTGCTTCTTTTAACAACTGGCTCATCGGTCTTTCTTCCTCGTTACTATTCTCTGAAGTAGTCATGCTTGTTGCTACTAGTCCTTTGGATCTGGTTTGGTAAGAGTGTGTTGCCAGAATTCTTTAACAACTAACTTGTCTGGAAACAGACAACAACAAACTTTGTTAGCGTTAGATTTTAACAGATTTGATCACAACACATAGAGGATGCAATGTTCCTAGGCAGTTAACCGTTTCTACATGCTTTGCTTCAAACAACATGCGTCATCCCGGCTTACTCATTTGTCCCTTTTTTAAAGTACTTTGGGAAACCCTGTATTTTATTTTATTTCTCCTTTTTTTCTTTCTTAAAAGCGGTCGAATCTTATGGGGATTGCCTACGTATCACGTCCCCACGCAAATCAGACCAAGCGTAGTTCTGCCATAAGGTAAAGACACACAAAATTCTTTTTGGAATCATTAAGTTCATCATCAAAATTTGCTATTTCAAATTACTTTCAATAAAGAATAGCAACAGTACAGACTCCACAGTTTTTAACTTGATTTGGCTAAAAGAAAAGAAAACAACACATGGGAAAGCACAAAGCCTGAACAGGACTCGACCGAAGATTAATTTCCCAACTTAGGGGCCCACGAGGCATCATTCGACCTTTTCGCGGCTCTAGGTGTGAGGTCTCTCTGCAAGCTTTTCAATTCATTCATGATCCGATAGACGCAGCCCATGATGGAAACAAGGAGGGTTTTCCGAGGCATTTGCTCACATGCTAGGCATCTCATGTAGATGTAGTGCCCAATCTCGTCGATCCTTCCTCGAATGTTGTCCCTTTCAACGAACAATTGCCTTATTTGTCGGTTTTTTAATCCTAGTGCTTGTGCATTGTCGGCAAGCTGATCTTGGAACATCTCCATTTGTCTTTCCATGCAGGCCATTGCATCGTAACAACGTCTTCTGTCAGCCTGGGCATCTCGTGCTTGTTTGCTGATCCGATCATGCAGAGTGGAGTTCGTTTTCCTTAATATCCCGATGCTCATTTCATAATCCCTTATGACTTGTTGCAGGTGCTGCCTCCGGGCCATGGTACTTTTTGCCCACTTGGTTCGTAATCTTGTTGTGCTAGCCTTGGCTCTTTCCAAGTCTTTCTGGCTTTCCGCAACCTGATTTTTTAACCCTGCTATCAATCTTTTATCCGACCGGCTTCTCAGTTGGTTGTCGGCCTCCCTTTTCATCTTCCGGATCTGAGCTTTGAGGATCTCGCCTTCTCTGATTAATCTGTTCTTTTCTCCTTTGTGGGTAGCGGACTGTAATTGGCTTTCAAACTTCATATCCTGAACTTGTTGCTTCAGTTTGACTGTCTCGGCAAGATATTCCCGCTCTTTGGCCAACCAGTCCCACTGCTCTTGTGAGGATCTGGAAAACTCTTGCAGGTACGGTCTTTTAGCCGGCCTTGCGGATGACGTTTCCCCTTTGTACCAAGCCTGATATCCGGGCGAAACTTCCCCTTTTGTCCGATTCAATACACAAGTATTTGCCTCTAAGTATTGGCATTAGCCCCACATTTGGCGAACCCTTGCTTCAGGAAACTGGCCATCGGGACTGATCTCAATCACCTGGGTGCTTAAATCCTCGTCTTTTGGCACTATTTGACATCTCCCAAGTTGCCTTAAAACCCGATGCGGCGCATAAGGTTGAATGCTCTTAAGTCCCATTAAGAGAAAATGGGGCCTGGCTGCTGGCATGTATATAACTTCGTCGATCGGTAACCAACCCAGCGTCCACTGTATTTGACTGGCGTTGAGGGCACGGAAATATGAGGTCCATGCCGAAACTCCTTTAGGTAGGTAGGCCTCATTAACTCTGGTATAGAACTCCTCTATGCAGGTCCTGTCAGCGGATCCATGGCTCAGAAACTGAGCTCGGTGACATAGGTGTTCAGTCATCCACATTTGCAACAACAAGTTGCAACCTTCGAAAAAGTTTCCTCCGGCCTTGCAGGACGTGAGAGCCCGGAATATATCGGATACAATCATGGGCGCCAGCGTGCTATCTTTCTGTGTGAGCAAAGTACTGACGACCCCCGCTATCTTTATGTCGATATTCCCGTCTTTTCTTGGGAACACTAAGAGCCCTAAGAAAGTTATCATAAAAGCAACCCGTCTATGTTCATCCCACTTTCGACGGTTACTTTTGCTGCACAACTGGTTTTCTGGTTTGTCGAATCCTCCTATGTGACCATATCTTTGGTATATGAAACTCACAGTGCAAAAACCTTTTGCCAAGTCAGGGTTACGAATTGTTCTGACTATCTTTAATGAGTCCAGAAACCGGTGTACTGCCACAGCTCTTGGAGCAACCAGGTATTTATGCCTCAATGGAGCCTCAGCACTGCCGATATACCCTGCTATTTCTTCTAAAGTTGGGGTAAGTTCAAAGTCCGAGAAGTGGAAGACATTGTGCGCAGGATCCCAGTGAGGGACTAGTGCCCTTATGATATCTCCCCGTGGCCTGATATCCAACAAACTCGTGAGGCCTTTCAGATATTTCTTGATTTCGTCATGCCCTTCTTTGCCTAAATCATTCCACCAAAGCCGCAATTGGAGGGGAATTTTATTCATGATTGCAAAGGGTTCATTTGGAGTCGTGCTCATTCTGCACATTTATTAATAAGATTTTAACAAACAAAACTTATTTTGATCAAAACAAAAAAACATATGCTCATTTTCCTCAAGAGGATTTCTGAACACGACCTCTCAGCACTTCAGGGACGAAGATTTTTAAGGTTGTGTGAAAAAACAAGAGGTGGCCGTTTGTACAAAGGCAGCCTTCCGGGTTCCTTTTGGGAACATTTGGCTGTTTTTGATATAAATGGCGTCACCCGACCCTATGAAAGAAAAATACACTTTTGGCGTTTTTGCCACTTTATTAATTTTCAAAAAAAATGGGAGGTTGGACCCGGCGGAGGTTGCCTACGTATCTCACATCCGGTGAGAATCAAACCCGCGTAGTTCGGGCAATCAAGAATAAGTAGATGAACTAACTTCCTTTTTTGAATTTGTGAAAGAACTACTTTAAAAGGAGAAAGGAAATATTTTTGATTGATTTTCTTTTTAAAAGAAAGACTTCTAAGATATATATTTTTTTTAATTTCCATTTGTTTTTTTTTCTTATTCTAAAGGAAGAAGAAAATATTTTTCGGAATTTTACCTTTAATAAAAGAAATGCTTCTAAAAAATATTTTTTTTTTGAATTTTGAATTTTCTTTTCAATTTTGAAAGAAGAAAAATATTTTCGGATTTTTTTCTATCTTATTATACATTTTTTTTAAAAAAAAATAGTTAAAAGACTTTCTAAAGAAGTTAATAATGGAAAATATTTTTGGATTTTTTTTTGTTTTTGAAAATTGGGGGTCTAAAAACCTTTCTAGACTTTTTGGCAAGACAAATATTTTTGCAACAAATAAAGACATATATATATTTTTTGGAAATAAAAACTTTTGGATATATATATATATATATACATGTATATATTTGTGACAAATAATGAAAGACTCTTATTATTATTATTATTATTATTATTATTTTTTGAATTTTCATAAAAAACCCATTTTAAAAAAGTAAGACTCTTTTTAATTTTTATTTTTATGACAAGACAAACTATATATTTCTATATATTTTTTTTGAAAAACAAAACAGAACAACGATTTTTTTTTCTATTTTTCCTTTGCTTTTAATAAAACAAACTAATAAGACGTTTTTTTTTCTTTCCAATATTTCGGCAGAGTTTTGACAGTATTTGGGTATTGGGTTTTTTCAAAAATAAACAATCAATTCCCTAACCGCTATTTCCTTTTTTTCAATTTCACAATATTCATAATATTCAAACACCGGTCAGCATGCGGACACGAGACAAATGAATGCACGGAAAACAAATAGGATGCATCAGGATGACCTTTTCATATCAGGTTGCTAGTCCTAGACGGACCCAACTCCTGTGTTGAGTCCCCTAAGTCAAATGCAACGTGATGCAAATAAGCGTTCCTACTAGGGATCCGGCATGAAGTCACGTTATTCTATGTTCAAAACCTGGGTCGGTGTTCTAGACAGTGTACCCGAGCGGACCACTCGAGTTGAGGAAGGAGCTCCTGTCCGGGAACCAAAAGGCCAACCGGCTTAGAAACTTTCCGAGCCTCTTTTATTTAGGGTATGACACTAACAGAATAGGGAGTCTTAACCAGTAAGCACATCCCCGGAGGTAAGAAGAGTAGGTTTCGGCACAGTTTATATACAGTTCAGATAATATCAAAGCGGTAAAGGCAACATTTAGCACATTAGGCTCAAAACATGTAAAAATCAGATAAAGCCAAATATAACAATTTATCTAAGCTCGAATTTCTAACCCTGAACCAGTGGTTCTGGGTCAAAGTATTCCCCAGCAGAGTCGCCAGAGCTGTCACACCTCCTTTTTACATACCCGCGAGGGTACAAGGGAGTTTTTTCCAATTAAAGGACAATCGAAACGGGATTCGTTTATTTATTTCAGAGTCGCCACTTGGGAGATTTAGGGTGTCCCAAGTCACCAATTTTAATCCCGAATCGAGGAAAAGAATGACTCCATATTACAGTCTGCGCACCAGAAATCCGGATAAGGAATTCTGTTAACCCGGGAGAAGGTGTTAGGCATTCCCGAGTTCCGTGGTTCTAGCACGGTCGCTCAACTGTTATATTCGGCTTGATTATCTGATTTTATACAAATATGAACTTATGTGCAAAATTTTATCTTTTTACTGCTTTCTTACTTATTGTTATTATTTTACGAGAATTGCAACGTCGTAGAAACATATCTCGAACCACGTTACATCAATGCACCCATAGTTGTTTGGCATATCTCGACTCGGTTGAGATTTGGATTTGGGTCACATAAATGTGCACCCGAGTTAAGGAAAATAAATTATTAAAGGCGCGCCTAAAGCAACTAGCGTCTTGTTATTTTGGGGAAGGCCGTAAAATTCGCTAAACGGCCTGTCCTCGAATTCTAAGTATTTTAATATATACATTTAGAGGGCCCCGCAGCTTGTGCATTTTTTGTTTGTCGAGGCTCGTCTCATTCATTATTAAAAAGAATTTGCAATGTCATGGAAATACATCTCAGACCACGTCACAATCAATGTACCCGTGATTAGAGACACATTTCGATTTCGTTGAGATTTGGATTTGGGTCACATAAATGTGCACCCGAGTTTAAGGAGACAACATTATTAAATACGCGCCTAAAGCGACTAGCGCAGGGTTATTTTGAAAAAAGGCCGTAAAGTTCGCTAAGCGGCCGATCCCGAGTTCTAAGTAATTAACACATACATTTGTGAGGGCCCCGCAATCTATATATTTTACTAGGCGAGGCTCATCTCATTTATTTTAAATGGACAAATCCTAAAGCGACTACATCTTTTCTATTAAAATTAGTCTCTAAAATAAATAAAGAAAATCCTAATTAATTACGAGCTTTTTTTTTATTTAAGAAAGCATGGCATACTAATTGCTATATTAATACAAATATTGATGAACAAGAATTTTACTAAAAAAAATTCGAAATTATAAATAAAATAAAAATTTGACAACTAATATTCAAAAGAATCAAATATAGTTAGATTGAAGCTCGCACTATTATATATATAAAAAAAAAACTATTAGAATTAATTATTCACAACCATTTGAAACTGGATTTAACCATAATTACTAAAGCTTAATAGAAAGTTTATTAGACTTAAACGTTCTTCTAATTTTGTTTGAACTCAAATCATGCCTTAATACCTAATTCACGAAATTTAGTTCAAATTCATGCCTTAGCTAAATTTAAGTACTTGTTCACAATTAACCTACTGTTGATAATCTTAGAACCTTCATAGCTAGTGAATTAACCCGTTTTGCCAAGCCGATTCATTAAAGACTAACTTATGTTATTTTCTCTTATTCCAATTATTATTCAATAATACATAAAATAGCCTAAATACAATCAATAAAAGGAACAGAGAAAAAGCGAAATTAAAACTTCAAAATTCGATTCTTCATATGTATTCATGCTTCCACATTTTTAGCTTGCAATAACTAGTATTACATTCGTGTACCTGGTATTGGAAAACAAGAGAAGATGAAGCTGAGAAGCAGCAACAGTAGTAACAATGTAGCACAACAACGACAGTCCAGCAACACAGGAATAGACCAGTAACAGTAGGAATAGTAGAAAACCCAAGAGACTATAAACGACTCCAAGTATAGAGAAGAAGTAAAAGGCAGGAAGGTTCTGACTATTTCAGATCTTAAGCGAGGCAATGAAACAGTAACTATTCTTTTTCAACTTCAAAACTCTCCAAAATGAATTCTGCCCCTGTATATTCAGTGTATCCAGAATGTATATCGGGTGTATACTTCTCACTCCGCCCCCTCTTTTTTTCTTCTCTCTATCTAGTTTTTCCTCTCTTTTTTCCACCCCTTCTTCCTAAATTTTCTCTTCTATTTATAGCAAAATTTTCGAAATTTTCAGATTTGTTTTTTTATTATTTTATTATTTTTTTAATTAAAAGAAATCCCACTTACAAATTGCTTTTATTTTTTTAGAAAAAGAAATCCCACCTTTATTTACTTTTATTTTTAAAATTCCAACTTTAATTACTTTATCTTATTTAAAATCCCACTTTTTATTTTTTTAAAAGAGAATCTCACTTTATTTAACTTTTCTTTAAAAAACAAACCACTATCTTTTCTTTTTCTTTTAAAAATGCTACTTTCAATTACTTTAAATTTTTTAAATTTTCAGATACCTTTATATTTATTTTTTAATTCCAACCTTATTTTACTTTTAAATTTTTTAAAACTTTTTACTTTTTTTAAATTTTCTACATTCTTTTACTTTTTTTTATTTTTTTATTTTTTATTTTTTTAAAATCATTTCCGAAATTACTATATATATATATTTTTTAAAATAAAAATAATAAATAAAATAAAATATTTTTGGATTTTTTTTTATATATAAAAAAACAAAAAATAAAACTATTAATAGTGATAATTCACTTTTTATTTTTTATTTTTTCGGTTTTGTTTTGTGTTGGACAAAAATGAAGAAGGGGTGTTGGGTTAATGGAGCGGACCGGATCGACCCGGTTTGAAACGGACCGGGTCATGGGGAAAGTTGGGCAATTATTTGGGCCTGTGGTTTGAAATTGAAGAAGTGGCCCAATCCGATTTTTCTTTGTATTTTTGTTCTCTTTTCTTCTTTTATTTTTCTAAAACTAAATTATAAAAGTACTTAAATTATTATTAAGAACTAAATTAAGTTATAAAAGTGCAAATTAACTTCCAATAACAATTAACGCACAATTAAGTAATAATTAAGCATAAAATTGTTCATTTGGACATTAAATGCTAAAAATGCAAAAGATGCCTATTTTTGTATTTTTTATTAATTTAACAAATAAACATGCATAGACAAACATACAAATAGTTACACAAAATATCACAAAAATTGCACACCAAGAAAAATTATTTTATTTTTGAATTTTTTTGTCGGAGTAATTCTCATATAGGGCAAAAATCACGTGCGTACACTTATTACCATCAGAGCAACCCCTTGTCATCCATCAAAATATATATGTTGTTCTTTCTCCGTTACTTTTTTGCTTTTGTGTATTAGCCTGTTTGGCCCAGCTTATTTTTGGCCAAAAGTACTTTTTTTTTTTGCCAAAAGTACTTTTGGCCTCAATTTGAGGTGTTTGGCCAAGCTTCTGGAAGTAAAAAAAAGTGCTTTTGAGGAGAAGCAGAAAAAAGTAGCGTCTCTCCAAAAATACTTTTTTGAGAAGCACTTTTGAGAAAAATACACTTAGAAGCAGTTTTTTAATGCTTGGCCAAACACTAATTGCTGCTCAAGAGTGTTTTTCAAACTAATTAGCCAAAATAAACTGCTTCTCTCCAAAAGTACTTTCGAGAAAAGCATTTTAAATTAAAAAAACAATTCTCAAAATAAGCTGATTTTTACCGCTTGACCAAACGAGCTATATGTCTAAACACCCTTCTTTTGTTTAAATTTCAAGCTTCGAATTGTTCAAATTTATCCCAAAACTAATTATACAGAGAGAATGAGGGAACTTTTGTAGATTTGATTTTTGTATCAACATTAATATTATATATTGTAGCATGCATATTGGTTGCCCGACAATATGTTTTTACCATTGATGAAAGTATATATGAGAAAATTAGAGTTTGGCCTTGTGTTCTTAATGAATTGTGAGAAAGTGTGCTACAAAGAAATAGAAGATTTATCTTTCTTCGACTTCAACATATGATTGTTAAATTAAAATATTAATATTAAGTACATTGCCTAATATTTAAAACTTTAAAAAAACTAAAAGTTTGTGTTTAATGGAACTTACATATCATTTAACCACTCAAAATTGTTTCTTAGGAGGAGTCATATGCCATTCACGTTTGACAAGTTGAACTTCCAATGGAATTAGAACTCTTCCTCACAAGTCTAAATCCTTTTGCCTAAGAGATGTTGATTACCTTATGCTTTATAAAACAAGTCCAGTTATGAATAAAAAAAGTTAGAACAATAGGATACTGTATTGGGAAAAATCAAATTAACATTTGATATTTATTATGTGCTGACATGTCAAGACACGTGGATCAATGAAAGAATGACAGCTAGCAAAGAGTATTCAAGGAGACACGAGCCTTAATAGGTACAGACAAAGATTCATGAAAGCAAGAAGGAACGGTTACTCGGATCTCTTGGTAATTTGAAGAGATATCGGAGGAATGAACCTAGATAGCAAAAGGTACAGATATGTATTATCGGTAATTAATGAGCATCAATGATGGAAAACGTTATAGAATCTTCACGAAATAGTTATGATTGCCAATTATAACGTTACATTAATGCCATTAATTGCTCATAATGGTTATATTATGAGAGGAAAGAAATGTAGTACTTAGAAATAGTTATAAAAGGAGAGAAATAACATTTGTAAAGGAAAACAGAATATTATTGGGATACACTGATTTACTTTGCTTTGCCCACTCCGCTACCTTTCAATTCAATTCTTCCTTTTTATTACATAGTCATTACCTTATTTGATTATCAGTAACCCGAGTTCTTCTAAAATTAAGCTTTAACTGAAATTCTTGTTTTCTGGTTAAACAAATTGGTTCTGCTACAGGGAATTTTATAATCTTTTACTTTCTAAATCGACTCTCTTGTCAAAACAATAATCAACAAGATTCACAACACCAAGAAAATAAGCAATGCCAGGAGAATCAACTAGGTGAAGGAACTCCAGCTCCATCACCACGAAACTCTCCTTGACAATCCCGAGAGGGGACTCCTGGTGGATCTGAATCAAATACGAATGAGCAGTTCGAAAATAATCAAGCTATTGATGAAGCTTTGAAAAAATTAATCGCCAAACAGGTCAGTAACGTTCTTCAGGCTTTTGCTAACCAGCTGCCAGGTGTTGCACCACCAACACCAACTCCAAACAACAACACGATGGAAAATCCTCGCTCAGGACTCGTTAACTCAGGCAGTGGAGGAACTCCTAGCGAATCTCGTGATGGAGGCTCAGGTAACCCAGTCAAATTCTGATTTACAAAATTTAGTACTAACTTTACAGAAATAGCTCAAGGAGCAGAGCGATCGCATAGAGCAATACCTGGAGTGCCGCCTGTAATCAAGGGAATAGATATAGACAAATACTCTCAACAACCTTGGAAGCCAAGTGCCGCTCATTTACCAATTCCAAAGAAATTAAAGATGCCTGATATTTCGAAATATGATGGAACAACCTATCCACAGGATCACGTAACCGCATTTACAACTGGTGTAAAGGGCAATGACTTGATCAAGCAAGAAATTGAATCAGTACTGGTCAAAAATTTCGGCGAAACACTTACGAAGGAAGCATTAACATGGTACTCTCTTTTACCCGAAAATTTTATAGATTCTTTTGCTGAGCTTGCAGATTCTTTTATCAAAGCACACTCAGGAGCTCAAAAAGTTGAAAAAGAATGGAGGACATTTTCAAAATAAACAAGGAGATACAGATCTGCTCGGGGAATTCGTAGACAGATTCCAGCATGAGAGGATAATGTTGCCATGTGTACCTGATAACTGGGCGGCTATGGCCTTTGCCAATAATCTAAATGAAAAATGCTCAGAAGCCACGAGGACACTCAAGGAAAGTTTACGAGAATTTCCAGCAGCAACTTGGAATGATGTTTATAACAAATACAGTACGAAGCTGCAGATAGAAGAAGATACTATCATTCAGTCTCAAAAAAATGAAAGGGTGAGTTCAAGACGAGTTGAAACTGAAAAAAGGTCTAGCAAAAATAGGTAAGAGCCTTACATGAGACCATCAGGAAGAGACTCACGTTCAAAACAGGAAAACCCAAGGTACGATGATAGATCAAGAGATAGAGAGTCAGGTTCATCATCAAGGTTCGAAAAAGAACGAAACACGCGAGAGACACAAGATGATGAAAGAAGCTCGAAGGAGAAGATCGGCGGTTACAGTTTTAATGTTAGCACATCCGAGTCAGTGGTTGTTTTAAGGAGCATGGCAAGGCACGGTGGCCAAATGAAATGAGATCAAACCCAAATAGGCGAAATCCTGATTTTTGGTGCGAGTTTCACAATGATCACGGTCACAAAATGGCGGATTGTATATTGCTGCAAGGTGAAGTAGAACATTTATTAAAACAAGGATATTAAAGCGAGTTTTTTAGTGAAAAGGAAAAGCAAGCATATGTGAAGAATAACCTGTTCTAGCTCCTCGATAGTTGATTTGGTGGCATCGGAGTCTTCAGGAACAATAAAGGTTCGAGGGTCAGAAAATGCTCCTCCTCTTCTTCTATCTCCTGCTTTCTCGATTTGGTCAAGGCTGGTGGCTATGATTGCTATGGTTTCCTGTTTGCCTTTGATGCTCGACCTCTCCGGAGTCGATAAAGTTGATACTGGTATTACCTCGTCAACTGCAAACATTTCCTTTGCCGCATGTTGTTCTCTATACACTGTTCTCACATCGTCCAATGTCGGGAATTTCATCATTTGGTGGAGAGTTGAAGGAACTGCCCTCATGTTGTGAATCCAGAGCCTTCTGAGTAGGGCGTTGTATCTAATATCGTCCTCGATCATGTGGAACTAGTATTTTGAATGGTTCCAGCCACGTTTACTAGAAGAGTGATCTCCCCTTTAGTTTTTTCACTAGCCATGTTGAAGCCGTTTAAGACCCGAGCTGCGGGCACAATTTGACCTTGTAGGTCGAGTTTCTCCACGACCCTCGATCGGATGATATTCGCCGAACTACCTGGATCCACTAAAACACGCTTAAATTGATCTTTATTTAATAAGACAAAAATTACCACAGCGTCATTGTGTGGTTGAGAGATGTCTTATGCTTCTTCGTCATTGAATGATAAGGATCCCTCGGGCACATAATCTCGGGTCCGCTTTTCCCTAGTAATAGATACCTTTGTCCATTTGAATATGTGTGACGACCCGGCCAGTCGTCTCATGAGTTATCGCTCCATTTTCCCCATTTCAGCTTCTTTATGCTTCGTTATCCGTGTTTTATGTGATCGAGTTTATTAGTTCGAGTTTGGAGAGAAGTTGGTAAAAAATGAGACACTTAGTCTCTTTTAAGAAGGCTTAAGTTGGAAAAGTCAACCGGATGTTGACTTATATGTTAGAAGGCTCGGAAGTGAGTTTCGATGGTTCGGTTAGCATCGGGAGGTGATTTGTCACTTAGGAGCGCAATCGGAATGGGTTTTGGAGTTGTAGAGAAGATTTAGGCTTGAATTGGCGAAATTGATATTTTGGCAAATTCCGGTTGATAGGCAAGATTTTGATATAGGGGTCGGAATGGAATTCCGAGAGTTGCAGTAGCTTCATTGTGTCATTTGGGATGTGTGCGCAAAATTTCAGGTCATTCGGACGAGATTTGATAGACCTTTTGATCGAAAGCATAATTCAAGAGTTCTTGGAGTTCTTAGGCTTGAATTCGATGTAATTTGATGGTTTTGATGTTGTCTGAGGTGTTTTGAGGTTTGGAACGAGTTTGGAGGATGTTTTAGGATGCGTTGGTGATTTTGGTTGAGGTACCGGGGGCCTCGGAGTGATTTCGGATGGCTAACGGGAAGTTTGGAGTTGGAAAATATAACAGAAAAATGCAGCAGCTGTAGCAGGTCCAAGATGACTGCAGGGGCGCGGCCGTAATAGGCGTCGCGCGGACCGCGCGGTGATGCGGACCGCACAATGTTGGAATGCGGCCGCATGAATACTGGCGCGGACCGCACAAAGTTGTTGTGCGGACGCATGATTGGGTTTGGCAGCTCTCTAAACGTCACTAACGCGGACCGCGTGACCATAGAGTGCGGCCGCATGGAGAGGGACGCGGGCCGCATGAAGTGGGATGCGGCCGCATGAGTTTGACTTGTAGTTTCACAGTCTCTGAATGCGCGCGGACCGCACAAAAACGAGCGCGGCCGCGTTGAGAAGACCTGAAGGGTACTCTATATAAATACGAGGTTTTGGGTTTTATTTAATATTTGACCTAGAGAGCTCGGATTTTGGCTATATTTCGAAGGTTTTTCAAGAAATTCATCGGGGTAAGTGATTTTAACTCAGATTTGGCTAGAATACATGAATCTATCACTGAATTCCTCATTTAATTCGTGATTTGAGATGGAATTTGGGAAGAAAATTGTGAAACCTTTCAAAAATGTAAAACGATGATTTGAAGGACCAAATGGTATCAGAATTTGATAATTTTGGTATGGTTAGACTCGTGAGGGTATGAGGATTCTAAAAATGTAAATTTTAACCGATTTCGAGATATGGGCCCGGGGCTCGGGTTTTGCTAATTTTGAGATTTTTGATATTTTTCGAATGTTTTCGCTTGGGCTTTGTTCCCTTAGCATATTGTGACGTATTCGTTCTGATTTTGGATAGATTCGACGCGCGTGGAGGCCAATTCGAGGGGTAAAGGCGTCGCAAGCTAGAGAATTAGCCAGTTCGAGGTGAGTAATGGTTGTAAATGATGTCCTGAGGGTTTGAAACCCCGGATTGCACATCGTAGTGCTATATTGAGGCAAAATACGCGCTGGATGATGAGCATGGGGTCTTTCACTACTGGTGATTGTGACTTGGTCCATCCCAATTGATGACTTTACTGAATATTTGACTGAAATTCATTTGTTATCATCATGATTTGGGTTGATTGCCATATTTGGGCTTCGTGCCAACTATTTGAACCCTCCGGGGATTTTTATCACTGTTTCCTTACTGCTTGACTTATTATTTGAACTTAGTCCTGTTGATATCTACTGTTTTACAAACTCAACCACTTTTACTCAGATTTGAAACTTAAATGATATTTCTACATCATGTTCTACTGTTTTACTAATGCACAAGGGGCATGATGATTTCTGGACTGAGTGAGGCCGAGGGCCATATGTGAGGATATGCTGAGGGATGTGAGGCCGAGGGCCTGAGAAACTATTTATGCCATGCGGTGGCTTGAGTGATGTGAGGATATGCTGAGTGATGATGCCACGAGGTGGCTTGATATAGCGCTTGGGCCGTAAGGGGCCCCTCCGGAGTCTGCACACCCACAGTGAGCATGGGTACCCATTGTGATTTGAAACAGTGGTAACAATGACACTGTATGATGCAATTTGGTGAGGTAACAATGGCTGACCATTATGCTGAGTGATTGTGAGGTAGCCCGAGGAGCTGATACTATACTGAGAGTGAGCCCGAGGGGCTGATACTATGATGTGCGATTGATACTGTGCCTGAGGGGCAGATTTCTACTTGTTAATTACCTGTTAAATTACCTTTTTAACTTGTTTTAAAAAGGAATATCATTTGATTTCTTCACTGATTTACCGCTTTAAGTGATTTTACTGCTTGATATGGAAATGCTTTATGCCTTTACGTGTTTTCATACTTTCAGCCATTATTTGTAATTATTACTCACTGAGTCGGAGTACTCACATTACTCCCTACACCGTGTGTGCAGATTTAGGCATAGCAAAATCCGTACCTGAGCGCTGATTCCTTCCAGGCTATGTAGTGATTTGGAATTACGAGGTAGCTGTTGACTCCGCAGCCCCTTGTTTCTCTTATCCTCTATCATTTATGTTTTCTTCAGACTGTTGTATTGGATTCCGTACTTTGTAGACCTATAGCAGATTCGGTAGTAGCTCATGACTTGTGACACCCCGGTTTGGGCTGTGTCGGGATGGTTCCTGCTGTTATTATCGTTAAATTCCGCAATTTATGAATATTATATTATATGTTACTATTGTTGATGATGATTAACTATTTAAAAGAGTTGTTCCGTTTTGGTCTGGCTGGCCTTGTCTCCGCGAGAGGCGCCATCACGACCGGGTTTGGGGATTGGGTCGTGACAAGTTGGTATTAGAGCCTAGGTTACTTAGGTCTCACGAGTCATGAGCAGGTTTAGTAGAGTCTCGCGGATCGGTACAGAGACGTTTGTATTTATCCTCGAGAGGCTGCAGAACCTTTAGGAAAAACTTCATATCCTTGAAACTCTTGTCGTGCGAACTTGTTGATCCGAGTGCTAAACTTTCGTTATTCTATTCTCTCGCAGATGGCGAGGACTCGCGCTACCGGACGAGGTGGACGACCACCAGTGCCACCCACTGAGGCCACCAGAGGTCGTGGACGCGGTCGTGGACGTGGCAGAGGCAAAGCAACGAGGGTAGCACCTATTGACCCACCAGCTGCCCCGGCTCCGGATCAGGCTACCGCTATGGATGCTCCAGCAGCACCAGTTCAAGCACCAGTTGTGCCTATCGTGGTTCCGGGTCTTCAGGAGGCCTTGGCACAGATCTTATCAGTTTGCACTGGCCTGGCTCAGGCAGTTTTAGCCACTACAACAGCAGCTACTTCAAAGGCTAGGAGAGGCAATCAGACCCCCGCTGCTCTTACACCTGAGCAAGTAGTGCAGGGACTACAGACACCGAGGGCACCTCCATCTCAGCCGGTTGCAGCAGCTCAGGAGTTTATTGTGCCAGTTATGCCGGATGATGAGCAACGTTGTCTTGAGAGGTTTGGTAGACTCCAGCCTCCGTCATTCAGTGGTACCAAGGGCGAGGATGCCCAGGGCTTTCTTGATAAGTGTCAGCGGATGCTCCGTGTAGTAGGGATTCTTGAGACTAGTGGTGTGGCATTTACCACCTTTCAGTTTACTGGGAATGCCTTCACATGGTGGGAGGCGTATGAGAGGCGTAGGCCGGTTGGAGCAGCGCCCCTTACTTGGCAGCAGTTCTCCACTCTCTTCTTGGATAAGTATGTGCCGCAGTCCTACAGAGAGGAGCTGCGTAGATAGTTTGAGTGGTTGCGACAGGGGGATATGACTGTGTCACAGTATGAGTCGAGGTTTTCTGAGTTGGATTGTCATACCATTTGGATGGTTCCAACAGATCGTGAGAGGATCAGGAGATTTGTTGATGGCCTTAACTATCACCTCCGTATTCTTATGACCCGAGAGAGGGTGTTGGGTGCTACGTTCGAGGAGGTGATCGATATCGCTCGCGAGATTGAGACGGTTCGCCGCCAAGATCGAGAGGAGAGGGAGGCCAAGAAGCCTTGAGGATCTGGTAGTTATAATGGTGCTTCTTCGAGGGGCTAATTTCTGTATGGTAGAGGCCGTTCTTTCAGGCATGCTCAGTCAGCCCGCCCAGAGTATCGCGGGGCATCTTCGGGTCATGGTTATCATGGATCTCAGCGGGGCCAGTCATCACTCAGTGCCCTTTCAGCCTAGAGTTCATCTCGTGCCCCGTCAGCTTAGGGTTCTTCTATGCCGAGTGCATCAGCTGGTCACTCTGGTGTGAAGGGTTCCCTTCAGTCCCCTTCTCCAGCACCTGGGAGTTGTTATGAGTGTGGAGAGTTTGGGCATGTGTGGAGGCAGTGTCCTCGTCGTATGGCTAGTTCATCTCAGTAGAGGGGCCATCCCTCGACTACTACTCCAATTACCTCACCACCCGCCTAGCCAGCTAGGGGTGGAGGTCATGCAGCTAGGGGTCATCCTAGAGGGGGAGGTCGATCAGGGGGCGGTCAGGCCCGTTTCTATGCACTTCCTGGCATGCCAGATGCTATTGCTTCAGATGTTGTCATTACAGGTATTGTTTCAGTCTGCCACAGAGATGCCTCTGTATTATTTGATCCCGGTTCCACCTTTTCTTATGTGTCATCATACTTTGCTCGTTATTTGGGTACGCCCCATGAGTTTCTTGCTTTACCTGTTCATGTATCTACCCCGGTGGGCGATACTGTTGTTGTAGACCGTGTGTACCGGTCATGTGTGGTGACTATTGGGGGTCTGGAGACCCGACTGGATCTATTGCTATTGAGAATGGTGGATTTTGATGTCATTTTGGGCATGGATTGTCTATCTCCGTGTCGTGCTATTCTAGACTGTCATGCTAAGACAGTCACTTTGGCTATGCCGGGTGTACCGCGGATCGAGTGGTGTGGTATGACTGATTACATCCCTAGTAGAGTGATCTCTTTCTTGAAGGCCCAACGTATGGTTGGGAAGGGTTGCCTTTCATATCTAGCATTTGTGAGGGATGTTGGAGCTGAGACTCCTAGTATTGATTCTGTCCCAGTTGTGAGGGATTTTCCTGATGTTTTTCCTGCAGACCTGCCGGGCATGCCACCGGACAGGGATATTGATTTTGGTATTGACCTGGTGCCGGGCACTCAGCCCATTTCCATTCCGCCATATCGTATGACACCAGCAGAGTTGAAGAAATTGAAAGAACAGCTTCAGAAACTCCTAGGTAAGGGGTTCATTCGGCCTAGTGTGTCCCCTTGGGGTGCACCGGTTTTGTTTGTGAAGAAGAAGGATGACACGATGAGAATGTGCATTGATTATAGGCAATTGAACAAAGTAACAATCAAGAACAAGTATCCTTTGCCTCGCAGTGATGATTTATTTGATCTGCTTCAGGGAGAGAGAGTGTTCTCCAAGATTGATCTCCGTTCGGGTTATCACCAGTTGAAGATCAGGGATTCAGATATTCTTAAGACTGCTTTTAGGACCAGATATGGTCATTATGAGTTTCTTGTTATGTCCTTCGGGATAGCCAATGCCCCAACAACATTCATGCATTTGATGAACAATGTATTTCGGCATTATCTGGATTCGTTCGTTATTATATTCATTGATGATATTCTGGTGTACTCGCGTAGTCAAGAGGAGCACGCGGAGCATTTGAGATTTGTGTTACTGAGACTGAGGGAGGAGAAACTTTATGCAAAATTCTCCAAGAGTGAATTTTGGCTCAGTTCAGTGGCTTTCTTGGGGCACGTGGTGCCCAACAAGGGTATACAGGTTGATCCGAAGAAGATAGAGGTGGTTCAGATTTGGCCCAGACCGTCCTTAGCCACAAAGATTCGTAGCTTTCTTGGGTTAGCAGGCTATTATCGCCGGGTTGTTCAGGGTTTTCATCCATTGCATCGCCCTTGACCAAGTTGACTCAGAAGGGTGCTCCATTCGTATGGTCGGACGAGTGTGAGGAGAGCTTTCAGAAGCTCAAGACATCCTTGACCACAACTCCAGTATTGGTTTTGTCATCAGCTTCAGGTTCATATACTGTGTATTGTGATGCTTCAAGAGTTGGGATTGGTTGTGTGTTGATGCAGGAGGGTAGAGTTATTGCTTATGCTTCTCGGCAGTTGAAGCCCCATGAGAAGAACTACCCCGTTCATGATTTAGAGTTGGCTGTCATAGTTCACGCATTGAAGATTTGGAGGCATTACTTGTATGGCGTATCTTGTGAGGTGTTCACTGATCATCGCAGTCTTCAACATTTGTTCAAACAAAAGGATCTTAATTTGAGGCAGCAGAGATGGTTGGAGTTGCTTAAGGATTATGATATCACCATATTATACCATCCGAGAAAGTCCAATATGGTGGCTGATGCTTTAAGCCGAAAGGCAGTGAGTATGGGGAGTTTGGCATATATTCTAGCTGGGGAGAGACCTCTTGCGGTTGATGTTCAGGCCTTGGCCAATCGGTTCGTGAGGTTAGATATTTCGGAGCCCAGTCGGGTGTTGGCTTGTGTGGTTTCTCGGTTTTCCTTATATGATCACATCAGAGAGCGCCAGTATGATGATCCGCATTTTCTTGTCCTTAGGGACAAAGTCCAGCATGATGATGCCAGGGATGTGACCGTCGGTGATGATGGTGTGTTGAGGATGCAGGGCCGGATTTGTGTGCCCAATGTGGATGGGCTTAGAGAGCTAATTCTGGAGGAAGCCCATAGCTCGCGGTATTCCATTTATCCGGGTGCCGCGAAGATGTATCAGGATTTGAGGCAGCACTATTGGTGGAGAAGAATGAAGAAAGATATTATGGGATTTGTAGCTTGGTGTCTCAACTGTCAACAGGTGAAGAATGAGTATCAGAGACCGGGTGGCTTGTTTCAGCAGATGGTTATTCCCAAGTGGAAGTGGGAGAGAATCACTATGGACTTTGTGGTTGGACTTCCTCGGAATTTGAAGAAGTTCGATGCTATTTGGGTGATTGTGGATCGGCTGACCAAGTCTGCGCACTTCATCCCTGTGTGTACTACCTATTCTTCAGAGTGGTTGGCAGGGATTTACATCCGGGAGATTGTTCGGTTGCATGGCGTTCCTATTTCCATCATCTCAGATAGAGGTACTCAGTTTACTTCGCAGTTTTGGAGAGCCGTGCAGAGAGAGTTGGGTACTCAGGTAGAGTTGAGCACAGTGTTTCATCCTCAGACAGACGGACAGTCCGAGCATACTATTCAAATATTGGAGGACATGTTGCGTGCTTGTGTTATTGACTTTGGAGGTTCATGGGATAAGTTTCTACCACTTGCAGAGTTTGCTTACAACAACAGCTACCAGTCGAGTATTCAGATGGCTCCATATGAGGCTTTGTACGGGAGGCGGTGTAGATCTCCGGTTGGTTGGTTCGAGCCCGGCGAGGCTAGACTATTGGGGACAGATTTGGTCCAGGATGCCTTAGAGAAGGTGAAGGTGATTCAGGAGAGGCTTCGTATAGCGCAGTCGCGTCATATGAGTTATGAAGACCGGAAGGTTCGAGATATGTCCTACATGGTCGGTAAGAAGGTCTTGCTGAAGGTTTCGCCCATGAAGGGTGTTATGAGATTTGGGAAGAAAGGCAAGTTGAGTCCTCGGTTCATTGGGCCTTTTGAGGTGCTTCGGAGAATTGGGGAGGTGGCTTATGAGCTTGCTTTGCCACCTAGCCTGTCGAGTGTGCATCCGGTATTTCATGTTTCTATGCTCTAGAAGTATATTGGGGATCCGTCTCATGTTTTGGACTTCAGCACGGTTCGGTTGGATGATGATTTGACCTTTGATGTGGAGCCAGTAGCTATTTTGGGTTGCCAAGTTCGAATGTTGAGGTCAAAGGATATAGCTTCAGTAAAGGTGCAGTGGAGAGGTCGGCCCGTGGATGAGGCTACATGGGAGACCGAGTAGGAGATACGGAACAGATATCCTCATCTGTTTGAGGATTCAGGTGTGTTTCTTGACTCGTTCGAGGACGAAGGTTTGTTTAAGTTGGAGAGGATGTGACGACCCGGCCAGTCGTCTCATGAGTTACCACTCCATTTTCCCCATTTCAGCTTCTTTACGCTTCGTTATCCGTGTTTTATGTGATCGATTTTATTAGTTCGAGTTCGGAGAGGAGTTGGTAAGAAATGAGACACTTAGTCTCTTTTAAGAAGGCTTAAGTTGGAAAAGTCAACCGGATGTTGACTTATGTGTTAGAAGGCTCGAAAGTGAGTTCTGATGGTTCGGTTAGCTTCGGGAGGTGATTTGTCACTTAGGAG
This sequence comes from Nicotiana tabacum, assembly GCF_000715075.1. Classification (NCBI taxonomy): domain Eukaryota; kingdom Viridiplantae; phylum Streptophyta; class Magnoliopsida; order Solanales; family Solanaceae; genus Nicotiana; species Nicotiana tabacum. Next base: position 115,488,914 of record NC_134089.1, read on the forward strand.
CGCGATCGGAATGGGTTTTGGAGTTGTAGAGAAGATTTAGTCTTGAATTGGCGAAATTGATATTTTGGCAAATTCCGGTTGATAGGCGAGAGTTTGATATAGGGGCCGGAATGGAATTCCGAGAGTTGCAGTAGCTTTATTGTGTCATTTGGGATGTGTGTGCAAAATTTCAGGTCATTCAGACGAGATTTGATAGACCTTTTGATCGAAAGCATAATTCAAGAGTTCTTGGAGTTCTTAGGCTTGAATTCGATGTAATTTGATGGTTTTGATAATGTCTCAGGTGTTTTGAGGATTGGAACGAGTTTGGAGCATGTTTTAGGATGAGTTGGTGATTTTGGTTGAGGTCCCGGGGGCCTTGGAGTGATTTCGGATGGCTAACGGGAAGTTTGGAGTTGGAAAATATAACGGAAAAATGCAGCAGTTGTAGCAGGTCCAAGAGGACTGCAGGGGTGCGGCCGCGGTAGGCGTCGCGCGGACCACGCGGTGATGCAGACCGCACAAAGTTGGAATGCGGCCGCATGAAGACTGGCGCGGACCGCACAAAGTTTTTTTGCGGCTGCATGATTGGGTTTGGCAGCTCTCTAAACATTACTGACGCGGACCGCGTGACCATAGAGTGCGGCCACATGGAGAGGGACGTGGGCCACATGAAGTGGGATGCGGCCACATGAGTTTGACTTGTAGTTTCACAGTCTCTGAACTCGCGCGGACCGCACAAAAATGGGCGCGGCCACGGTGAGAAGACCTGAAGGGTACTCTATATAAATACGAGGTTTTGGATTTTATTTGATATTTTGACCTAGATAGCTCGGATTTTGGCGATTTTTCGAAGGTTTTTCAAGAAATTCATCGGGGTAAGTGATTTTAACTCAGATTTGGCTAGAATACATGAATATATCACTGAATTCATCATTTAATTCGTGATTTGAGATGGAATTTGGCAAGAAAATTGTGAAACCTTTCAAAAATGTAAAATGATGATTTGAAGGACCAAATGGTATCGGAATTAGATAATTTTGGTATGGTTATACTCGTGAGGGTATGAGGATTCTGAGAATGTAAATTTTACCAGATTTCGAGACGTGGGCCCGGGGCTCGGGTTTTGCTAATTTTGAGATTTTTGATATTTTTCGAATGTTTTCGCTTGGGGTTTGTTCCCTTAGCATATTGTGACGTATTCGTTCTGATTTTGGATAAATTCGACGCGCGTGGAGGTCAATTCGAGGGGCAAAGGCATCGCGAGCTAGAGAATTAGCCAGTTCGAGGTGAGTAATGGTTGTAAATGATGTCCTGAGGGTTTGAAACCCCAGATTGCACATCGTAGTGCTATATTGAGGCAAGATACGCGCTGGATGATGAGCGTGGGGTCTTTCACTACTGGGGATTGTGACTTGGTCCATCCCGATTGATGACTTTACTGAATATTTGACTGAAATTCATTTGTTATCATCATGATTTGGGCTGATTGCCATATTTGGGCTTCGTGCCAACTATTTGAACCGTCCGGGGATTTTTATCACTGTTTCCTTACTGCTTGACTTATTATTTGAACTCAGTCCTATTGATATCTACTGTTTTACAAACTCAACCACTTTTACTCAGATTTGAAACTTAAATGATATATCTACATCATGTTTTGGGATGAGAACTACTGTTTTACTAATGCCCAAGGGGCACGATGATTTCTGGACTGAGTGAGGCCGAGGGCCATATGTGAGGATATGCTAAGGGATATGAGGTTAAGGGCCTGAGATACTATTTATGCCATGCGGTGGCTTGAGTGATGTGAGTATATGCTGAGTGATGATGCCACGAGGTGGCTTGATATAGCGCTTGGGCCGTAAAGGGCCCCTCCGGAGTCTGCACACCCACAGTGAGCGCGGGTACCCATTGTTCTGAGTGATTGATGTTATGCCCAAGGGGCTGATATTTGGTCAGGTGACAATGGCTTACCATTATGCTGAGTGATTGTGAGGTAGCTCGAGGGGATGATACTGTACTGAGAGTGAGCCCGAGGGGCTAATACTATGCTGAGCGATTGATACTGTGCCCGAATGGCGGATTTCTACTTGTTAATTACCTATTAAATTACTTGTTTTACTTGTTTTAAAAAGGAATATCATTTGATTTCTTCAATGATTTACCGCTTTAAGTGATTTTACTGCTTGATATGGAATTGCTTTGTGCCTTTACGTGTTTTCATACTTTCAGCCATTATTTGTAATTATTACTCACTGAGTCAGAGTACTCACATTACTCCCTGCACCTTGTGTGCAGATTCAGGTATAGCAGAGCCCGCATCTGAGCGCTGATTCCTTCCAGGCTAGGCAATGATTTGGAATTACGAGGTAGCTATTGACGTCTGCAGCCCCTTATCTCTCTTATCCTCTATCATTTATGTTTTCTTCAGACTGTTGTATCGGATTCCGTACTTTGTAGACCTATAGCAGATTCGGTAGTAGCTCATGACTTGTGACACCCCGGTTTGGGCTGTGTCGGGATGGTTCCTGCTGTTATTATCGTTAAATTCCGCAATTTATGAATATTATATTATATGTTACTATTGTTGATGATGATTAACTATTTAAAAGAGTTGTTCCGTTTTGGTCTGGCTGGCCTTGTCTCCGCGAGAGGCACCATCACGACCGGGTTCGGGGATTGGGTCGTGACAATATGGGTCCTTGTATAACATTGACCCCGACAACGATCATATGAATGACATGTTGTAGTTCTTCCTGCTCATTTTTCTTGTTGGATTTTCTGTCCCTGAAGTGGTTCTTGGCCCGATCGCTAAGGAACTTTCGAAGGTGACCCTAGTTGAATAGACAGGCTACCTCCTCCCATAATTTCCTGCAATCCTCGGTCTTGTGACCATGTGTGCCATGATACTTGCACATCAAATTTGGGTTTCTTTGGGAAGGATCGGTTTGTTTGGGTCTGGGCCACCTAGTATCTTTGATCCTTCCAATTGCAGGGACAATGCCTGATGCATCGATGCTAAAGTTATACTCCGATAATCGAGGTGCCTATACGGGACCGGCGTGTTTATCAAAACCAGTCTTGCTCATAAGTCCCCGAGAATTTTGTCCTTGATCATTTCTTCGATCATTCCGAGAGGATTGCGCCCCGAGCCACTATTTTTTCGATCTGCGATATATGGCTGATATCGTTCTCTATTTGACCTTGTCTCCTATCGATGTCCCTCAGAGCCTTAACTGCCAACCTTTTTGGATGTACTGAACTGGAGGGGGCTCCTAATTAGTCGTCCTCGACCATAATCTTCGATTGATATCGATTGTGCACATCTGCCCAAGTTACAGCTGGATTCCCGATTAAATTTTTCTTCAACTATCGTGATGCTATTGAACTCCGCTCGTTCAATCCCTGGGCTAAAGCTTGAATAGGGGAAATAATGTGTGAGTGGTGGTAACTCTATGCGTTCCATTTGAAATCGGGATACGAACTCCCTCATTATTTCGTTATCCCTTTGTCTTATCTTGAAAACGTCTGATTTTCTCGTTGTGACCTTTATGGCCCTGGCATGCACCTTTACAAAAGAATCTGCTAACATGATAAAAGAATTGATGGAAGTCGGTGTCAAGTTGTGATACCAAATCATTGCTCCCTTTGATAGAGTTTCCCCTACTTTCTTCAACAAAATAGACTCGATCGCATCGCCTTCTAAATCATTTACCTTTATCCCACATGTGTATGTAGTGATATGTTCATTAGGATCGGTGGGCCCGTTGTACTTCGGTGTATCTGGCATACGGAACTTCTTTTGAATGGGCATCGGAGCCACACTCTGAGGAAAAGGCTTCTGCACGAACTTTTGTGAATCCAAACCATTTAAGATCGAGGATGCCCCCAGTATCTGATCAACTCGGGAGTTGTATGTGTGAGCACGTGATTTTTGTCTCACAGGAAACTACTCCAAAAGAAATCAAAAAATAAAATAGTTTTTCTTTGTACGCAATTTGGAGAATTATCGTGGCATTTTGTTAATTATTTGTGTTGTCTGTGCATGTTCATCTTTGTTTTAATTAAAGAAAAATACAAAAATAGGTTGCATTGACATTTAGTATTTAATTCTGTAATTAGGAGTAGTTAAATGTGTTCTACAAAAATGAAAAAATTCACATAAATAATGTACTTCGCGTTTTAATATTTAATGTCAAAATCGTATGATTTTCTTTTATTCAATTTTATAAGATATTTGTTTTTAAGAGTTAATTAGTATTTTAAATTAATTTTGGCTTTACAATTTAAATTAGGATTTTTTAGGTTTTTAGTTTTGAAGATTAGTTTAAAAAGAAAAGAGAATAAAAATGAAAATAGAAGAGAAATCGGAACTGGGCCATTTTTTTGGACCCAAAATCAGGCCCAAAACACCCCATTTACCTGGTCCAATATGCCTGATCTCTCAGATGACTCAAACGACGCCGTTTAGGCGTCTCAAATCTGAACCGTTGATCAAACAGATCAAACGGTCCAATTCAGCCCCAACATTGGTTCGAACGATACCGTTTCAGGTGATTAAATCTGAACCATCCGTTCCTTTTGATCTAACGGTCCTAGGTTTCCCCCATGACCCGGTCCATTTCACCCCGGGTCAACCCAGTCTCGTAGCATGACCACACGATGTCGTTTTCTATTAGTAAAATGATCCAGACCGTTGATCATGATTGATCCAACGGCCAAGATCAAACGCCCCCTCCCGTATATAACCCTAATCCCTTACCCCACGCCCCCAAACCAAACCCCCTCACCCCATCGTCTCTCTCTCAAGCTAAGAGACGAACCAGACCAAACCCTAGCCGCCATTGTTACACCTTCGCCTGAAACCCGGCAGCAACAACGCCGTCGGTCACCGAATTAACACCCCTAAGCCATCTAACCACCCTCGTTACGAATCTGTTAACCGTTTACCTCGAATCAACCTCTAGCTTTTTGAATCTTCAATCGAAGATTCGAGCAAAAACTAAACCTACCCCAACCAGTCCCAAACTCACACCACGGCACCCCCTGACCTCCCTCGTGCCCAAAATACCTTTGGCCTGGTTCGAATCTTGCTAGAACCATCCAAACCCCAAATGGAACCAAGACCCCTATAAAGACCAAATCTGGGTTTTGTCCGAAATTAAAGGAATTTGGGCGTCTAATCGACCTTAGTCGAAGTGTTCTCTGTTGAGAACAATCGATTAAGGTCCGTTCGACCTCAAAAAGTTCGAGTCAAGAGTTCGACCTGGGTTCGTCTAGTTTATGTTTTGTTAAGGTATTTTTTTCTCCTTTCTTTCTTGTTCTATTTTTGTTACGGTTAATTGTGTTTAGTTTAGTTATATTCCAGTTTTTGTTCATTGCTTCTTCTTCTTCTCCAATCAGACCTTTTTATTTGGTCGAGTCTGCTTCTGTTCATGGTCGAATATATGTTATTAGCCATGTAATTTGTTAGTTTATAAGTCCCTGTTTTTGTCAATACCACTCGAATCACTTGTTGGTCTGTTTATTCTGATTGTTTGTTGTTAACTACTAAATGTTATAGCCTGTGTAATCAATTGAATAAGCATCGTCGATTAGTCTTTTAGGCTTGAATGTTATGTTAACATGATAATAGTTCAACCTTTGGTTCGTATGTTTACCATCCTGCATCTTGTATATACTTGAATTAGAGTTGTGTTTGCTCATTCCCTGTATTTGGTTTGACCTCCTGTTCTTTATAGTTGTTCGCATGAAACTCCTTCCTTGATTCATACTGCTTCAATTTTGGCTTGTATTATTGAATCCCTGCTCAATCACTGGGTCTGAGTTGATCAGGATTGGTTCCCAATATGATCAACTCATTCCCTTTGATTGATGCCATGTTTGAAATGATCTGGTCTTCTGCTTTGAATCACTATGTGAATTTGATAGTGAGAATTGGTTTATAGCTGTAGTAATTTAGTGATCAATTATAAATTAGTTGTTAGGGTTACAACTTATAGAGTTTTAATAACAGATCAATAAAGCTTAGGGCAGGGCAGTAATACACAGGGGTTAAGGGGGTAATTTTGGGATTTAACAGGTCTGTAAGTGGACTAACCTAAGGGTCTGTTCAATGGATAATAGATACCATTAGTTTAATATCAATGGGGAACATAACATAATAGTATGGGAGTTAATAGGAATACTATAATAACCCATAGTTTTGATTGAAATAATAGGGAACAAGGCATGCAAGTGTGGGGAACAAAATAACTTCAAACAAGAAGACGTTAAGTAATGAGATTCAAAGGGGGATGGGCAGTTAGAATCTGATAGTTTCAAGGCAGAGATAACATGCCTGTTTTTGGGTTATAAATAGAGTCATTTAAGACAGATTTAACAGGTTGGTTATTTTGGAGAAGAGAAATCAGTTTTCTTTCAATTTTTTTCCAGAGAGTCTAGGATGGATTTTTAACATTTAAGAGTTCAGTAATTTGAGAGCAAAAAAACAGGCTGGTTTTTAATCCTAAAAGGTTCAGTGTTTGAGAGCTAAGAAACTGAAAAGTGAGGTCTTTTCTTTTACTGCTGAATATCAGAACTAGTACTGTTACTGTTTCATTGGTGTTGCTGGTTGGTATTTCTGGGGTTTCAATTGGTTTTTCCTGAGTTTGCTATTGGTTATTTGCTACTATTTCATTGGGTGTTGCTGGAATTCTGCTATTTTTTTAAATCTGTTACTGGGTTGTTCTGCTACTGTGTTGCTGGTTATTACTGTTGCTGTTTGCTACTGCTCTGCTGATCCCCCTCTTCTTCTTCTATTATCTATTACCAGGTACACTTTCGAATCACACTGTGATGTAGCTGTGAGATGTAAAAGTGAAAAGAAAATGCTCGAGTAGTGGAGTACTTAGTGCATCTGTAATCTAGTAGATAAATGATAAGTTGTATAGTCTATCTTTATAACTCAATGAAGAATGTGGACTTTGGAGTTTGTATCTGATAAGGACTGTATTGAACCATTAATTTGCCTTTCTTTGTTGAAAATTTAGTAGTTTAATACCAACTTTAGTAGCATAGAATTAAAAAATCAAACCTCCAAGTTAACTGTGCTTTTCCCGAATAGTTAAGCATGCCCATTATTGTCAAACTGTTTAGTTAATTAAGTGGAATAAGATGAAGATAGCATGAGTTTGTTCTATTGAACCTTCCTGTTTAAACTTGTTAGTTTCACTAGCTATGAAGGTTTTAATATTGTCAACAGTAGGTAGATAATGATTGTTGGCAGCCCATTTGCTCAAAAAGTTGAAATATTGGGTTTGGCTTAATCATGTAAAGCAATTGGCAATAGCCTGTGTATGTTAAATCAGACTCGAATCCGCTTCTGTGAGTCGAACGCTGAACTTGGCCCGAATAACGCATGAAATCTGGTCGTAGGAAACATGCTCGATCACAAGACCATCCTTAAAAATCATACAATAGAGTTAAGTAACAATTGGTTGGGACCTTCATTTTGTGTTTAGAGACGAACTTAATAGAAAAAATGTAGTCACTTTAGGATCGTCCTTTTAAAATAAACGAGATGAGCCTCGCCAAATATAACGCACAGATTGCGGGGCCCTCACAAATGTATGTATTAATTACTTAGAACTCGGGATCGGCCGCTTAGCGAACTTCACGGCCTTTTACCCAAAATAACCACGCGTTAGTCTTTTTAGGCGCGTACTTTAAATAACATTACCTTCTTAAACCCGGGTGCACATTTATGTGACCCAAATCCAAATCTCAACGAAGTCGAAATGTGTCGCTAATCACGGGTACATTGATTGTGACGTGGTTTGAGATGCATTTTCACGATGTTGCAAATTCCTTTTAAAATAATAATAATAATAATAATAATAATAATAATAATAATAATAATAATAATAATAATAATAATAAAATCGGTAAAGAGTTAAAACTTGCATATAAGCTCATAATTGTTAAAATCAGATAAATAAGCCGAATGTGACAATTGAGCGACCGTGCTAGAACCGCGTAACTCGGGAATGCCTAACACCTTCTCCCGGGTTAACAGAATTCCTTATCCGGATTTTTGGTTCGCGGACTGTAATACAGAGTCATTCTTTTCCTCGATTCGGGATTAAACTGGTGACTTGGGACACCCTAAATCTCCCAAGTGGCGACTCTGAAATAAATAAACAAATCCCATTTCGATTGTCCTTTAATTGGAAAAACTCCCTCTACGCCCCTGCGGGCGCGGGTAAAAAGGAGGTGTGACAGCTCTGGCGACTCTTCTGGGGATTAGGACCCAGAATCTCTGGTTTCGGGCTCAAGAATTCGAGCTTAGAATAATTTATAGTTGGCTTTACCCAGTATTTGATTTTGTTACATGGTTCGGGCCTAATGTGCTAATTGATCGCTCTTACCGCTTTGATATTCCGTGAACTATATATAATTGTTGCGAAATCCCTCTTCTCTCTGAGTCTTCTAAATCATGAAGAAGTGTGCACTTCGTGTGACTTCTTTTTTGTTAGAGTCATATTCCAAAGTTAGAACGAGGTTCAGACAAGTTGCAAAGCCGGTGAAGCTTCTGTATTCCCGGTACGCTGCCCCCCTTCGGCTCGAGCTGTCCGCTCGGGTAAGCCAGGTCTAGAACAATAAACCCAAGTTTTTTAAACCCAGAATAACTCAGCCTCATGCCGGATCCCTAGTAGGCACGTTTGTTTGCATCATGTGCATTTGACTTTGGGGACTCAACACAGGGGTTGGGTCCGTCTAGGATAAGCAACCTGAAATGGAAAAGACCAACCTGATGCATCTTACTTGCTACTTGTGCATTTGTTTGCTTCGGACTTGCATTAAAGAGAGTACGAGGGTTAAAGAGAGTTAATCGCCTGTTTTGAAAAAAAGCAATGTTCAAATAGTGTCGAAACTCTGCCAAATTTTTGAGAAAATGAAAAAAAAGAAAAAAGAAGAAGAATATATATAGTGTTGTTTGCCAATGAAAAGTGTCTGGTTTTCAAAAGAAGTTTGTTTTCGCGGCCCGAACTACGCCAGTTTGATTCTCACCGGGTGTGAGATACGTAGGCAACCCTCATCGGGTCCAACCTCCCCTTTGCAAAAATAGCCAAAAAATGTCAAAATTTTAATTGTCAACATAAATAAGTCGGGCGATGCCGTTTTGTCAAAAATAGCCGAAAGTCCCCAAAAGGGACGACGGAAGGCCAATTTTGCATAAATAGCCACCTTTGATCATTTTTAAGATTTCGATCGGCTAATCCACACAGCCTTAAAATCCTCGTCTCCGAAGTGCTGAAAGGCCGTATTTGAAAAACCGGGTCCTTCATTTTAGTTTGAAAAAGAAAAAAAACAAAAATAGTAGTCTTGTTTTGAATCAAATAAATTTACCTTTCTCTTAATCACCTTAATAAATGTGCAGGATGAGCACAAAGGCAAGCGAATCTTTCACCGTACTTAACGAGGTCCCCTTCCAGCTCCATATGTGGTGGAATAATCTGGGAAAAGGCAACAAAGAGATAGAGGCTGGAATCCTGGGAGGTCTTGTCGGTGTCTTGTCAAGCCAAAGTTGGATGTCATCGAGGCCTTAATATCATTTTGGGACCCGACCCCCAATGTGTTTCGCTTTGGAGGTTTTGAGCTTACGCCCACGCTGGAGGAAGTCGCGGGTTATGCGGGTCTGAATGGAAATATGAGGGGTCAATATTTGTTGTCACCATGACCAGTATCTCCGCACAAATTTTTGGATTTGCTAAACATCAGCCGGAGTGTTCAGAATGATGATTTGTCGGGAGGATGTTGCACTCTTCAGTTCCTGTATCAGCGCTATGGTAATCCTCGGGGTTTCGAAGAACCAAATCTGGGACTGACCCATGCTGGAAACAGAAGCAAGTGGGAAGCAAGACGAACCTTGGCGTTCATAATGACATTCTTGGGAATCATGATTTGTCCAAGAGAAGATAAGAAAATAGAAGCAGGTTTTGTGGGGATGGCTGATGTTGCGATTAAAAGGGCAGATAGCACTATAGTCCCCCTGATTTTGTCAGAAATTTACCGAGCATTGACTGGGTGCAGGGAGGGAGGAAATTTTTTCCAAGGTTGCAATCTATTACTTCAGTTGTGGATGCAAGAAAATCTGTGCCACCGCGCGGGGTACATGAACTATAGGCTGACTGGGTTAAGCTGTATCGAAGAATTTGAAAAGCGGGTAAGGGGTATTGCATTTCCTGAAGGTACCGAAGCTTGGCTCATACGACTGAGGTCATTGACTGCTGATCAAATTGAATGGGCATTTGGGTGGTTGCCCGTTACCGAGGTGCTATATATGTCAGCGGGAGAGTGTCATATTCTCTTAATGGGTGTTCGAAGTATCCAACCGTATGCTCCCCATCGGGTACTACGCCAACTGGGAAGGTTTCAAGTCGTCCCCAAAGATGAAGACTTGAGCAAGCACGTCATCGAGTTGAGTCCGAGAGCCGCATTCCCGGAAGATAAAATTCGCAAATTATGGAACGAATGTCGGTTCCTCGAGCCTAAGACTATGGTCTGAGATCTGGCTAAAGGTAAGGTGGACCCAAAGTATAATGCGTGGTTTGGGAAAAAGGTTCCAAATTCTCCAAAGGCCCGCCAAAAGAGCCCATGTCCAACAGTTTACTAATGATTCACAAGAGCAATGGGGTTGGTTAGCAAAAGAAGAGAGTCACAGGGCAGAAATAGGCAAGCTGAAGCAACAGATTAGAGACCTGGAATTTGAAAATAGTCTGCAAGTTGATGCCGATCAGGGAGAAAAGAACAAATTGGCCCAAGAAAATGAGGCGCTGAAAGTCCAAATCCGACAAATGAGGATAGATGCTGACAACCGACAAAGAAGTCGATCTGATGAGCGGTTAATAAAAGGGTTAAAAAAGAAATCAGTGAGTGTCGAAATGATTTGAAGAGATCTGAGGGTACCATAGCACAACTCTTAGCACAATGGGCAAAAAGAACAAAAGAGCGTGCACAGTACTTACAACAAGCAAGGAAGGATCATGAAAAGACCATTGCCAGTCTAAAAAGGAAGGTGACCACCCTAGAGAGCAAGGCGGCTAAACAAGCCAAGGCTTTTGAAACCGAAAGTGAACACTGCTATGATCCAATGGCCTTGATGGATGAGGAAATACAGCAGTTACAGAAACAACGTTGTAAGATTCTCGAGTTTTGAAGGCTAAAGGGGATCAGATAGAGCGCCTACTCCAAGAGAAAGACCAAACCAGGGACAAAATTTTGACTATTGCTCATGCTATTACCAGAAAATGTCGGGTGTGTGAAAACATGACCCACACTACTTTCTTCTCAGTAGTGATGATATTTGTGAAGCAAATCATATGTGAATTGGAACAGCTGGAAAGAGGTCTTACACCTAAGCCCGCGGCGAGGCCGAATGACGCCCCGCAGGCACCCAAATTAAAAACTTTAATGTATTCGTAGAGTCTGTTGTCTGTTAGAGTCCGTTTTTCCTTTTGCATCAAGGTCTGTCAGGAGTTCTTAAGTTTGTACTTGGTTTGGTATCGATTCTGTTATTTTCTTTCCGAAAACGTCTAGTTTGTAATAGAATGTTTATTACTGAAAATAGAAAATTTCCAAAAAATTATCTCTTTGTTTTTCGCACTTATTTTGTTAGAACTACGCACAGTCTGATTCATGCGGGGACATGATACGTAGGCAATCCACCTAAGATTTGACCACCATCAAAAAGAAAATATATATATATATATATATATAGAAAAGAGAAAAAAGGAGAAAACAAAGATAATAAAGGTAGGCGTTCAAAAGGAGCACAATTATAAGAAGCCGGAATGACGCACGTAACTGAAGCAAATGCATGATAGAAAGGGTTAACTGCCTAGTTGCATTGCATCCTCAATGTGTGTTTTCCTATCTGTTGAAAACCCTAACGCTAACAGGTTGCTCCTATTTTGTTCTCTTTCAATTCAGAAAGGTGGTTGGTTGTGGTTCTAAAGTAACGATTCCCTGCAACACAAAGGCAAAAGACAATGGCAGAGAACAACAGAACTAAGTGGGTTGGTACCGATGCCCGAAAATAGCTGGTTGAACAGGACTACGGGTTGGTAGAAGAGGTAAAAATGTTGAGACGGCATGTGGCAGACATGTATCGGGCATGGATGACTGGGAAAGCACCACCCCCGCCACCGCCTAGCTTCCTGAACTCTTTCCTTACCCAAACACCTAACACAATAACGGATGATCCTCCATACTCTCCATATCTACCCACTTATGACAGCTTTCCCAGCCACCCGAGTAGCTCCATAACTCCCCAACGCTACTTCTCTCCACGGGACTCCCAAAGACATGCTTCACTTTCCAAGTACCCAGCTCCACAAAATGTCTATCTACCCCCACGAGCACACCAGAAACCCCCTGGATCAGGTTTTAGGACAAATCAGGCATTTAGGAACGAGAGGTTGCTGCAACGAGAAAAGGCTCTTACCCCTATCGGAGAATCTTATGCAAGTCTATTTGAAAGGCTAAAGCATGCTGGCCTGATTGAGCCACTCCCCGGATATACTCCAAATCCACATGCAAGAAGATTTGATCCTATGGCACGATGCGCATACCACTCCAATGTCCCAGGGCATAGCATTGAGAATTGTCATTCATTGAAAAGGGAAATAGAAAGAATGATTCACGAAGGAGTGATTGTGATCGACGACAGTAATAAAGAGCATGTGAACCCTCTTAGGATATTGACTAAAGCTGAAGATGTTGAAGCAGATAGTGGTCTTGGCAATATTGATGCGAAGCTCAGTGGCTAAGATGTCGTGCTTGGTAATTGGGAAGACGCTCTATTCCTTAGTCAGCCGGAGTAGAGTTTTTGATGGTTTATTTTGTTGTCATTTATGTTATCCGGGTTATTCTAGGGTTGTGATACGGATATTGTCTTGGGTCAAACTCTCTTATCTTTCCATTTTGTCATAGCGGTTTGCTTAGTTTTGTCCAGGTTTGTTTCAGGTTTGTTCCAAGATTGTACTCTAGTTGCTTTACTTGTCTTGTTGTGCGAACCGTTTCACCGATTGTCTAATGCAAATTCTGGTCAACCTCCAGTCAGCTTCTTTGTTTAGTTCTTTTTTATCCTTTTGTGTTTTCTTTTGTTCAAACGTCGATTCTAGTGACATGACATGCATGCACAGTTTAGGCCTAATCTTAAAAGTTAATTATAAAGCCATTGGGAGATGATCGGGACACTTAAAGGAAATAGAAACAGCTTGAGATCATTTGAAGCCTGAGCCATATGAAACTGGGGCAAGTAAAACATAAAGAAAGCCATAAAAGCAAGTTAGCCATATTGACAAGGGGGTCGTTCATGGTAACGAAAGTGAGAGTGTTGCCCAACATTGCTTTAAAAATGACAAATGAAAAGATATGGTTATCAAGTCTGGCACAATCAGAAGATGTGGCGAATGTTTAATTGTGTTGTTTGTGCTTGGCATGTTTTGAAGATTGGAATGACGAATGCATTTTGTTCTTCTATCTAAACACTTTATCCTTTGTTAACCCTTTGAGCCTTATTGGTTTTCTTTCTTGCCCCTCGTTCAGAATCAGTAGCAAAGATTAGGAAACACAAGCATGGAAGATAAAGAAAAAGAAAAAGAAAAAGGAAAAAAAATAATAGAAACAACAAAACAACAAAAGAGAAATGAGAAATGAGAAAGGAGAAATGAGAAATGAGAAATGAGAAAAGAGAAAGAAAAAAGAAAAAAGAAAAAGAAAAGAAAATAATAAATAAGTGAAAAGGAAAACAAAAAAGGGAATTGGGAACTACGTCTGACCTGATTCCTCAAAGAAGATACGTAGGTGCTTCACGGCTCGGTCATAATGTAACAAAAAATAAAAAATACCCAAGCAGAAACTGGGACAGAAGTGGTGTTTGAGGTAAAGAAATCCGGTTCCGAAGGTTGTAAATTTTGAACCCAAATTGATTCGTTTTGAGCCACTAGTACCCTTTCTTTTTGGCCCTATCCAAAATCCCACATTACGGTCCAAAGAAAGACCTTTTGACCAGTCTTCGAAAGATGCCAAGTCATGCAAATGGAAGTCGAGAATAACACTCTGATCCCCGGCAGAAAAGTAATAAAATGAGAGAGTCTTATCGGTGAAAACCTTCACGAGCACCTTGAGGCGGCTATAAGTTGAGAGAAAAACCAAAATGAGAGAGGCTTGATAGTGAAAATCCTTCGGGCACTACAAGTCGAATAAAGTTTAAAAATCAGATAGGAAAGCACCAGACGAAGATTGTGAAAGGAGATTAACGACGGAGGATAGGCCACGTGGGCATGTCATGGCCAATAGAGTTGGTATCCAAATCTGATAGGTTTTACTTTGTAGTTTTCTTGTTAGGAGTCATCTCTTTCTTTTGTCTTTTACTCCGTTCCTTTTTTTCATCTCCTCTTCTTGAGTCTCTTTGGTTAGAACAAGTGAGAAATGATTTTAAAATTTGCCATCAGCTTTCCAATTACGCAAGACGAGATCTGACTAGTACATCAAAGTGGTATAAGTCAGGAAAGAACAAGCGCAATGAGCTGGTAATAGTCAACGTGCTTTGAGGTTCGCGCAAAATACCCAAGATTGGTCCGTATCAATTCAGGGACAGTGCAACAAAAGGAGGGCCAGAGGGATTGAACCGAGGGTATATTCGATGGTGAGATTGACAAAAGGGTGGACGAGTGTCAAGAAAGATATCCCCAGCAGAAATCGAAGGTTATAAGGCCAAGGCCAGTGAAAAAATCAAGAAAGAACAATGCGGAAAGCGATGGACATAATTTGGAAATTCATAGGAGACTCAAAGGTTGGGGAAATGCCAGTTCACGAACAGTACCATAAAAGAAGATATTGGGTCTGCGCGGAAAAAAAGGTATTTCAGTAACACAGACGATGGAGAAAGTGGTTAATCAATAAACATGCAAGATCTTCAAGTGAAATCAGTTGTCATATGCATGGGGTCAGATAAGGAGACTGGGAAAATGGTTGAGAGGTTTGTAAATAAGGAATCGTCAAGGAGGTCGGAAGGTATCAGCCAAGTTTCAAGATGGTCAGACAATGCATAACATGAAAAAAAAAGAGAAGGAAAACCATCCCCAGCAGGAGTATCACAACCAACGACCACGTTTTAAACTGACCAAATTATTTCTTTGATTTGAAATAGGGACAGGAAATGCTATTGATGACAGAAAGGTATGATATAAGGAAAGTTATCAAACTGGGGCAGAAAAATTTGCGTTCATTTTTGAAAATTTTCCTGAAGTCAGGTACCCACTTGAGGAAGAAGGAAGATAACACAAGTTTTAAGGGAGGTAGTCTTTGAAGGAAGAAGATAACATATTTTGAAAAAAAGTGTTATCCCCAGCAGTTTGCGGAGGAATGAAACACCAGTTTTGAGGGAAGTAGTTTTGAAAAAGGAAAAAAATACAAGTTTTGAGGGAAGCACTTCTGAAGAAAGATAATTCAAGTCAGAAGGAAAATGGTTCAGGAGGCAAGGGGGAACAATGGCAATACGAATGCAGTTCTAAGTTGTTGTTGAAGTCAGGAGCCCGCCTGAAGAGAGGAATGACATTTTATTTTTGAAGTTGTTGTTGAAGTCAGGAGCCCGCCTGAAGAGAGGAATAGCGTTTTATTTTCGAAGTTGTTGTTGAAGTCAGGAGCCTGCCTGAAGAGAGGAATGACGTTTTATTTTCTAAGTTGTTATTGAAGTCAGAAGCCCGCCTGGAGATCGGAATAGCATTATATTTCTAAGTTGTTATTGAAGTCAGGAACCCGCCTGAAGAGAGGAATGGCGTTTTATTTTCGAAGTTGTTGTTGAAGTCAGGAGCTCGCCTGGAGATCGGAATGGCATTTTATTTTCTAAGTTGTTGTTGAAAGTTAGGATCCCGCCTGAAGAGAGGAATGACGTTTATTTTCTAAGTTGTTGTTGAATTCAGGAGCCCACCTGAAGAGAGGAACGGCATTTTATTTTCGAAGTTGTTGTTGAAGTCAGGAGCCCGCCTGAAGAGAGGAATGGCGTTTTATTTTCGAAGTTGTTGTTGAAGTCAGGAGCCCGCCTGAAGAGAGGAATGGCGTTTTATTTTCTAAGTTGTTGTTGAAGTCAGGAGCCCACCTGAAGAGAGGAATGGCATTTTATTTTCGAAGTTGTTGTTGAAGTCAGGAGCCCGCCTGAAGAGAGGAATGGCGTTTTATGTTTAAGTTGTTGTTGAAGTCAGGAGCCTGCCTGAAGAGAAGAATGGCGTTTTATTTTTGAAGTTATTGTTGAATTCAGGAGCCCGCCTGGAAATCGGAATGGCGTTATATTTCTAAGTTGTTCTTGAAGTCAGGAGCCCGCTTGGAGATCGGAATGGCGTTATATTTTCTAAGTTGTTGTTGAAGTCAGAAGCTCGCCTGAAGAGAATAATTGGCTTTTTATTTTCTAAGGTGTTGTTGAAGTCAGGAGCCCACCTGAAGAGAGAAATGACGTTTTATTTTCTAAGTTGTTTTTGAAGTCAGGAGCCCGCCTGAAGAGAGGAATGTCATTTTATTTTAAGTTGTTGTTAAAGTCAGGAGCCCGCCTGTAGAGAGGAATGTGGTTTTATTTTCGAAGTTATTGTTGAAGTCAGGAGCCCGCCTGAAGAGAGGAATGGCGTTTTATTTTCGAAGTTGTTGTTGAACTCAGGAGCCCGCCTAAAGAGAGGAATGGCGTTTTATTTTCTAAGTTGTTGTTGAAGTCAGGAGCCCGCCTGAAGAGAGGAATGACATTTTATTTTCTAAGTTGTTGTTGAAAGTCAGGAGCCCGCCTGAAGAGAGGAATGTCGTTTTATTTTCTAAGTTGTTGTTGAAGTCAGGAGCCCGCCTGAAGAGAGGAATGGCAATTTATTTTTAAGTTGTTGCTAAATTCAGGAGCCCGCCTGAAGAGAGGAATGACGTTTTATTTTCAAGTCCTGAAGTTGGGAGCCCGCCCATATAACAGAAGAATACATTTCAGTCTTTACATTTCAAGTTTTGAAGTTGGGAGCCCGCCCGTATAACAGAGGAATACATTGAAGTTTGAAGTCAGTAAAGCGGAGGGTTATAACAAAGATCCCCAGCATAAATTAAAGTTCAGAAGTCGGAAGGAAGACAACACTAGTCAGAAGAAGGCAGTTCAAGCTTCGAAGGAAAAATAATTCGAAGCTCATAAGAAGGAAATAAGCAGTTCAAATTCGGCAATCAAGAGAGAATA
Source organism: Nicotiana tabacum (assembly GCF_000715075.1). Taxonomy (NCBI): domain Eukaryota; kingdom Viridiplantae; phylum Streptophyta; class Magnoliopsida; order Solanales; family Solanaceae; genus Nicotiana; species Nicotiana tabacum. Next base: position 115,506,138 of record NC_134089.1, read on the forward strand.
CAAGTCAAGTCAGAAGTAAAGAAACATCAGAGGAAACACAAGGCAACAAGACAGCAAGGCAACAGGGCAACAATAGTCACATGACCAAGTTTGAGAATAAATCTTTGTAATTCATAGACCATAGCTTAGTATAACTTCTTTATTTTTTAGCATGGTGTAATAAGGAAGTCAGTAAGTAGCGCCAGCAGCAGCAACAACAGTACCAGTAAATCCACAGCTCTATGGCAGTCCCAGCTACCAAAACTTCCTGAACTACATTGACCTGATTTCCTTTTTAGCCAGGGATATGTAGGAAACCTTCGAAGCAGATGTTCGGTCAAATCTTTCAAAAATGCTTCACACGGAGTAGCCGAACGGGCAAAAATCGCTCATACCCGCTCACTTTATCTTTGCACGAAAACTCTTCGTGTTTTCGGACAAAGAGGGGCAGCTGTGAGCACGTGATTTTTGCCTCACAGGAAACTACTCCAAAAGAAATCAAAAAATAAAATAGTTTTTCTTTGTACGCAATTTGGAGAATTTTCGTGGCATTTTGTTAATTATTTGTGTTGTCTGTGCATGTTCATCTTTGTTTTAATTAAAGAAAAATACAAAAATAGGTTGCATTGACATTTAGGATTTAATTCTGCAATTAGGAGTAGTTAAGTGTGTTCTACAAAAATGAAAAAATTCACATAAATAATGTACTTCGCGTTTTAATATTTAATGTCAAAATCGTGTGATTTTCTTTTATTCAATTTTATGAGATATTTGTTTTTAAGAGTTAATTATCATTTTAAATTAATTTTGGCTTTACAATTTAAATTAGGATTTTTTAGGTTTTTAGTTTTGAAGATTAGTTTAAAAAGAAAAGAGAATAAAAATGAAAATAGAAGAGAAATCGGAACTGGGCCATTTTTTTGGACCCAAAATCAGGCCCAAAACACCCCATTTACCCGGTCCAATATGCCTGATCTCTCAGATGACTCAAACGACGCCATTTAGGCGTCTCAAATCTGAACCGTTGATCAAACAGATCAAACGGTCCAATTCAGCCCCAGCATTGGTTCGAACGACACCGTTTTAGGTGATTAAATCTGAACCATCCATTCCTTTTGATCTAACGGTCCCAGGCTTCCCCCATAACCCGGTCCATTTCACCCCAGGTCGACCTAGTCTCGTAGCATGACCAAACGATGTCGTTTCCTATTAGTAAAATGATCCAGATCGTTGATCGTGATTGATCCAACGACCAAGATCAAACACCCCCTCCCGTATATAACCCTAATCCTTACCCCACGCCCCCAAACCAAACCCCCCTCACCCCATCGTCTCTCTCTCAAGCTCAGAGATGAACCAGACCAAACCCTAGCCGCCATTGTTACACCTTTGCCTGAAACCCGGCGGCAACAACGCCGTCGGTCACCGAATTAGCACCCCTAAGCCATCTGACCACCCTCATTACGAATCCGTTAACTGTTTGCCTCGAATCAACCTCTAGCTTCTCGAATCTTCAATCGACATTCGAGCAAAACCTAAACCTACCCCAACCAGTCCCAAACTCACACCACGGCACCCCCTGACCTCCCTCGTGCCCAAAATACCTTTGGCCTGGTTCGAATCTTGCTAGAACCATTCGAACCCCAAATGGAACCAAGACCCCTATAAAGACCAAACCTGGGTTTTGTCTGAAATTAAAGGAATTTGGGCGACCTTAGTCGAAGTGTTCTCCGTTGAGAACACTCGATTAAGGTCTGTTCGACCTCAAAAAGTTCGAGTCAAGAGTTCGACCTGGGTTCGTCTAGTTTCTGTTTTGTTAAGGTATTTTTTTCTCCTTTCTTTCTTGTTCTATTTTTGTTACGGTTAATTGTGTTTAGTTTAGTTATAATCCAGTTTTTGTTCATTGCTTCTTCTTCTTCTCCAATCAGACCTTTTTATTTGGTCGAGTCTGCTTCTGTTCATGGTCGAATATATGTTATTAGCCATTTAATTTGTTAGTTTATAAGTCCCTGTTTTTGTCAATACCACTCGAATCACTTGTTGGTCTGTTTATTCTGATTGTTTGTTGTTAACTACTAAATGTTATAGCCTGTGTAATCAATTGAATAAGCATCGTCGATTAGTCTTTTAGGCTTGAATGTTATGTTAACATGATAATAGTTCAACCTTTGGTTCGTATGTTTACCATCCTGCATCTTGTATATACTTGAATTAGAGTTGTGTTTGCTCATTCCCTGTATTTGGTTTGACCTCCTGTTCTTTATAGTTGTTCGCATGAACCTCCTTCCTTGATTCATACTGCTTCAATTTTGGCTTGTATTATTGAATCCCTGCTCAATCACTGGGTCTGAGTTGATCAGGATTGGTTCCCAATATGATCAACTCATTCCCTTTGATTGATGCCATGTTTGAAATGATCTGGTCTTCTGCTTTGAATCACTGTGTGAATTTGATAGTGGGAATTGGTTTATAGCTGTAGTAATTTAGTGATCAATTAGAAATTAGTTGTTAGGGTTACAACTTATAGAGTTTTAATAACAGATCAATGAAGCTTAGGGCAGGGCAGTAATACACAGGGGTTAAGGGGGTAATTTTGGGATTTAACAGGTCTGCAAGTGGACTAACTTAAGGGTCTGTTCAGTGGATAATAGATACCATTAGTTTAATATCAATGGGGAACATAACATAGTAGTATGGGAGTTAATAGGAATACTATAATAACCCATAGTTTTGATTGAAACAATAGGGAACAATGCATGCAAGTGTGGGGAACAAAATAACTTCAAACAAGAAGACATTAAGTAATGGGATTCAAAGGGGGATGGGCAGTTAGAATCTGATAGTTTCAAGGCAGAGATAGCAGGCCTATTTTTGGGTTATAAATATAGTCATTTAAGACAGATTTAACAGGTTGGTTTTTTTAGAGAAGAGAAATCAGTTTTCTTTCAGTTTTTTTCAGAGAGTCTAGGCTGGATTTTTAACATTTAAGAGTTCAGTAATTTGAGAGCAAAAAAAAACAGGCTGGTTTTTAATCCTAAAAGGTTCAATGTTTGAGAGCTAAGAAACTGAAAAGTGAGGTCTTTTCTTTTACTGCTGAATATCAGAACTAGTACTGTTACTGTTTCATTGGTGTTGTTGGTTGGTATTTCTGGGGTTTCAATTGGTTTTTCCTGAGTTTGCTATTGGTTATTTGCTACTGTTTCATTGGGTGTTGCTGGAATTCTGCTATTTTTTTTTAAATCTGTTACTGGGTTGTTCTGCTACTGTGTTGCTGGTTATTGCTGTTGTTGTTTGCTACTGCTCTGCTGATCCTCCTCTTCTTCTTCTATTGTCTATTACCAGGTACACTTTCGAATCACACTATGATGTAGTTGTGAGATGTAAAAGTGAAAAGAAAATGCTCGAGTAGTGGAGTACTTAGTGCATCTGTAATCAAGAAGATAAATGATAAGTTGTATAGTCTATCTTTATAACTCAATGAAGAATGTGGACTGTGGAGTTTGTATCTGATAAGGACTGTATTGGACCATTAATTTGCCTTTCTTTGTTGAAAATTTAGTAGTTTAATACCAACTTTAGTAGCATAGAATTAAAAAATCAAACCTCCAAGTTAACTGTGCTTTTCCCGAATAGTTAAGCATGCCCATTATTTTCAAATTGTTTAGTTAAATAAGTGGAATAAGATGAAGATAGCATGAGTTTGTTCTATTGAACCTGCCTGTTTAAACTTGTTAGTTTCACTAGCTATGAAGGTTTTAATATCGTCAACAGTAGGTAGATAATGATTGTTGGCAGCCCATTTGCTCAAAAAGTTGAAATATTGGGTTTGGCTTCATCATGTAAAGCAATTGGCAATAGCCTGTGTATGTTAAATCAGACTCGAATACGCTTCTGTGAGTCGAACGCTGAACTTGGCCCGAATAACGCATGAAATCTGGTCGTAGGAAACAGGCTCGATCACAAGACCATCCTTAAAAATCATACAATAGAGTTAAGTAACAATTGGTTGGGACCTTCATTTTGTGTTTAGAGACGAACTTAATAGAAAAAATGTAGTCACTTTAAGATCGTCCTTTTAAAATAAACGAGATGAGCCTCACCAAATAAAACGCACAGATTGCGGGGCCCTCACAAATGTATGTATTAATTACTTAGAACTCGGGATCGGCCGCTTAGCGAACTTCACGGCCTTTTACCCAAAATAACCACGCGTTAGTCTCTTTAGGCGCGTACTTTAAATAACATTACCTTCTTAAACCCGGGTGCACATTTATGTGACCCAAATCCAAATCTCAACGAAGTCGAAATGTGTCGCTAATCACGGGTACATTGATTGTGACGTGGTTCGAGATGCATTTCCACGACGTTGCAAATTCTTTTTAAAATAATAATAATAATAAAATTGGTAAAGAGTTAAAACTTGCATATAAGCTCATAATTGTTAAAATCAGATAAATAAGCCGAATGTGACAGTTGAGCGACCGTGGTAGAACCACGGAACTCGGGAATGCCTAACACCTTCTCCCGGGTTAACAGAATTCCTTATCCGGATTTTTGGTTCGCGGACTGTAATACAGAGTCATTCTTTTCCTCAATTCGGGATTAAACTGGTGACTTGGGACACCCTAAATCTCCCAAGTGGCGACTCTGAAATAAATAAATAAAGCCCATTTTGATTGTCCTTTAATTGGAAAAACTCCCTCTGCGCCCCTGCGGGCGCGGGTAAAAAGGAGGCGTGACAGTATGTTTTCACTTTTTTATCATTATCTTTAATTTTCTTTTCTCCCGACTCGATTCTATTAGTGAGCTCCTCGAGCATTTTCATAATTGTAGGATCAGTCCCTGATCTGTTACCGCTCGTCCTTTCCAGCACTGGCTCGGTACGGCGAGTGATTTCCGGCTCAACCACACTCGGAGTTCTATGTTAACTCTGAAGCTGAGCAATAGCGGCATGTTGAGCCTGTAGTATCTCGAATATTACCTGGAGACTAACACCCTCGTCTCCTACACCTTGTGTTCCTTAGCCACCAGATCAGCCTTCCCTGCGCACACTTCCTCTGGGGTCTGCGCCTAAGTCCGCGTTCAAAGAAATGTCCGAACTGACATGGACTGGATCGACAATCGGCACTTCCCCAGGGTTAATCGGTGGTACACTGGCTCCTGGAGCAATTACATTATCATTTTCTCCATGAAATCCAAGACTATAATTGCCATGTACGGGTGTGTTTTGTGAGTTTGACATATTTTAACCTGAGAACAAAAATTCTTGAGGGGAACAAGTATGAAAATAACGTGTGTTATCAGAATCAGTACTGAAATAATCACTATTATTCTTAGCCTACGGTGGGCGCCAAACTATTTACCCTAAAATCCGAGTAACAATTAAATTTATATTGTGGTTTTAAAGATATGTAATTTAGTCCTATACCAATTGATAAGGAAGGAATTAAATATGTAAATTGAAGAATAAAGTAAGCCAAACAAGTGTGCAAACCAAGTTTTGACCTCGAGCTATGACAGTCTCAAGGTGGGTTAGTAAGAACAGTAAATTATAAGGCAACTCTGATGAATAGTAAGCAAGAAAGTGAAGAATGTATATTCCCTTGTCAATGAATGATGTGTTACAAATAAATGGGCTCCCCTTTATATAGTAGGGGGTTCCTAAATAAAATACACTTCTAATTATAGTAGGGAATATTATTGGATAGCTGTCTAACCGCAAAGTACAAATTCGTTCCGGAATTTACACCGGGATCTTCGGGCCGTTGCGGAATCTCACTCTTTCTGTTGCTAAACCATAACGGTAATATCTCGAGGTTGGTCATACTAGGCCTTGATTTTCATCGACCACTTCGGTCTTCAAGTTCTATACTCTGCCATCGGGCTCGAGCCAGGTCCGTTTTGAGCTTTTTCTCGAAGCAACTTTCCGAGCTTACGAAATCGGGCATACTTGATTTTGATCATATACAGTAATATTATTCTAATATTTTTTGTCGGAAACAAGTCGTATGTATTCTTATAGATTAAACAAATAAAACAATTTGCATTTGCTTGCGAGGAATAAAAAAACATTTTATGTGATTGTGTCTTTTAGAATGAATTTAAGAATATATAGTTTTACAAAATTATTTTTTTAGATAAACTCTTAAATCTTCAAGGGTTATATATTCTTGTTAAAACTAAAAGAGAAGTATGCTTACTTGTGAAATTAAAGTAATAAAATTATTAAACTAGAATGAATATTAAGTTGAATATATTGATTGAGATGATTAAAATCTTCCTTTATTGAGTAATTAGCTAATTAAATGGAATCGTCATTTTTAAAAACTAATACTCTTTATTTAGCTTCTATTTTATAGCTCACATATAAATTTCAATAAAAAATATATGTAATTTTCTTAAAATTTTATATTCATTGAGACAAAATACACACACAATACGTGTATCCTAAATCTAGTTAACTAAAACATATTTAGTCGGCACTATCAAATTCACCAGTCTTCATACTACTAATATGATCTAGAATCGAGTATTTTAGTCTACATAAATAATACGTACTTATTTATGATCTAAAGTTGGACTTGGAGGGCAGACAAGTAATTTCTTCATCACCTAAAGCAATAGAATACGTGTTTATGATCTAAAGTTATAAGAAAAATACAAGTAATTTCTTCGCCCACTAAAGCAATGATAGAAACTCTATTTTATCATTAGGAGGAGTGGTGGAATGAATAAGGCCCTATCATTAATTAGAAGTCTTTCGAGCGGATTCTGAAAACCAAATTGTAAAAAAAAAAAAAAAAAGTCTATTCTTCTTTTTATAGGATTCTAGAATTACTCTTTTCACTTCTTGACTAATACGTACAAAGTTGAATTAACTGTGTTCACACTAGCTACTGCTCTTAGTCGCTGAGGGTCAAATTAAAGTGCTAGTTTTGCTAATATTCTTGATAATGAGTGCTGGTATGATGCTAAACAAATAAAAATAAGTAAATTATCATTAAAAGCCACACTTAATGCTAATAGTAGTACAATTAAAGGAAGAAAATAATGTTGGGGTGATATCATGGAAGAAAAAGAGGAGCTAAAGCACTTGTGGGACCCATGCCATGTCTTCTCAGCTGCCACATAATTGTTTGTTTTCCATCTTTCTCCACTGCAATAGTAATTTTGCGTTCTCTTAGGCTCTTAGCTAAAGCAATTCATTAAAACCCAAGTCCCAAATCAAATATCTCCCTCTGAAATTATGCACCCAATTTATATTGATTTTCTTTTATAAATTACTCCTAATTACCTTAGGCTAAGGAACGCAGTTCTATTGCACGACAAAAACCAAGATCGCCATACGAGAAACTCCAGATAGCAGAACTTTCAAGCTATGATGTCAAGTGAGCAAAGATTAAGGGAAGTAGGAGAAGGATCATCATCAACTAGTATAATGCTAGAGCCATCTGACGACCATCATCAGCTACCATCACCACCACAACTGAGCCGTTATGAGTCTCAGAAACGCCGTGATTGGACTACTTTTGGACAGTACTTGAAGAACCATAAACCCCCAGTTCCTTTATCCAATTGCAACTACAACCATGTGTTAGATTTTCTCCGGTACTTGGATCAATTCGGAAAAACTAAGGTACATTTACATGGTTGTGTCTTTTTTGGAGAATCCGAGCAAGGAGGTCCATGTACTTGTCCACTTAGGCAAGCATGGGGAAGTTTAGATGCACTAATTGGAAGGCTTAGAGCTGCTTATGAGGAAAATGGTGGATTGCAAGAGACAAATCCATTTGCAAATAGTGCTATACGAATTTATCTTCGTGAGGTAAGAGATTCTCAAGCTAAAGCAAGGGGAATTCCTTATAAGAAGAAAAAGAAGAGGAAAATCCAAATTAATTCTAGTAACAACAACGAGACACCTGCAAGAACCTTTCAGTTGCATTCTTCTTGATCGCTTTGGCCTAATTCTCAACAGGAAAATAAAAAATGGTAAAATTTCTTTCTTTGATAATAAGAGGATTGCTTTGATTTGCTTTTGCAGATATGGTCAGACTTTCAATCTGAGGATTAATTATCTTCATATAGTATGAAGTAATTAAGGATGTATAATATATATACGTTCTACATAAAACATTCTGATTAAGTTGTTTCTCTACGCTTTCTTGGATATATCATTGAATTAGCTTCGGGATGTGAGTGGGAGCCCTAAATTAGAGTTTTAAAAACCCTAAAAGTTTGTACAGCTTCTACTAGTTATTCTGGATTAAATTAAACTTTGATCTTCTATACTTGAATTTAGGAACAATAGCAACTATAGTTACTCAGAACACAGACACCTTTCTGTATCAAAATCTCTTTTTCTCGCTCTCTCTATAGAAACTTAATACTCACGTCCACACTCCACACATAGTGTAATATAAATTTTTTATTCTTTTTAAGGGGTCTTCAATCTTATTTTTTTATGTTTAATTTCAACATCGTGTTTGCTTTTTTTTTTTTTTTTTCTTTTCAATATTGCGATTTTAGGGATTCTGCACGATCTTATGATTGAAACTGGGGTTGCCTATTTGGAATCCATGTATAATTAAGTCAGAAAACTAGTAGACTTCTGTGTATAACATATATATTATGGAGTATGCATGTATCTTTCGGTATATATATATATATATAGAGAGAGAGAGAGAGAGAGATTTAATAGATATTTCTTTGGAGATGTTCACACTTCACAATAAGAATGAGCAACTTGACGAGCGCATGCTCGCTAGTCAAAGATAGTATGGTAAAATTATCGCTTTCAGGGATTGGAGTTAAACAATGTTCAAATAACTTATGGAAACAATGTTCAAATAACTTATGGTTTTCTGCTATTCAGGATGATCAACACTTAATTTGAGGTAATTACTAACTACAATTAACTACTAAATTAAGATTACGACTAATTGAAAATGATCACAAAGGGTGAGAGTTGAACCAAATGGGATGTAAGCAATATGAGAAATAAGGGTCGCGACAGGGTAGGTGTAAGCTACCTATTCGGGATCCAACTATGGTTCAATTCACTCTAATGCTCTAATGATTTTTACAAATTCACTCGATGATTAGTTCAAACGTGTAGCCAAAACTCCTCTCTCGATTAAATCTTAACTCTACGAGGTGAACTAATATAAGCACTGTAAAAATATGCAAGCATGCGTTAATGGATTAGTCTTCAGGAGAACGTCTCTCGAATATTCTCCTAACTTGTTTAATCAACAATTCATCAAGCTTTTTCGGTTACTTAAAAGAATCACTAAATTAAACCAAGCAAAATAATGTAAGGATAATCACCAAAATATTCCCATTTCGATTAAATAAATTGTGAACAAAATAATTTAAAGCTCCATAAACGAATTCAAGCCTCAATGCTCTCCCCAAAAGCTTCTAAGGTTAAAAGTCCTCTAAAAATTGTATTTTTGATGTATTTATACCATGTAGGAACGGTCCCCGACGAAACTATCCTTTTCAAGCCAAAGTGGGATAATTGGACTGTGAAAATATACCGCCACGGTGCGCCATGTGCCGCCCCATTGCGCCGTATTAGTGAGGATCTTCAGAGCATTGATTTTTTTTCTTTCTGTAGGAATCTTGCACTAGCAACCCGTGTCCCGAAGCGCGATAGTTAATTTTTCTCAGAGTAATATGTTTTTCTTGCTTTTTTAACATCCAGACTTGGTCCTCGACCCCAGAACGTAATCCCGACATAATTTCTTGGGCTTCCACTAGACTTCAAAGCTCCAAATTATCCATTTTATCTCCAAACTTATTTCTTCACTCGAAATCACATCCTATATAACATAACACGCGTAATATGTACAAAATACTAGCAATTAGGATCAAATATAATTAAAGTATAGTAATTAGAGTGCGAAACAGAGTTAAAAATATGAGTTCCTAGTCTACCATCAACATCCCACACTTAAATCATTGCTCGTCCCCGAACAATCAAACTACACTTCAAATAGAGATAACCTTTTCAAGAAACTCTTCTAACTCATCCTACCAAGAATATTTAACGCAAACAAAGTACTATACTATAACATCCTAGCTTCAAGATTCAACTCAAAAGCACCAAGCATTTTTCACAACCTAGTCACTTGCTCTAACATAGAGGCCAAAGACATTACATTTCCTTCACAAGTCATGTACCCTCAAACAAATGTAGAGAGTAGTTCCACATACAATAAAATTCAAGAACAAATAGGAACTCAAAATAGAAATAATTTAATCACTCTCAAAATTAAAATTCATGTGCCATAGAAGACGCACCATAGGCTTGTCCGTAGTTTAATACTCTACTAATTGAGCTCATTCAGTCAAAGTTCAAGTAGGACTTTATTTTGGTTGCAATATAAGTTGCGGGACGGGTAAGATATATTTGGATATAGTGACTACACCTCCCTAAGCACTTTAATACATATACATTAATAATTCACACACTTATGTTGAACCAAACCCCAACCTTCACACATAATAACATCAAGCTCTCAATTTTTTTAAGCACAAAAAAGTTGAGAACTACCGCTAGCAAGGAATCAAATCTTTTTCTAATACATACCCCCAAACTCTTTTGTTTCTTTTTTTTTTCATTTTAAAGTTCTGGCTTTTTTTATTTTATCAAGCAAATATTTTGTTTTGTCAATTCCCTACAAGTGTCTCTCATAAATTTTTAAGCAGTGCACCTTTCTTCATTTTTCTCAGTTCTATTCTAAAATTCAACCATACGCCCACTTAGCTTTTAACAAGCTCATAACGATATCAAGTGCTTAAGAGAAGTAAAATCTTCAAACAACTAATCAGTTCAAACAAAAGAGCTCGAGCGTGTATTGTGGTTACTAAAGAAAATAAGATTACATACTCAAAGGGGCTAACTAGGATACATAATAATTAGGTAGGTCGCAAGACATATAATTGGCTCAATAAAGAAATGCATATATTACTTCCTAGATTGAACAAGACTTCAATTTCACTTTGTAAACACTCGGGACAAGTTCTAGATATCAACTGACATGCACAGGATACCACAAAACCTCACACATACCATGGAACATAACTCACTTAGGATCGGATCTATCCCGACTCTCTAGTCAAAGCGATTAAGCAAAAGTCAAGATCAAACAAATTAAGGTACTTACATGATTCAAGAACTGAGCCTAAGCATCACAACTAAGGTACTCATCACTCTCAAGGCATATGCAAAGTCAAGAACAGTTATCTCTATTTAACACCATAGCACAAGACTTCTCTATTCCTAACAAAAGAAAAACTAACTACACTGGGTTCAAGCAAAACCCTTGGAAAAGAACCGCTGCACAAAGAAAAACTAAGAGAAAATTGTTACACTACCTAAGAAAGTAAAACAAAGTTGAAAGACATTCTTTTTCTTTTTTTCCTACTTTGATCCCTCAAGAATAATCCATTGTCGAGACAAGTGAATATTTTTTCGAACAAAACAAAAGAAAAGCAAACACACATGTCTATATTTACATCCCCTACCCCGCACTTTAAATTGTGGAATGTACCCATGACACATAGATAAAAGTTAAAAAAAGGTAAAGAAAACTCCCTTGAATCATCTATTCTGGGTCTGAATAGAAGTTGGGATCAACTTTGCACGCCCGATCCAGAGCACACATTCATGCTGAAAGTTTTTTTTTTTTGCTTATTTGGGTACACCCCACACTTGCCATGCTTACTATCTCCAGCTTGCTCTTTTAAGGCCCTCGCCTTGAATTCACAGTGTGCAATCATCTAGTCTCTAGGTGCCCCCATTGCTCCTTCCATCTTAAAGATCATCCTTTCTTCCCCCTCTCTAAGCATGAGCTGCCTTTCCTCAATGTACAGAATAGCTCTGCTAGTAGCCAAGAAGAGTCTCCCTAAATCAGAGGGACCTCCCTATTATTTTCCATATTCACCACAATGAAGTCCATAGGGAACACATATTTATTCACCTGAACTAGCCCATCTTCCGCTATTCCTTTAGGTATGATTGTGGTCTGATCCTCCAGCTACAAAGATACATGTATCGATATGATTTCTCTAATATCTCCCTCTAATTTCCTAAAAAATAGACAAAGGAATAAGATTAATAAAAGCACTTGAATCACATAAAAAAATTTCAAACTTAGTACTTCCTAAAGAGAAAGGTATAGTAAAACTCTCTGGATCTCCACAATTTTGAGGGAGCTTATTTTGCAGAATGGTACTATACTTCTCTGTGAGCTTGACAACTGATGTCTCTTCCACTTTACACTTGTTGGATAATATCTCCTTTAGGAAATTAGTATAGGTTGGCATCTCTAAAAGCACCTTTGTGAAAGGTATATTCACATGTACCTGCTGTTGATACCTAATTTTTTCCTGTATATTTTTAATATGCAAAATACTCTCAAAATAGCATGTATATGCATATATAAGTCCCAAGGTTTTATTATTTTTCTCTTAATTTTTAAAGATTTTTAAATAAATTTATTGCCCTATTTATCAAGAAAAAACCAGTAATTATCCCCAAAATTATCATTTTGGGTGATTCATTTATTGAAGTCTCATATTTATATTAAAATATAGCTAGCATAATTTTTTCATATTTTGTATAAATTTATTTGGTATTTTTAAAGCTAAATTGCATATAATTGCAATATTAACCTCTTTTAAGATTTAATTGTATTTATAGTTATAAAATTGACTCCAATATTTTTAATTTAATAATTTGTATTATTAATCATTTAGTACCTTTATTTATTTTCAAAAATTATTTTACTATTTTTTATAAAATAAATGAGGGAAAATGGCTATTTAAATGATAGCCCATTTGCATTTCAATTTTAGCCGGATTTGAACCTCTAATTAGACCCAATTCTAAAACTCAATTACCTAGCCCAAATCCTAATCTACCCGACCCATGTCCCGTTAAAATAATCCGCCCGGATTCCTCTTCAATCCAGGCCGTTGATTAAAATGATCAACGACCACCATTAACTCTTTCCTTTTTAATTCCCAATTACCCCCTAACCCTAGTCATTTATCACCTGCAGCCGCCTTTGAATCCCCCCCTTTTCCAATTCTCTCTCAAGCTCCTCTTAAACCCTAGCCGCCTCCCTTCATTTCCACCCTAAAATCGCCTGAATCCATGGCTTCCAAAGCCATTAAAGTCCTGTACCGGCCTCCTATGACTCCTACACGCCTGATTACTATGGTTTCAAGGTCAAACCTTGAAGAAGCTTGGCCCAGACTTTGTTTCATTCGAGTTCTATGGCTGTCTCTGACCTTGCTCCGTCCAGCCATGGCTACTCAAGCCTGATCTTGACTTCTCCTGCTTAGATCAATGACTTTCCAAGCCTTTCTCACCGTCTGGGTTCTTCCGAAACCCTAACCTTCGAGGTTCATCTGATTCTTTTAGATCCGTTGTAGATTTGTGTTTTCTCTGAGCTTTTAAACATTTTCTCAAAGTTTCTTTCAGAACTTTACCTTCAAAACCTTTATCTTTTCCGATTTAAGGTTCTGTTAAGTCATTTCAAAGCATTTCTGATTTTTAACGTGTTCTACTATGTTTCTTATATTGACCTTCTACTGTGTTTCTTATGTTGATTCTTCTACCGTGTTTCTTATGTTGTTCTTCTACTATGTTTCTTATGTTGATTCTTCTACTGTATTTCTTATGTTGTTCTTCTACTATGTTTCTTTATGTTAAAAGTCTTGGTTCTTTCTTAAGTTTTCTGATTTTATTTGTTGATATTTTTGCCTGATTCTCTTGTCTTTCATCTCTATACTCGATTGATGGTGAAAACCCTAAAATTTGGGGGTTCATTCGAGTTTTGAGACTATTTGCTATGTGATTTGCTTGTTCCTCATCTCTGAACTTGTTTAGTTTCAAAACCTTAATCTCTTTGGACCTATTCGAGTTTCTGAAGTTGTTTCATCTACTGCTCGACTGAGTTTCGAAATCTTTGTTTCAACTTCTGTTGCTTCATGTGATTTTGATCTCCTACTATCATTGAAACTCGACTGTATTTTCAGAAAGGTCTTTCTACTGGACCCTTTTATGTTTCCGATACTCTCCCTTTTCTCTATTAACCTATGTGACTGTCATGTGATTATTCTCTTTATCATGCGTTCAGCCTCTCATGCCTCATGTTATGCACTCTTTTATATGCTAAATTTCCCTCTCAAAATAACCCTTAATGGTGGACTGATTTCAAACCTCTTTGTGTAATTTTGATTGCACTCTTGTAATTGATTCTTTCCTTATTGTACTGATTTTCCTGTTTCTTGGACCTATTTGAATATTTTCCTTTGAACTTTCAACCCCTACCTTTTCTACTCAATTTGATTAATCCCCTTACCTTGATTACATTGGTATTGGATTCTTACAGACCTTTCCTTGATTAGAGTCTGATGAACCTAGCCTCTATTACCTAATGTGTACTTGTACTATGTTGGAAATAGTTTCTTATTGGCCATATTCAGCCCTATGTGATTTCTTTCCTTATTTAGCACTTGCATGTTACCATTTGATTTTAACTCCTTAATTAAAGGAAGTCTTACTGATTGATTTTAATTGGTACACGGTTCCATAATTATTTTCTTGCATTATTTTTTGCCTATTTTCAAACTATAAATACTTGGCTTTCTCATTAACACACACAGACACTCTTAGTTTTCTGAACTCACACTTACCTTCAAAAAGTATTCTCTCTTGTTATTTGTATTGTGGCCTGCTTTCAAGTCATGCTACTTGCTTTTATTGTACTTTGCCTCTTTGAATATGGTATGTTTTGATTAAGATTTTCAGCAATCACAACAATATGTTTACTTAATACTTTTATCTTCTTGTCTGTCTACTGCTTATGTATGGTTCAATACTTACTTTAGCATGCTGTAATTTTCTTCTGCCTGTCTTGTTATGAACCCCTGCCCCAATGTTTTTGACACTATGGTTTGCTTGAGGTATGACAGTACTGAATATTACTATCCATGACTCAAGCTTGATCCCCTTGGGATCCTAACCCCTATAATTCTTTGCTGTTGTATGTTCTGGTAGGCTTATAACCATGCCAACATCTCCATTGTTGTGCATGCCCAAACTTTACCCTTGCCAAGCATGGGCTCTCTGCAATCAGTTCCCAATCCCCGACCCCCTTTTGTGCAAAGTTATCAATTCTATAGCTATTTCCCAGTACCTTTTTCCCTTTTCTTTACTTCCCTAGTTCTTAAAGTTCTGTTTCTGCACTTGCATTCTCTCTTAGACTTTAAGTTCTGCCCCCTCTTGTGAGCCTTGCCTTGGGACCCTTGAGCTCTCTCTGAACTTGGACACTTGAGGGCTGACTCTTCCACACTGCACTTATCCCCATTCTGATAATACAATTTGGGTGTGAGCACTGCCCGGAGTCCCATTGAGGCTCTTAGGGAACTCTGACACACTTAAGTTGAGAAAGGCTTTGGATCAATGGTCTTTGAGTTGGCTTATCTCATAACTTAGTGAGGAAGTTAGAATCAGGCTACCTCTAGTTGTACTCTTATTTGTATTTTCTAATGTAATTTACTATTCTGGTTTGTAATAAGTTGTAACAAACAGTTGGAGCTGGCTAGTGAAAAGGGGTGGGTAACTATGCATGTAAAGGGTAGAAATCATGCCTATAGGGTTATTCTTAATTCTTCATATTCAATTACATATAGAAACCATGCCTATAGGTTGTTCTAATTCTGCATATTCAGTCACATATAGAAACCATGCCTATAGGATCGTTCTGAATTCTGCCTATTCAACTGCATTAGATACCATGTCGATAGGTTTTAAACAACTTCTGCATTTAGATACCATGTCTATAGGTTTTAAACAACTTCTGCATTTAGATACATGTATATAGGTTTTAAACCGCTTCTGAATTTAGATACCATATCTATAGGTTTCAAACAATTCTGCACTTAGGTACCCCATCTATATGGGTTTAAAATCAGTAACACCTAGAAAGCATGCCTATAGGAGTTTCTAATAAAAAATATGATTCGCCTCACTCAGTGTTAGATCTAAAATCGGTAGTAATGGATATCATCATTTGCAGAACTTGTAATCAATTCGTTTAATCTTCTGTCTCTCTTTAATAATCTGAGTCCCTCACTTAACTAGTTTAACAAGTATACATATAGGACTTTAAAAATTCTTTCCAAGCTTTACTAGCTCATCACCTTTAGAGTTCAATAGATATCATGCCTATAGGACCCCGTCAAAATACTTAGGCAAGACCTAGGGTAATAAAGATAAACTGAATTTGCTTCTGTGAATAATTACAACCAGCAGGCAGGCCTGATTCAGACTTCTTATCTGAGTTATGTGATAAGCTGAAACTATCTCAACAATTTCCTCTCACTCGTCTTTAATACCTTTTAAATCAGACCTAAACAGTATATGTAAGTCATGCTGATTACGTGCTTCTTTGTTTAAGGAGGTATATCTGAGCCTCTGCTTGTTATATGCTTTCCCCAATTTGCAATACGTGTTTTGTATGTTGCCTTAGAGTTTTTTTCCTTTGAAACTACAAATAAGCCTAATATCCCTCCCTTTTAAGATGAGTAGTCCTAAATGCCTCCGGGACTGAGAGGATTGGGACAGGTAATAGCATGCAATAAGTAAACGAGACCAATCCGCGCTGTAAATACCTTAACAGGGCGGGAAGAGTAGATATAGATATGATGACCATGCGATAATGTCACGTGTAGCCCCTCATTGAGGAGTGATTACCGGGCATTGTGTGGGGTGATCCATATTGTTAATAAACCTAGGACCCCTTTCCCTTATTTCCTTATTCCTTTTATTATTTCAACTCCTTCGTTAAAAATTAGCTTTCTTTGCTCTTCCAAACATTGTTTATTTGCAAACCATTATATGAAACCCCCTCTTATTTGATCCCTATTTGTCTATATGTTAATTGCACCCCAAATTCACAATAATTGTCTGGCCGGGAACCACACTAGTGGATTCTGAGGTTTGCCTAACACCTTTCCCTTGGAATAATTTCAAGCCCTTACCCTAATCTCTGGTTATTCAAAATCAAACTCTTTTGGTGTCCTAATGCACCCTAATCATTAGGTGGCGACTCTTCAAACGCAAACCCAATTCCCAAAAGGAATGAGTTGTCCCTCCAAATGTCATAAACCCAATTTCGCTCTAGAAAGATGGGGCGCGACAGCATGGCGACTCTGCTGGAAATTTTTAGGCTTTTACCATTTCAGACTATTATTGTGAATTTATGCTCCTTTATGTGCAATTACTTGTTTAATTTCTTTAAGCATTCAATTCCCTTTTTAATTGCAAAACTGACTTCTCTTTTTGTTTCCTCCTTTTATTACTGTTTTAAATTATGAAACTGTTGTATTTACTGTTTTCTTAACGTGCAAATATGTGCCAACATGTTTTTAATTATTGCATAATCATGCTCAACATCATATTCCACTCTTGCCAAGCAAATCCCATAGCAAAGCTTATAATGAGTGGTTGCGCTCTTTCGATATTATCACCCCTAAATCCGGAAAAGGCATATTTGCGGTAAAACTAGTTGATCAACGGTGTAGTCGATGGTTCCGTGCCTTTCCCCCTTGAGTTTTTCGCTCAAGGGTACCAGTCTAAAACCCATAGAAACCTCACTCTGTTTAAACTGTGCATGTATCATGGTCAAACCTAGCCGAGTCAGTCATGTTGTCCGCATAATGGCTCTTTAAGATAGCCTTGTCCAAAATCCACTAGGTTTCCCTGAACCCAAACGGACACCAACATGTTTTGTGCATTTATTTTGGAGAACTAAATGCTTGATGCTAATTGTTGATGTTAAATAGTCGAGTCTGGTGGGGGTAGGGTCTTAACCCTTTTGTTTTGCAGAAAATGAAGAACGAGGTCCCCAACTTTGGTATGGTTAGCATACCCTCACTCTTGCTAGATTGGTGGAGGAGTCTTCCATCAAATTACCAAATCAATGAGTGGAAAGAGAAGGCCGCCAAAGCTAGCAAAAAGTTGGAATATCTAGAATATAGTCTGCTGGAATAGGAAGGAAACGTGAGGAAAAGAGTCACCGACTGCCAGAACGCTGAGGGAAACAAAGGAGAACACCTGTAAAAGGCATTTTTACTGGTGAACCTATGCGAACTGGAGGATCTAATCAACGAGAGCATTCAACCTGAGTAAGGTCCTACTGGGACCAAGTAGCTAGGAGTTCATCTTTTTCACTTTATAAATGTAATAAGGCCAATGGCCACTAGTGACTTTTATTTCCTGTTATTTAGTGTCGATTTGGGATTTGCCTACTTTTTATCAATAAAATGAGGCATTTAGCATTCTAAGTTCTCCAAATCAATTTGTTGCTAGGCCTACCTCGGGCACAAAGAGGTCCCCAAATTAGGACACGATTTACATTCTTGCACTATGTGTTTAAATATAGCAACGCTTTTTATAATCCTCACTAACTTGTTACCTTTTTTTTATTTATTATTTCCCCTCCCCAAAGGTTAGTTTGTGCACTCTGGCAACATCATCTTATTCTACGAGATCCAGGGGCCCTCCACCCACTCCTCCTCTTAGTTCTGTCAAAAACAAGAACAAAGGGAAGATGAAAGATTTGAACAACGCCAGAAAGGAAAACTCAACTAAAAGGGTAGAAGTCACTCATGGTCATGGTACTCAGGTTTCCAAAGAAAATGCAACCCAACTCGAACAAAAGCTGTTGAAATTCCAAGAAGAACTTGATTAGGTTCAGAATCTGGCAAATCTGTCATTTTCCCTCACCACTCCAGATGTCAATTTCCCAAATGCTCAGAACCCCGCACCTCCACAAAATATCTCGAAGCCACAAAACAATCCCGCTCCTCACCACCACTGCAACACCTGCCATACTTCCAACAATACCCCACTGCTCATACAGGAACACTTGAACTCCACAAATGACCACTTTCACACCCATCACAACACCACCATCTATATGGAGACCATGCCACACTCCATACAACCCATCTTAAGCACACCCAAGTCTGATGATAAAGACTCGTTCATCAGGAACCTGGCTGAAGAACTTAAGAAACTGACTAGCCGAATTCAAGGCGTCGAAAGAAGCAAGGGATATGAGGGTTTAAACTATGAAGATATCTGCATACAACCATATGTTGAGCTGTCGGAGGGGTACAAACCTCCGAAGTTGGAGATGTTTGACAGTACAGGTGATCCGAGGGTCCATTTGAGAACATACTGTGACAAGCTAGTCGGCGTAGGGAAAGATGAAAGGATCCGCATGAAGCTTTTCATGAGGAGTCTGAAAGGAGATGCTCTGTCTTGGTACATTATCCAAGACCCAAAGAAATGGTCAAACTGGGTGAGTATGGCGTCCGATTTCATGGACAGGTTCAGGTTCAACACAGAAAATGCGCCAGATGTGTTCTACATTCAGAACCTAAAGAAGAAGCGCACAGAAACATTCCGCGAGTATGCTACTCGCTGGAGATCCGAAGCTGCTAAAGTCAGACCTGCCTTAGAGGAAGAATAGATGAACAAATTCTTTGTCTGGGCTCAGGACCCGCAGTATTATGAAAGGCTAATGATAATTGAGAGCCATAAATTTTCTGACATTATCAAGTTGGGTGAAAGAATCGAAGGATGCATTAAAAGTGGTATGGTTACAAACTTTGAAGCCTTACAAGCTACAAATAAGGCCTTGTAATCTAGTGGTGTGTCTAAGAAAAAGGACGTATGAGCCGTAATGGTTGCACAGAGAACCAAATCTCCCATCAAATACCAAACCTATCCGATGCCTCCACTCAAATATCAGCCTACACCAAATTACCAAGCACCCTCACCCTCTTACCAAACTTTACCACCCACTTATCAATCACCTCCAGCTCCCACATATCAGCCTACTTCACCCAGATACTCCCAACCCGCACCTGTTTACCAAGCCTACAATGCTCAACCATGCCACTATCAATCACCCCCTATACACCAAAACTTCCCTAGACCTCGACCAAATTTTGACTGCAAACCTCCTAAACAGTATACAGCCATTGCCGAACCCATTGACTAATTATATGAGAGACTCAAGGCTGCTGGTTATGTCACCCCTATCCCTACTATAACTCCTGAGAACCCTTCTCAGTGGGTTAATCCAAACAAATCCTGTGCATACCATTCCGGCATGAAATGACCCACCATCGATGAATGTCGTTCTTTGAAAGACAAGATCCAGGCTCTAACTAACAACAAAATTATTCTAGTAAAGGAACCCGCTCTGTCCGCAACAATCCTCTGCCAGACTATAAGGGTGGAGGCGTTCACATGATCGAAATAGAGGATGATTGGGATCCCGAGGGGTCGATTGGGTTAATCACAGAAGGTGATAATCCAAAGAAACCAATAGTTACTCTTAATCCAATCATAGTCCAAATTTAGCCATCTGGGGATGTTGAGGTAAACATGTGTGTGCCACTTGAGTTCGAAGCAACTTCAAAGACACCAACACCAATTGAGGTCGAATTCGTGACTCCAGCAAATGCACCTCCACCGTTTGAAGTTGCAGTTTTACCTCCCAAAGCACATGCTCCATTCGGAGTGAAGATGTCCATGCCGATCCCAGTTGTGATGTCCACCATGAAACCATTACATACCAAGGCTATACCATGGGACTATATAGCCGAGGCAAGAAGAAAAGGCAAGGGTAGGACCGAGGAAACTGTTGCCGCACAGGGTATGACAAGAACTGGTAGAGTTTATACCCCTGTACATCTAGCCGAGTCAAGCAAGCAGGCCTCCAATCGGCCGTCCATCATTGAAACGGGTCCGGATGATCTTTGGAGAAAGATACAGACCAAGGAATACTCGGTCATCGACTAGTTGAACAAAACACTGATGCAAATCTCCATACTTGCTTTGCTACAAAACTTAGAGTCACACAAAAAATGCTCTGTTGAAGGTGCTGAGTGAAGCCTACGTACCCAGAAATATTACTGGCGGAAAAATGGCTAACATGGTCGGACAAGTATTGGAGAGTCACAAAATTACTTTTCATGAGCATGAGCTACCGCCTTAAGGGTTGGGGCACAACAAAGCAGTGCACATCATTGTGCACTGCGAGGATTACTTTATCATCAAGATCCTGATTGATGGGGGTTTCAGCCTCAACATTTGTCCGCTGGTAACGCTCAAGAAGTTGGGTAAGGGACTAAGATGGAGCCATCAATGTGAAAGCCTTCGACGGTTCCTAGAGGTCCACTGTTGGGGAAATTAGTTTGTGGTTGCAAATGGGGCCAACTTGGTTCGATGTCGATTTCCAAGTGATAGACGTGATGACATCTTACAATATACTATTGGGACGGCCATGGATCCATGTCGCTGGGGTTGTAGCATCAACACTGCATCAGGCAGTAAAGTTTGAATGGAACCACCAGGAAGTGATCATTCACAACGACGATAGCAACCTCATATACAGTCGCCAGACTATTCCGTCAATCGAAAGGAGAAAGAAGCTAGGTGGAGAGACTTACCATCATATTGAATGAGTGAATGCTATTTGACAAAGACAAATGGTGGGACAACAATCGAGAGTATACTGAATTAGTGTGGGTACGAACCTGGCAAGGGGCTTAGTAAGAACCTCCAAAGAATCACTAAGCCCATAAAACTCAAGAAACATGGCACCATTTTCGGTCTGGGATATGAGTACACCTGGGAAGAATTCAACAACTGGTCGCCACCATGACGCGGTTCTTACTATCCACTGGAGCAGCCAATACCACATTTGGAGCAGACTTTCCAACCGGCCGATGTTATCTATGGGCCAGAAGAAGAGGAAGCACTAGCAGGTGTGAAAAACTTGTTCTTAGAGGACAATGCCATGGATTGTTGTGTTGTTCTCGAGGAGGAGGGGAAGAAGGCCCTTCCATACAGGCCGTAAGCAGAGGAGCATGCCTCAATAACTGGACCATCAGGACAACCAGGGCCCGACGAGCCTCGGGGTAGCAAGGCTAATACAAGCACTGTTTTGATTTACTAAAAGATTTTTTATTTTTCGCATGTTTTCAATTCCTGCAATAAGATCTCCAATATTCAAAATAATTATTATGCAATTTATCAAAGCATTTTGACTTTTCTTTACACTTATTACTATTATTTTCTCTCATTACTTTACTTGTACAACATTACTATCACTTATCTTGATGAACCAATAACTGTGACATACAACGAGACAACGCAACAAACGAACATAGATTCAGAGGACGATGACATACCAGAAGAGATTGTTAAGGAAGTTGAGAATTTTGAGAACAGACCTAAGTCCAACCTGGACGAGACCGAGATTATTAACCTGGGAGATGCAAAGAATGTCAAAGAAACAAGAATCAGTGTCCACTTATCGCCACCAGAAAAGAAGGAATACACAGAATTTCTAAGGGAATATGAAGACATATTTGCTTGGTCGTATGATGACATGACTGGTCTGAGTACATCTATTGTGGCTCATAAACTGCCAACCGATCCAACATGTCCACCGGTAAAGCAAAAGCTCAAAAAGTTTAAGCCTGACATGAGTCTGAAAATCAAGGAAGAAGTCACTACGCAAGTCAAAGCCAAGGTTCTTAAGGTAGTAGAATAACCAACATGGTTAGCCAACATTGTGCCAGTACCAAAGAAGGACGAAAAGGTTAGAGTCTGTGTCGACTACCGGGATCTCAACCGGGCCATTCCGAAAGACGGCTTCCCCTTTCCAAACATACATATCCTGATTGACAATTGTGCGAAGCATGAATTGCAGTCATTTGTCGATTGTTTCGCTGGGTATCATCAGATCTCGATGGATGAAGAAGATGCTGAGAAAATGGCTTTCATTACGCCGTGGGGAATGTACTGTTACAAGATGATGTCGTTCGGCTTGAAGAATGCAGGGGCCACCTACATGAGGGCCATGACTACCATCTTCCATGATATGATACACAAGGAGATAGAGGTGTACGTAGATGATGTTATTATCAAGTCCAAGAAAGCCACTGATCACATGGAAGATTTGAGGAAGTTCTTCAACAGATTACGAAGGTAGAACCTAAAACTGAATCCCGCAAAAGGTGCATTTGGGGTTCTCGCCAGAAAACTACTTGGGTTTATTATGAGTCACCGAGGAATAGAACTGGACCCATCAAAGGTCAAATCTATTCAAGAATTGCCACCGCGAAAGAACAAGAAGGGCGTGATGAGTTTCTTGGGGCAACTTAACTACATCAGCTGGTTTATAGCACAATCTACAGTTATCTGTGAGCCGATCTTTAAGATGTTGAAGAAGGATGCCGCTACCAAATGGATTGATGATTGCCAAAAAGCTTTCGACAGAATCAAAGAATATCTATCAACACCACTAGTCTTAGTTCCGCCTGAGCCGGGTAGACCCTTATTACTCTACCTTGCAGTATTGGATGCATCATTCGGTTGTGTTCTGGGGTAGCATGATGAAACGGGGAGGAAAGAGCAAGCCATTTATTACCTTAGTAAGAAGTTCACCCCGTACAAGGCCCGGTATTCTCTATTAGAGCCCGCCTGCTGTGCTTTGACTTGGGTAGCTCAGAAGTTGAGGCACTATTTCTGTGCCTATACTATATATCTCATATCAAGGATGAATCCTTTAAAGTACATCTTCCAGAAGCTCATGCCCTCTGGCAAGGTAGCCAAGTGGCAAACCCTTTTGAGTGAGTTCGACATTGTCTACGTGACTCAAAAAGCAATCAAGGGTCAGGCATTGGCAGATCACCTTGCTGAAAATCCCGTAGATGGAGAATACGAACCCCTGAAAACGTATTTTCCTGATGAAGAGGTGTCATTCATAGGAGAAGACATTGCGGAATCCTATGATGGTTGGAGATTATTTTTTGATGGAGCAGCAAATTTCAAAGGAGTTGGCATATGAGCAGTCCTGATATCAGAAACCGGTCAGCATTATCCGATGTCCTCCAAACTCAGGTTCCCGTACACCAATAATATGGCCGATTATGAAGCCTGTATCTTAGGGCTCAAAATGGCTATTGACATGAACATTCATGAGTTTCTAGTGATCGGAGATTCGAACCTACTTATACATCAGGTCCGAGAAGAATGGGCAACCAAGAACTCCGAAATACTCCCGTATCTACATTATGTATAGGAATTGATAAAGAGGTTCATAAAGACAGAATTCCAACATGTTTCTAGGGTCTAGAATGAATTCGCTGATGCATTGGCTACCCTATCATCCATGATAAAACATCCGGACAAGAATTTCATTGATCTCATTCCAGTAAAGATCCATAATTAGCCAGCTTATTGTGCTTATGTTGAGGAAGAAGCATACAGAAAACCTTGGTTTCATGATATCAAAGAATATTTGACGAAAGGAGAATACCCAGAACTTGCAAATCCTACTCAGAAACGCACCCTTTGGAGATTGTCCAACAATTTCTTTCACAACAGAGAGATCTTGTATAGGAGGACTCTGGATTTGGGGTTACTAAAGTGTGTCGACGCAAAGGAAGCATCCAGACTACTAGAGGAAATTCACGCTGGGACCTGCGGTCCACATATGAATGGCTTTATCTTAGCAAAGAAGATACTCCGAGCTGGTTACTTTTGGATGACTATGGAGACGGACTACATCCAGTATGTCCATAGATGCCACTGTTGCCAGATACATGCAGACATGATAAAGGTACCTCCGAATGAGCTTAATGCAACAAGCTCGCCATGGTTGTTCGCTACCTGGGGAATGGATGTTATTTGACCAATCGAGCATGCCGCTTCCAACGGCCATAGGTTTATCCTAGTAGCAATCGACTATTTCACCAAATGGGTCGAAGCAGCATCTTACAGAGTAGTAACTAAGAAATTTGTGGCAGACTTTGTTCGCGGCCGCATCGTTTGTCGATTCGGGATTCCGGAGTCAATCATCACTGATAATGGTTCCAACCTCAACAGTGACTTGATTAAAGCCATGTGTGAAACCTTCAAGATCAGACACAAGAATTCTACAGCCTACAAACCTCAGATGAACGGAGCAGTAGAAGCCGCCAATAAGAATATCAAGAAGATATTGGGGAAAATGATATAGAAGCATAAACAGTGGCACGAGAAGTTATCGTTTTCTTTACTAGAATATCACACCATAGTCCGCACATCAACCGGGGCAACCCCCTATATGCTGGTTTACGGTACAGAGGCAGTCATTCCCGCCAAAGTGGAAATTCCCTCCCTAAGGATCATACAGGAAGCTGAGCTCGATGATGCAGAGTGGGTGAAGAGTTGTTACGAGAAGCTGGCTCTTATTGATGGAAAGAGAATGAATGCAGTTTGTCATGGTCAACTTTATCAGAACAGAATGTCCAGAGCCTTCAACAAAAGGGTCAAGCCGAGACAGTTCACACCGGGGCAGCTAGTGTTAAAGAAAATTTTTCCGCATCAAGATGAAACCAAGGGGAAATTCTCTCCCAATTGGCAGGGTCCATACATGATTCACCGGGTTCTGACAGGAGGAGCCCTCATACTCGCAGAATGGACGGAGAAGTCTGGTCGAAGCCGATCAATTCAGATGCAGTCGAGCGTTAGTATGTGTAATCTTTATGCTTTCCTCATATGATGTAATTTGAACTATGCCTGATCTGATTCCCGTTTAAGAGGGGATACATAGGCAGCCCTATGGGTTCGGTCACAATTCAATAAAACTTTTATTTCCCCCCGCAATTGGAAACTGGAGCAGAATTTTAAGGAGGACCCTCAAAATTCCGAAGTTAATTTCAGCCAATCATCGCTAGCAGCAGTCGAAAGCATCAATCCATTAAACTAGGACAGAATTTTGAGGAGGATCCTCAAAATTCCGTAACAAGAAGGGTTGCAATGTCTTGAACCACGTCGCAGTCGTTGATTCATCTAAAGAAAACTATTCTTAATTATGTATTTATGTATGCCTTTACTAAATTATGCATGTTTATTGCCAAAATTGCCTTGTTTAGCCACTACCCCAATGATATGTATAGTATCACCAGATCAAAGCTGAGCAGGTTAAGCAGAGCCAGAGGGGATACGAACTACCCCTATACAAAACTCACGATTTTTCTTCGGATGCAGGCACTTGAGTTGCAAAATTGTCAAATATACTATACACTCACAAGACTCACATTGCTCAGAAATACAACTCTCAGAACCGTTGCACTTACTCACAGACGCTATCCGCATGTAGTGTCCCCAGCAGACACAGTATTCTCAACAGTCGCAATATCGCAATCCGCTATCAGCTAAGAAAATTCTATTATCATTTGCCCTTTTACTTCTTGCATAAGGCTACCATTCTGCCTTCTGAGGTTAAGCTCTACCTCCATCCGCATTTCTTGAATTGCATAAGGCTACCATTTTGCCTTCCGAGACTAAGCTCTATCTCTATCTGCATTCTTGCATTGCATAAGGCTACCATTCTGCCTTCCAAGACTAAGCTCTGTCTCCATTTACATTCTTGCATTGCATAAGGCTACCATTCTTCCTTCTGAGACTAAGCTCTGTCTCCATCTGCATTCTTGCATTGCATAAGGCTACCATTCTACCTTCCGAGACTAAGCTCTGTCTCCATCTGCATTCTTGCATTGCATAAGGCTACCATTCTGCCTTCCGAGGTTAAGCTCTACCTCCATCTGCATTTCTGCATTGCATAAGGCTACCATTCTGCCTTCTGAGGTTAAGCTCTACCTCCATCTGCATTTCTGCATTGCATAAGGCTACCATTCTACCTTCCGGCTGAAAGATCGCCACCTTATTTATATTCGCATCGACTGAAAGATCGCCACCTTATTTATATTTGCATCGGCTGAAAGATCGACACCTTATTTACATTCGCATCGGCTGAAAGATCGCCACCTTATTTACATCTGTATGGCTGAAAGATTGCCACCTTATTTACATTTGCATGGCTGAAAGACTGCCACCTTATTTACACTTGCACGGCTGAAAAATCGCCACCTTATTTACATATGCACGGCTGAAAGTTCGCCACCTTATTTACATTTGCATTGGCTGAAAGATCGCCACCTACTGCATTGCATAGACTGGAAGATCGCCAGACACTGCATCTCATAGGCTGAAAGGTCGCCAAATTATCCGAAGGCGTCATTGTTCGGAGGCACCATTCTCATAGCTCTAAAACAACATTTCATGGCCTGAGGACCCCTTTTATCTTTTGCATATCATTATTCAAAGGCGTCATAGTTCGGAGGCATCATTCTCATAGACCGATAGCATCATTTCATGGACTACGAATCCTTTGTTATACGCTTCATGGCCCAGGACGTCATGGTCTAAGGACGTCATCCTAACCGTCCAAAGACAACTTTCATGGTCCAACGAGAATTTGCATCATGTTTGAATTTACGCACAATATATGCTTGTATCGCTTACTTGTAGGTAAACCAGCGTGCAATGGCCGTCTCGTCAAGAGCGATCCCGCTCCAGTTCCCGTAGCCCCGTCAGGTTTCAAACCATTCACCCCAACTTGAATATTGCGTCTGTTCTTGAAAAGTCTCCATCGGCATATTCCACCGATGGATCCCGAACTACATATGGCCTAATTCCTGTAAGACCAGGCATATGTAGGCAGCTCAGAATCTAGAGTACGGCCTAAATCTCCTCGAACCATTTCATTCGGTCAAAATTGGCCATCATATCTTTACCCGACAACTCTTTCATTCTTCCCGGGTAAAGATGGGCAGCTGTTGATACCCAATTTTTTCTTGTATATTTTTAATATGCAAAATACCCTCAAAATAGAATGTATGTGCATATATAAGTATGTCCCAAGGTATTATTATTTTTCTCTTAATTTTTAAAGATTTTTAAATCAATTTATTGCCCTATTTTATCAAGAAAAACCCAGTTATCCCCAAAATTATCATTTTGGGTGATTCATTTATTGAATTCTCATATTTATATTAAAATATAGCTATCATAATTTTTGCATATTTTTTATAAATTTATTTGGTATTTTAAAGCTAAATTGCATATAATTGCAATATTGACCACTTTTAAGATTTAATTGTATTTATAGTTATAAAATTGACTTAAATATTTTTAATTTAATAATTATGTATTATTAATCATTTAGTACCTCGAATTTATTTCCAGAAATTATCTTACTATTTTTTATAAAATAAATGATGGAAAATGGCTATTTAAATGATAGCCCATTTGCATTTCAATTTTAGCCGGATTTGAGCCTCTACTAAGACACAATTACCCATCCCATATCCTAATCCACCCAACCCACGACCCTTTAAAATAACCCGCCCGGATTCCCCTTCAATCCAGGCCGTTGATAAAAATGATCAATGGCCCCCGTTAACTCTTTCCTTTATAATTCCCAATTACCCCTAACCCTAGTCATCTGTCACCTGCAGCCGCCTTGAACCCCCCCCCCCTATTTTCCAATTCTCTCTCAAACTCCTCTTAAACCCTAGCTGCCTCCCTCCGTTTCCACACTAAAATCGCCTGAATCCATGGCTTCCAAAGCCATTAAAGGCTTGTACCAGCCTCCTATGACTCCTACACGCCTCATTACTATGGTTTCAAGGTCAGACCTTGAAGAAGCTTGGCCCAGACTTTGTTTCATTTAAGATCTATGGTGTCTCCGACCTTGCTCCGGCCAGCCATGACTATTCAAGCCTGTTCTTGACTTCTCCTGCTTAAATCAATGACTTTCCAAGCCTTTCTCACCATCTGGGTTCTTCCAAAACCCTAACCTTTGAGGTTCCTCTGATTCTTTTAGATCCATTGTAGATCTGTGTTTTCTCTAAGCTTTTAAACGTTTTTTCAAAGTTTCTTTCAAAATTTTACCTTCAAAACCTTTACCTTTTCCGATTTAAGGTTCTATTAAGTCATTTCAAAGCTTTTCTGATTTTTAACGTTTTCTACTATGTTTATTATGTTGACCTTCTACTGTGTTTCTTATGTTGATTCTTCTATCGTGTTTCTTATGTTGTTGTTCTACTGTGTTTCTTATGTTGATTCTTCTATTGTGTTTCTTATGTTGTTCTTCTACTGTGAATCTTTATGTTAAAAGTCTTGGTTCTTTCTTAAGGTTTCTAATTTTA
The DNA here is from genome assembly GCF_000715075.1 of Nicotiana tabacum. Classification (NCBI taxonomy): domain Eukaryota; kingdom Viridiplantae; phylum Streptophyta; class Magnoliopsida; order Solanales; family Solanaceae; genus Nicotiana; species Nicotiana tabacum. Next base: position 115,535,265 of record NC_134089.1, read on the forward strand.
TTTGCTGATATTTTTGCCTGATTCTCTTGTCTTTCATCTCTATACTCGATTGATGGTGAAAAACCTAAAATTTGGGGGCTCATTCGAGTTTTGAGACTATTTGCTATGTGATTTGTTTGTTCCTCATTCTAAACTTGTTTGGTTTCAAAACACTAATCTCTTTGGACCTATTCGAGTTTTTGAAGTTGTTTCATCTACTGCTCGACTGAGTTTCGAAATATTGGTTTCAACTTCTGTTTATTCATGTGATTTTGATCTCCTGCTATCATTGAAACTCGACTGTATTTTCAGAAAGGTCTTTCTACTAGACCCTTTTGCATGTTTCTGATACTCTCCCTTTTCTCTATTAACCTATGTGACTGTCGTGTGATTATTCTCTTTGTCATGAGTTCAACCTCGCATGCCTAATGTTATGCACTCTTTTATATGCTAAATTTCCCTCTCAAAATAACCCTTAATTATGGACTGATTTCAAACCTCTTTGTGTAATTCTGATTGCACTCTTGTAATTGATTCTTTCCTTATTGTACTGATCTCCCTGTTTCTTGGACCTATTTGAATACTTTCCTTTGAACTTTCGACCCCTACCTTTTCTACTCAATTTTATTAATCCCCTTACCTTGATTACATTGGTATTGGATTCTTACAAACCTTTCCCTGATTAGAGTCTGATGAACCTAGCCTCTATTACCTACTGTGTACTTGTACTATGTTGCAAATACTTCCTTATTGGCCATATTTAGCCCTATGTGATTTCTTTCCTAACTTAGCACTTGCATGTTACCGTTTGATTTTAACTCCTTAATTAAAGGAAGTATTACTGATTGATTTTAATTGGTGCACGGTTCCATAATTATTTTCTTGCCTTGTTTTCTACCTATTTTCAAACTATAAATACTTGGCTTTCTCATTAACACACACACACAGACACTCTTAGTTTTCTGAACTCACACTCACCTTCAAAAAGCATTCTCTCTTGTTACTTGTATTGTGACATGCTTTCAAGTCCTGCTACTTGCTTTTATTGTACTTTACCTCTTTGAATCTGGTATGTTCTGATTAAGATTTTTAGCAATCACAACAATATGTTTACTTAATACTTTTACCTTCTTGTCTATCTACTGCTTATGTATGGTTCAATACTTACTTTAGCATGCTGTAATTTCATTCTGCCTGTTCTGTTATGAACCCCAAACCCTGCCCCAATGTGTTTGACACTATGGTTTGCTTGAGGCATGACAGTACTGAATATTACTATCCATGACTCAAGCTTGATCCCCCTGGGATCCTAACCCCTATAATTCTTTGGTGTTGTATGTTCTGGTAGGCTTATAGGCATTCCAGCATATCCATTGTTGTGCATGCCCAAAGCTTACCCTTGCCAAGCATGGGCTCTCTGCAATCAGTTCTCAATCCCCGACTCCCTTTTGTGCAAAGTTATCAATTCTATAGCTATTTCTCAGTACCCTTTTCCATTTTCTTTACTTCCCTAGTTCTTAAAGTTCTGTTTCTGCACTTGCACTCTCTCTTAGACTTTAAGTTCTGCCCCCCTCTTGTGAGCCTTGCCTTGGGACCCCTTGAGCTCCCTCTAATCTTGGACACTTGAGGGATGGCTCTTCCATACTGCACTTATCCCCATTCTAATAATACAATTTGGGTGTGAGTACTACCCGGAGTCTCATTGAGGCTCTTAGGGAACTCTGACACACTCAAGTTGAGAAAGGCTTTGGATCAATAGTCTTTGAGTTGGCTTATCTCATAACTCAGTGAGGAAGTCAGAATCATGCTACCTCTCGTTGTACTCTTATTTGTATTTTTTTGATGTAATTTACTATTTCGGTTTGTAATAAGTTGTAATAAACACTTGGGGCTAGCTAGTAAAAAGGGGTGGGTAACTATTGTCGTGCCCCCTTTTTCTAAAAGCGAAATCGGGTTCATGACATTTAGGAGGACAACTCGTTCCCTCTTGGGAATTAGGTTTTTTAAAGAGTCTCCACCTAATGATTAAAGTGTATTAGGACACTAAAGAAGAGTTCAAGTTGGAAAACCAGAGTTCGAGTAAGGGCTAGAAATTATCTCGAGGGGAAGGTGTTAGGCCACCCCCAAGATCCACTAGTGTGGTTCCCGACCATGCTACAATTGTGACTTTGAATAACAAGTAAGCAAATATAAGTCTCAAATAGAAGGGGGTTTTCACATAATATTGCAAGCAAGTTGAGAGTTTGACGAAAGTAAAGAAAGCAGAAATTTTAAAGAAATAGTTTGAGAATAAAATAAACAAATAAAGGAAAGAAGGTCCTAGGTTTACAAATAATATTGATCACATCAATACAATATCTAGTAATCACTCCTCAGAAGAGGGGTTACACGTGGTATTAGCGCACCGGTCATCATATCCATATCTACCCTTTCCCACCCCATTAAGGTATTAAGCGCGGAATAGTATCGTTACTTATTACATGCTAGTACTCGCCCCAATCCTATCAGTCCCGGAGGCATTTGGGACTACTAGTCCTAAAGGGAAGGAGATTTGGCTTTTTAGAGTTTTAAAAGGATAAAATTCTAGGGCGACAATTAAACATATAAGGCAGGTATGGCAAATCACATAACAGTTTAAAGGGCTCAAACGGGCCTCCTCATTTAAAGAAACAAATTGTTTAGCATGACTTACAAATATTGGTTATGGTCTGAATTAAATTTAAAGCGTTAGGACATGCTGCTTCATCACATATTTCTCAGATGAGGAGTCCGAATTAGGCCTCCACTGGTTGTAATTATCAAAGACTGATGCAGTTAATTAATTACCTAATAGCTTGCCTAGGTGCCTACAAGCATGATATCTAACGATGCTTACTCTGATTTTAAAGAAGGCTTACTGATTATATAGATAAAAAAAGATTTGCAGACATTAAACAACATTACTACTGATTTTAGACTTGCAAACGATTCAGATTCGATTAATTACTCATATAGGCATTCTTTCTAAGCGTCGTTGGTTTAAAACAATTATGAAAGTACATGAGTCTTATAGACATGGTATCTAGGATGAATTTTGTTATTTTTAACCTATAACTGTTTTCCTAATGATTGAGGTATATGCGGAAGTGCAGAAAACCTATAATCATGATTTCTATATGCAGGAATGCAGAAAAAACCACAGACAGGATTTCTATATGATATGCATAAGTGCAAAAACTTATAGGCAGGATTTCTATATGATATGCAGAAGTGTAGAACCTATAGGCAGGATGTCTATATGAAATGCATAAGAGCAGAACTATAGGCATGATATCTATATGAAATGCATAAGTGCAGAACTTGTAAATAGTAACACCTACAAGCATGTTGTCTACCCTTTGCATACATAAATGACCCTCTCTTTTTTTTACTTAGAACCCCATAATATATTACAGACCAGAATGAATCAAGAAAAGTAAAATTACATCAGAAATTTTAGCTACAACCAAGGAGCCTGATTCAGCCTCAAGGTCTAACAATATGATATGATCCAACTTCCAAGATCAAATTTCCAAAGTCTTTCCCTCATTTGGGATGTGTCAAAGTTCCCTAAGAGCCTCAAGTGGACTCCAAGCAGTGCTTACACTCCAAATATATTGCAGACTTAAGCAAGTGCAGTATAGAAGAGCCATCCCTCAAATGTCCAGGTTCAGAAGGAACTCAAGGTCCCAAAGCAAGGCTCATAGGAGGGGGGGGGGGCAGAACTTAGAATCTAAGAGAGAGTGCAAGTGCATAGAGGGGATTTAGGGGAAGGCCATGACATGCTAGTGGTCATGCCCAGCAATTAGGAGTGTTGGCATACCCCTGACCAGCCTGTTAGCCAAAGTTGGGAGTTAGGATCCATTGAGGATCAGGTTCAGACCTAAGCAGCAACTTGGATGTTGTCAGGCCATGAACCTTAACTCAAATACATAGAAGGGAGTGGGGGCATAGGGAATTCATAACAAACAACAGATGCAAAGAAAAACAAACAATTTACAGAGTTAACATTAATCACTGAACAGGAATAGCAAAGTAAACAAGCTTGCAAAAAATGTAAATAAACACATAGGGGAGTGAGGAAGAAAAGTTAAATTAGAACATACCAGTTTCAAGGAAAACAAACAAGTAAAAGCAGTTTTGAGAAAGCCAAGTTGCAAGCAAACAGTTCCAAAAGATCTCAAAAAGAGTAGAATGTTGTAAGAGTATTGAACTCAAAGCAGTATTGTAAGTATGTAAGTAAGTCGATAGTATTGAACTAAAGGCTCGAGGTATTCAACTCGAAGTAGTGGTGTAAAAATATTGAATTGGAAGTGTGTTAAAAGTATGGAAGGGTAGTCCCTTTTATAGTGCAGAGAAGCAAGTAAGAAAGGTAAGAAAATAACCTGCAATCAATCACATAGAATTTCCCTTCAGTTAAGGGATTTGATTTCAAACGGGTAGAAGATATTTAAGGAAAGAAATTTTGATTAAAACCTTTTCAAAGTAGCACAAAAGGGGTAAATACATAGAAGTTTATTTAAGGAAAAGCTCAGTGGTACACGGCTTGGAAAAAACAAGGAAAGGGAATCAATCAAATAGCCAAGGAAATCAAAGTTACAGGTTTAATCTCGAATGAAACAAGTCAGGAAAGGTAAAGAAGGTTCAATTAGAGAGAATCAGTAACAATCAGTCAGGACTCATTATAGGGAATTCGAAATCAATCAATTAGTTAGTAAATGCCTTTTGAAAGAAGAGTTCCCATATATAAAGCACACAAACATGTGAATCAAGAAGTTATATAGAAGAGAGTTTACTCAAAGAGAGGTTCATAATCATGAGCAAGAAAGGGTACAAGTCCAGTTTGTAGACTCACAATGAGTCTGAGAGTTCAGGGTCCCAAAGTGGAACCCTAACTCACACAAATTCAAAATTTCCAAGAAACCCCGAAATCCTAGGGTTTCAGAGAGATGAGAAAGCAAGTCATTGAAACAGGCTCAGAAGCCTCTTTCAAAGACTTGTGAGAAACAAACAGACATGATACAAAGAAAGAAAGCTAATTTGAGGTCATAGAGAACATATTTGAGAAACTCGGAACTTAAAAAAGTTCAGAAAAGAAGAGGTGATACAGACTTAAATTAAAATAGAGGAAACATTTTCAGCAAGAATGCAAACAGAGTCTAATAGAGCAAACAAAAATAAAAAAACTCAACAGTAAGCACATATAGTAGAAGAGTAAGGGAAACATAACAAGGATTAATAGGAGTAGTAGGTATAGTAGAAAAAGAAGAGTAGGAGAACAGTACACGCATAGTAAAAAAAGCCATACCAGCATAGCACAGACAAACACACATAAAGAAAGAATCGGAAAGATCTTTTTGAAAACTTTTTCAGAAACGATTTTTGTAAAGGAAATTTGGGGTAAACCCTTTAGAAGCCCAGTAGAACACGAACAGACCATAGATCTAAGACAATAAACAGAGAAGAGCCTTGAACAACTTAGTTTCAGAGAAACCCTAGAAATGAGAAAGGCTTGGAAGAAAAATCAGATCCTAAGTCGAAGAGGTGAGAAATCAGGCTCCTGAGGCCTGAATGTGCCAGAGCATGGCCGGAGAAGCTACAGAAATGAAGATCTGAGAAGATCTGGAAGAACCATCGAAGTCAGCTTTCAACACCTCGAACACCCAAGGTATAATGATGGAGAGAGATGAGTACAGACCGTCCATGGCCTGAGAAGCCATGGATTCCGGTGAAAACATGGTGAAATAAGGTAGGAGGAGGCTAGGGTTTCGAAGAGCTGATGAGAGGATTTGAGAGCGTTTGGGATTCAAAGGCGGTGGTTCAGGTGATAATGAGGGAGATTAGGGTAGGTCGTTTGGTTTTAATTATGGAAGGGTGAGTTATGGCCGTTGATCTTGTGTGATCAACGACCCAGATTTAGGAGGGTAGGTGGGAACCGGGTAAAGGTCATTTGGATCGGGTTGTGGGTTTGGTCAAATTAAAAATTGGGCCGGTCCAAATGGGTTAAGATTGGGTCAAATAATGGTTAATATTGAAAGGTAAAAAGGCTGTATTTGAAATGGAATGAGGCTAGATGTTAAATAGCTAGTTTTCCCTTCTATTTTATAAAAATAGTAAAAAATAATTTTAAAAGCAAACTAAAAGTACTGAGACAATTAAATATATAAATATTAATTTAGAAATACTGAAAATAATTTTACAATTATAAAATGCTATTAATCTTAAAGTAGGCTAGAATTGCAATTATATGCAATTTAGCTTTAAAAATACCATATAAAATTTGTAAAAATATACAACAATCACCTTAACTATATTTTGGTATAAATATGAGAATAAGATAAGTTATTCACCAAAATGATAATCTTGGGAATAATTATTGGTTTTTGTACTACTAAAGTGGACAATAAATTGATTTTAAAAGCTTTTAAATTTTTTTTAGAAAAAATACCAAAAAACTTGGGCATGATTATATATGCATATATATCCTATTTTGAAAGTATTTTGTATATAAAAATACATAGAGAAAAATTAGGTATCCCCTCTTTACCCGGGAAGGATGAAAGAGTTGTCGGGTAAAGATATAATGACCAATTTTGACCGAATGAAACGATTTTGAAGAGTTTTGACCGAGCTCTGGTTTCTGAGCTGCCTACATATCCCTGGTATTACAGGAATCAGGCTATATGTAGTTTTGGATCCATTGGCGGAGTATGCCGATGGAGATTTTCGAAAAGCGGACGCGATGTTTAGGTTGAGAAAGGACGGTCAGAGTCTGATAGGCTGCGGGAACTGGAGCGGGATCGCTCCTGCTGAGACGGCAATTGCTAGCCGGTGTACTTGCGAATGAACAATACCAACATATATATATTTTGCATAAATTTAAACGTGATGCAAGTTCCCGTTGGACCGTGAATGCTGTCTTTGGACGGTTAGGATGAAGTCCTCGGACCATGATATCCTGGGCCATGAAGCGTATGATAAAGGATTTGCAGGCTATGAAATGATGTTCTCGGGCTATGAGGATGATGCCTCCAAACCATGATGCCTTTGAATAATGATATGCAAAAGATAAAATGGGGTCCTCAGGCCATAGCATGGCGTTCTCGAGGTATGAAAATGGTGCCTCCGAACAATGACGCCTTTGGACAAATTGGCGATCTTTCAGCCCATGAAAATGCAGAAGGTGGCGATCTTTCAGCCGATGTGAGACGTAAATAAGGGGTGGCGGTATTTCAGCCATGCAAGAGAAATAAGATGGCGGTATTTCCGCCGTGCATGAGGAATAGAGTGGCGATATTTCAGTCGTGCAAGAGAAATAAGGTGGCGGTATTTCAGCCATGCAGATGGAGGTAGAGCTTAACCTCGGAAGGCAGAAAGGTATCCTTATGCAATCCAGGAGATACAGATGGAGGTAGAGCTTAACCTCGGAAGGTAGAAAGGTAGCCTTATGCAATACAGAAAATGCACATGGAGACAGAGCTTAGTCTAGGAAGGCAGAAAGGTAGCCTTATGCAATGCAGAAGATGCAGATGGAGGTAGAGATTAACCTCATAAGGCAGAAAGGTAGCCTTATGCAATGCAGAAGATGCAGATGGAGGTAGAGCTTAACCTCAGAAGGCAGAAAGGTAGCCTTATGCAATGCAGAAGATGCAGATGGAGGTAGAGCTTAACCTCATAAGGCAGAAAGGTAGCCTTATGCAACGCAGAAAATGCAGATGGAGACAAAGCTTAGTCTCAGAAGGTAGAAAGGTAGCCTTATGCAATGCAGAGAAATGCAGATGGAGGTAGATCTTAACCTCAGAAGGCAGAAAGGTAGCCTTATGCAATACAGAAAATAAAAGGCGAATAGTAATGAAATCTCTTAGCTAATAGATGATAGCTGATATCTGATTGCTATATTGTGGTTGCTGTGGATGTCGTGTACGGATAGCAACTGTAAATAGGTGATGATTCCGAGAGTTGTATCTCGGGAAGTATGAGTGTATAGATATATCTGATGATTTTACAACTTGAGTGCCTGCATCCAAGGGGGGGAATGATGTTACGCCCCGCAATAATACGTATATTACGTCTCGCAGTATTAAGCTACGACAGTTTTGCACCCAGCAATATTACATTACAGTGGATTTATGCTTTGCATTATTAAGTTACGAAGATATTGCACCCTGTAGTATTGTACGTTGGATTTGTCGTAAGGTAATTGACATCAGTCCAAGTAAAAGATTATTTGTAGATTATAAGGATTATGCTATTTATAACAAGCGATGAATAAGTTTTATGAAGGATAAAGGGGTACACGGAGTAACGAAAACGAGTTTCATTGGGAATGACCAATTTGGAATAAAATACGGGTCGAGCGATAATATCCGATAATTATAAATTAGTACCATACAAGATACCATATGACCACGGTAGTATAATATATAAAGTATATATGAAGTATTTTGAAAATAAATAGAATTTTAAGTAGTGATAATTTTTTAAATTATGCGGGTAATAGATTAAATACCGGGTAATAAAACATTACCCGGTTAACTAATAAGTTGATAAAACTTAATTAATTATACTCCAAAAGATATGTGGCAACATATGAAATGACTAAGCAATTAAAATACCCTATGTGGCAACATAAGAAATGGTAGTTATCCAAAAGTTAGATACATGTCCAAGTCTTAGAATTCAAGGATACCAAAGTGACGTTATTCATTTTCATAGAAAAGACAAGAGAGGTTTCTTTCTTAATTAAGAAAAGTTAGAAGCTAAGGAAATTGTTAGAATTCTTTATTTTATGCAAATCTCTTACATAAAATGTTAAGAGTCAGATGCTAAAGTATCCTTTGAATCAAAATGAATTCAATAAAATTCTTTCCAAAACTTCAAAGGACAGAAACGTGTTGCCCTCAATTCTAAAAATAAAACGTTTTCCTCTCAATTTCAAGAAAACAGAATTGTTTCATTTCAAGATTTTTAAGGACCAGAATCAAGTTTTCGTCCATGAATTTCTAAAGAGCTGAGGCAAATTTCATTCAATCAACGAAGGTTTTCCAACGAAATATTATACGGAGTTTCCCCACTCCAGGTATGTTAAGGCTATCCCTTTTTTTCTTTTGGCATGATCCATACGATATGAACGAAATGTGCAAATGCACAAATTCCATAAGTAACTCTACTCATAAAAGTAATAGAAATATCTATATTCTTTAATTCTCATGTGTCATAATATTTTATCATCTGTTCATGGGTCTCAGAAAAATACGAAAGTTGAAAAGATGTTACTTTATGATATTGCTCAAGAGGGAAAGTGGTCTTATGACCTTCCGAATGATTTTATTGACGTACTTTTCATGCATTGCATTCATGTGCATTGAACCATGACCATATGGCATTATATACGTGTATATATGTAAATATATGTATATGGAATGGGAAAAGGTTACGGCATTATATACACACCACCACCTGATCAGCTGGTATGCGATGATGATGTTGCCCACAGTGGCCGAAATATGATTCAAATGGCATTATATACGCATATATATGTAAGTATGATTCAAACGGTGTTATATACGCATATATATGTGTGTATGTATATGTATATGGGATATGGGAAAGGTTATGGCGTTATATACGCATCACCACCTGATCAGCTGGTATACGATGATGATTTTGCCCACAGTGGCCGATATGATATGATGGGATGCCCTCAGAGGCTGATGATATTATAAAATATGTACCTATGCACGACATGACATTCATACGCATATGCATGAAGTTAAAAGTAATTTATGATTTACAAAGTTATTCAGACTTACAGGTTGAGTCATGTACTCTATATGTCTTTCATATCTCTCATGTATTTATTTATGTGTCTTACATACTCAGTACATTATTCGTACTGACGTCCCTTTTTCCTGGGGACACTGCGTTTCATGCCCGCAGGTCCCGATAGACAGGTCGAGAGCCCCCCAAGTAGGCTATCAGCTCAGCGAAAGATGTTGGTGTGCTCCATTTGCTTTGGAGTTGCTCGTTTGGTTAGTATTTTCCAGATATGCCCTATGGAGGTTAACAAAAGTAGTATAAGAAGATATGATGGATGAATTGATAGCATCAGTTGACATTTCTGAAGGATATTACAAATGTGATAATAGATCTCTTTATGAGACACCTAGATGGTGCACTCTAAAATAGTGCAGCCAGGTATGAGTACTACAAAGACATGCACTATAAGCCTTTAAGGGATAAATATTATCTTAGTGTGGCTCATGTCCCTAGTAAAGCGAGAACGTTAAGCAACTTAAAGAACCACTGGATGGAGCAAAGGAAAGCTAAAAGCGAAAAAATGTCGTATTGAAGTTTTCACAAGAAAAGGGATATGCAAAAATATTAGCAGAGTAATGAGATGAGAGATAAGGAAACATTATTAATAAGGTGTGATACATGGATGACAACGGTAGATAAAAAAATGACAATATTACAGAGTTTATAGTCAAGTGAAGGGAAATACAAGAGGTGATAAGACTTAGGACAACAAAAGAGTATATGCCATAAAGTCATATCCTCATCTCAAGGAATAAGTTTGTAACTCTAACGTGATTACTAGAAGGGAGAATTAAACCCCAGAATAATAAAAATTAGTGTGGATTGTTGAATAAGATAAACTAAACATGAATTAGGAACTGAGTGATTTGATAATGGTTGACATCACAAAAATTTCAGATTGTATTCCGGCAATAATAGACTAGACGACAGAAGAATAACCTTTGAAGGTCATTCAGGAAGACGCTTCCCTAAAGCAAGCACGAAAGACAACCAGAGTCTTTGCTCCCTGGATAAGTCTCATTCGATGTCGCAACCGATGCTTAAAAGATCTTCTTCTATCTTCTCAGTCTTCGATCGATCATTCTCTGCTTCATAGTATGTTCCAGTTACGCTAAGTGTCACCCTCGCGAGTAAGGGGATTTGTCATCCTTGGTACAGAAAGATTGTCGCAAGGCGAGTAAGGATCATTGATGTTGAGAAAGGACGCCATAGATGAAAAGGTAAAACATCTATAGATAGATCCTTGTGGCTTCAGCTTTTAGTACACCCCTAAAGGGGAGAATATGGAGTGATGTGGCATTAAGTCAGAATTAAATGGTTCTAGTGACTATGGAATGGTAAAGGAAGATGCGATAAATGAAAGAGGAATGCGATGGCACTTATCTAAATCTTATAGATACGGTACGATTCAAGAATATTGTGCAAGAACGACGTCAAGGACAGGAAGTAAAGGTTCCTACTCGAGCTGTTATTAATAAATACGGAGCCAGTACGAGACGTAAGTTATGACAAATGAAATAACCCAAGAAAGATTATGAGGAATATTGATATGTGAATGTGCCAAGGAGTATTTAGTAATTGGTTAGGAAGATCCCAGTTATGGCTAAACATGAGGTTACAGACGAGTCATCAGATCGTGTAAGATAAACATAGTAGAACCCAACATGGAGAATTCAGCCTCGGAGAATATCATTATAATACTTGAGAAATATTTAAATAGGAGTTGGGGTAGTTAAAGGTATCATGTGAGTGTTACGGAAGTAAAAGAAAATTCCACTGGGAATACAGTCAAAACTTCAGTTCAGAAGCAGTCGGATGAGCAGATGAGTATGGAGGTAAGTAACTAAGGATAATTACAAGGGAGCATGAACATCAAAAATTCTATTGGGAATACGGTATAATAAGCTCGCATCTTTACAAGAGTCAGAGGGTCTTACCTAAGTACTACGACGAAAGAATAGCTGAGGAAATAAGGAAGAAGGCTTCAACCTCAGTACAACGACCTAAAGAGGAAATGGTCGTGTGACAACAGTCTCAAAATAACATTGTATGCACTCCCTAAGAAAGTGGTACCTACAGTGGCTAATGAACAGGGAGTAAAATCAGAAGTAATATTTGAGATCATAGGAGTTGTATGAAAATTCTGGCAAGTATGGGCACTAAGATAAGCTAAGTATGGATGCAACAAGGGGGCAGAAAGACCAGGAAAACTAATAGCTTACGTTGAAAGAAAGCTAAGGCGGAACGAAGGAATTATTTGATCAATGATCCAGAGTTAGTACGATATGCATACACTCAAGATTTTGGAACATTATCCAGGCAGCATATTTGTCGATAATCATACAGCCATACAAGACTCTGGTATAAGTTAAAAAAAAAGAATTGAGCCCAGGGAATAGACAAATGATTGAATTGTTAGAAGATTCTATCATGGATATTCCATAATGCCCATGAAAGGCTAAGGTAATAACTGATACCATGATTCGCGGATCGGAAGATAGCTTAAGCCTATGTAAAGGCTGATCAGAAGGATGAGGAAACTAAAGAATTACATCACCTAAGTAAATCAGGAGTTTGATTATTGGACCTAGAAAAATTATAGAAGTTGTGCTTGAGAACATGACAGAACCACTCTTAATATCAGATGTACAAGAGAAATAACACAAGGAAATGCAAGCAAGTTGAAGGAAAGTTGCGAGTATTATAAATGGATATTTATAGGTCGCAAGCTTAAGTATGGTAGAGTGACAAAGTTTTAAGAAAACATAAGTAAGAATGAGGAAATGCAAGTAAAAAGGGTGACAAAATGGATAGGTCCTCGAGATTAAGTACATGAAAACAAGAGAGATAATGGTTTCACTATGTTATAGTAAGCTCACTATAGCCTGAATGGACTCAAAGGAGTTACTCTTCATAAGTAGCATCTAGAAGAGATGGAATGCTGCCCTAATAGTAGAATAACGGTGTAATTGTGATAGATAAAGAATGACGTATTGGGCCTTCGATTGAGTAATGATTTGAAGAGGATTTCATGGATTGTACGAGATTAAAATACCCACATAAGTGAATCACATTGGATGCTATAAAATATGGTCATTGAAGTATAGTATCACCCCTAAGTGGATCAGGAAAATCACTTCAAATATTCCTCGATGGAACGTAAGCCCTAGTTGCAAGGTATGACGTAAGAAGTTTCAAGTTATCAGTGGTATATTGTAGATTAATATCGAGGTGAATCAATAATGGATGGTCGAAAGTCACAAAGTATGAGATGAGATTAAGCCGCCATTCTTAAAAAGAAAGGTAATGAATGAGTATTGAAGGACTGAGATTTATACCTGAAGGATAGGCAGCAAAAGTAACTGGGAGCTTGGTAAGCATGCCTCAGTAGAGGTAGATTGAAGTAAAAATTATGGTATAGTATAACCCATGTAAATGCAGTAAAGTCATATGAATGGATAATCAGATCTATGAAATATGATATGGCCATATTCGCAAGTTCTACAAAGTATCGAGCAAAGGACTTCAGTATACCTATAGAGGCCCAGAGAGGCATCCTATTAAGCCTTGTATATACAAAGTAAGGCCTAGATATTGACTAAAAGCTAAAAGGAAAAAGGAAAGATGAATCGAATAAGTGCACTTACAAAGCCAGTGTCATACAGGTTGCAGGACAGAAGGTAACAACAGTTGCAAGATTAGGAAAATTTCGACCACTGGTCCTGATATGAGCAAAAAGACTAAAGGGGGGAATACCCTACACTTTGGATTTATTCACAGAGCAACTGCTTAAATGGCAAGAAGAGTATTAAGGTATTCACGAAAGCTATAAGTTACGAAAATGATAAGAGCATCAGCCAACATTCGAGGACGAATGTCCTAAAGGGGGGAATGATGTTACGCCCCGCAATAATACGTATATTACATCTCACAATATTAAGCTACGACAGTTTTGCACCCAGCAATATTACATTACGGTGGATTTATGCTTTGCAGTATTAAGTTATGACGATATTGCACCCTGTAGTATTGTACGTTGGATTTGTCGTAAGGTAATTGACATCAGTCAAAGTAAAATATTATTTGTAGATTATAAGGATTATGCTATTTATAACAAGCGATGAATAAGTGTTATGAAGGATAAATGGGTACACGGAGTAACAAAAACGAGTTTCATTGGGAATGGCCAATTTGGAATAAAATACGGGTCAAGCGATAATATCCGATAATTATAAATTAGTACCATACAAGGTACCATATGACCACGGTAGTGTAATATATAAAGTATATATGAAGTATTTTGAAAATAAATAGAATTTTAAGTAATTTGTGAAATTTTTTTAAATTATGCGGGTAATATATTAAATACTGGATAATAAAACATTACCCAGTTAACTAATAAGTTGATAAAACTTAATTAATTATACTCCAAAAGATATGTGGCAACATATGAAATGACTAAGCAATTAAAATACCCTATGTGGCAACATAAAAAATGATAGTTATCCAAAAGTTAGATACATGTCCAAGTCTTAGAATTCAAGGACACCAAAGTGATGTTATTCATTTTCATAGAAAAGACAAGAGAGGTTTCTTTCTTAATTAAGAAAAGTTAGAAGCTAAGGAAATTGTTAGAATTCTTTATTTCATGCAAATCTCTTACATAAAATGTTAAGAGTCAGATGTTAAAGTATTCTTTGAATCAAAATGAATTCAATAAAATTCTTTCCAAAACATCAAAGGACATAAACATGTTTCCCTCAATTCTAAATATAAAACGTTTTCCTCTCAATTTCAAGAAAACAGAATTGTTTCGTTTCAAGATTTTTAAGGACTAGAATCAAGTTTTCGTCCATGAATTTCTAAAGAGTGGAGGCAAATTTCGTTCAATCAACGAAGGTTTTCTAACGAAATATTATACGGATTTTTTTCCACTCCATGTATGTTAAGGCTATCCCTTCTTTCTTTTGGCATGATCCATACGATATGAACGAAACGTGCAAATGCACAAATTCCATATGTGACTCTACTCAAAGAAGTAATAGAAATATCTATGTTCTTTAATTCTCATGTGTCATAATATTTTATCATCTTTTCATGGGTCTCAGAAAAATACGAAAGTTGAAAAGATGTTACTTTATGATATTGCTCAAGAGGCAAAGTGGTCTTATGACCTTCCGAATGATTTTATTGACGTACTTCTCATGCATTGCATTCATGTGCATTGAACCATGACTAGATGGCGTTATATACGCGTATATATGTAAATATATGTATATGGAATGGGAAAAGGTTACGGCGTTATATACGCACCACCACCTGATCAACTGGTATGTGATGATGATATTGCCCACAATGGCCGAAATATGATTCAAACGACGTTATATAGGCATATATATGTAAGTATGATTCAAACGGCATTATATACGCGTATATATGTATGTATATATGTATATGGGATATGGGAAAGGTTATGGCATTATATACGCACCACCACCTGATCAGCTGGTATACGATGATGATTTTGCCCACAGTGGCCGATATGATATGATGGGATGCCCTCAGAGGCTGATGATATTATGAAATATGTACCTATGCATGACATGACATTCATACGCAAATGCATGACGTTAAAAGTAATTTATGATTTACAAAGTTATTCAGACTTACAGGTTGAGTCATGTACTCTATATGTCTTCCATATCTCTCATGTATTTATTTATGTGCCTTACATACTCAGTACATTATTCGTACTGATATCCCTTTTGCCTGGGGACGCTGCGTTTCATGCCCGTAGGTCCCGATAGACAGATCAAGAGCCCTCCAAGTAGGCTATCAGCTCAGCGAAAGATGTTGGTACGCTCCATTTGCTTCGGAGTTGCTCGTTTGGTTAGTATGATTTAGACGTGTATTGTTTGGTATGGCGGGACTCTGTCCCGAACCTTATGACATTTATGTATTCTTAGAGGCTTGTAGACATATGTCGTTTAAATAAAAGATTGTACGGCCTTGTCGGCATATGTTTTGAGTTTATCAAGGATTATGTTGGCCTATTAGGCCTGTATGCATGTGTATATGATGATGTATTAAGAAAGATACGTTACGTTGGTACTTAGTTGTGTAAGGTACCGGGTACCCATCCCGGCCCATCGGTTTGGGTCGTGACAGAAGAATCATGAGTTTTGTAAAGGGGGGAAGGTTAGTTCGTTACCCCATGAGCTACGCTTGTCCTACTTGGTGTTGTGTATCATTGAGGTAACGTTGCTAAACAATGCAATTTTGATACCAGACATGCATGATTTCGAAAAAAGTAACATAAATACATAATTTAAAATAGTTTTCTTTAGATGAACCGATGAATGCGACGCGGTTCAAGACATCGCAATCTCTCTCGCTCCGGAATTTTGAGGTCCTCCTTAAAATTCTACCCAATTTACTGGGCTGGTGCTTTTGACGGTTGCGTGTGAGAAATGGCTGAAATCAACATCGGAATTTTAAATGTCCTCCTCAAAATCCTGCCCCATTTTCCAATAGCGGGGGGAAATGAAAATTTTATTGAATTGTGACCGAACCCATAGGGCTGCCTACGTATCCCCTCTTAAACGGGAATCAGGTCAGGCATAGTTCAAATTACATCATATAAGGAAATCCTAAATGTTACACATAGTATCGTTTCACTGCATCTGAATTGATCGGCTTCGGCCAAACTTCACCGTCCATTTCTGCAAGTATGAGGGCTCCTCCAATTAGAACCCGGTGAACCATGTATGGACCCTACCAGTTGGGAGAGAACTTCCCTTTGGCTTCATCTTGATGCGGGGAAATCTTCTTTAACACCAGTTGCCTCGGTGTAAACTGTCTCGGCTTGACTCTTTGTTGAAGGCTCTGGATATTCTGTTCTGATAAAGTTGACCATGGCAAACTGCATTCATTCTTTTCCCATCTATAAGAGCTAACTGCTCGTAGCGACTCCTTACCTATTCTGCATTGTCAAGTTCTACTTCCTGTATGATTCTCAAGGAGGGAATTTCTACCTCGGCGGGAATGACTGCTTCTGTACCATAAACCAACATATAAGGAGTTGCCCCAGTTGATGTGCGAACTGTGGTGCAGTATACCAATAAAGCAAATGATAACTTCTCAGGCCACTGCTTATGTTTCTCTATCATCTTCCTTAGTATCTTCTTGATATTTTTATTGGCGGCTTCTACAGCTCCATTCATCTGGGGTCTGTAATCTATATAATTCTTGTGTTTGATCTTGAATGTTTCACATATGGCTTTCATCAAGTCGCCGTTGAGATTGAATCCATTATCAGTGATGATTGACTCCAGAATTCCGAACCGACAAACAATACGGTCGCGGACAAAATCTACTACCACTTTCTTAGTCACTACTTTGTACGATGCTGCTTCAACCCATTTGGTTAAATAATCAATTGCCACTAGAATGAACCTGTGCCCGTTTGATGCGGCAGGCTCGATAGGTCCGATAACATCCATGCCCCCAAGCGACGAATGACCATGGCGAGCTTGTTGCAGTAAGCTCGTTTGGAGGCACCTTTATCATGTCTGCATGTATCTGACAGTGATGGCATTTTCAGACATACTGGATGCAGTCCATTTCCATAGTCATCCAAAAATAACTAGCTCAGAGCATTTTATTGGCTAAGACAAAGCCATTAATATGTGGTCCGCAGGTCCCTGCATGAATTTACTCCAATAATCTGGATGCTTCCTTTGCATCGACACACCTTAGTAGTCCCAAATCAGGAGTCCTCCTATACAGGATTCCTCCGCTATTAAAGAATTTGTTAGATAATCTCCGAAGTGTGCGCTTTTGAGTAGGATTTGCGAGTTCTGGATATTCTCCCTTCGTCAAATATTACTTGATATCATGAAACCAAGGTTTTCCGTTTGCTTCTTCTTCTACATGAGCACAGTAAGCTGGCTGATCATAGATCTTTACCGGAATAGGATCAATGAAGTTCTTGTCTGGGTGTTGTATCATGGACGATAGGGTAGTCAATGCATCGACAAACTCATTCTGAACTCTAGGAACATGTTGGAACTCTGTCTTTGTGAACCTTTTCCTCAACTCCTGTACATGATGCAGATAAGGGAGTATCTTGGAGTTCTTGGTTGCCCATTCTTCTCGGACCTAATGTATAAGCAGGTCTGAATCCCTGATCACTAGTAATTCCTGAATGTTCATGTCAATAGCCAGCTTGAGCCCTAAGATGCAGGCTTCGTACTCGGCCATGTTGTTGGTGCACGGGAACTTGAGCTTAGCAGATACCGGATAATGCTGACCGGTTTCTGACACTAGGACTGCTCCTATGCCAACTCCTTTGAAATTTGCTACTCCGTCGAAAAACATTCTCCAACCATCATAGGATTCTGCAATATCTTCCCCTATGAAAGATACCTTTTCATCAAGAAAATACGTCTTTAGAGGCTCGTATTCTCCATCCACGGGATTTTCAGCAAGATGATCTGCCAGTGCTTGTCCTTTGATTGCCTTCTGAGTCACGTAAACAATGTCGAATTCACTCAACAGGATTTGCCACTTAGCTAGCTTGCCTGTGGGCATGGGCTTCTGAAAGATGTACTTCAAAGGATCCATTCTTGATATGAGATAAGTAGCATAGGCACAGAAATAGTGCCTCAACTTCTGAGCTACCCAAGTCAGAGCAGAACAGGTGCGTTCCAATAGAGAATACCGGGCCTCGTACGGGGTGAACTTCATGCTGAGGTAATAGATGGCCTGCTCCTTTCTTCCCATTTCATCATGCTGCCCCAGAATACAACCGAAAGCTCCATCCAATACTGCAAGGTAGAGTAATAGAGGTCTACCCGGCTCAGGCGGGACCAAAACTGGCGGCGTTGACAGGTATTCCTTGATTCTATCAAAGGCTTTCTGACAATCATCGGTCCATTTGGTAGTGGCATCCTTATTCAACATCTTAAAGATTGGCTCACAAATGACAGTGGATTGAGCTATGAACCGGCTGATGTAGTTATGTTTTTCCAAGAAACGCATAACCTTTTTCTTGTTCTTCGATGGTGGAAATTCTTGGATGGCTTTGACCTTTGGCGGATCCAGTTCTATTCCTCGGCGACTCACAATTAACCCAAGTAGTTTTCTGGCAGGAACCCCGAATGCACACTTTGCGGGATTCAACTTCAAGTTGTACCTTCTTAGTCTACCGAAGAACTTCCTCAGACCTTCCATGTGGTCAGTGGCTCTCTTGGATTTGATGATGACATCGTCTACATATACCTCGATCTCTTTGTGTATCATATCATCGAAAATAGTAGTCATGGCCCTCATGTAGGTGGCCCCAACATTCTTTAATCCAAACGGCATCATCTTGTAACAATACATCCCTCACGGCGTAATGAAAGCCATTATCTCCGCGTCTTCCTCATCCATCCATATCTGATGATACCCAGCAAAACAATCAACGAATGACTGCAGTTCATGCTTGGCGCAATTGTCAATTAGAATGTGTATGTTCAGCAAAGGGAAGTCATCTTTCGAACTGGCCCAGTTGAGATCTGGGTAGTCGACATAGACTCTAACCTTCTCGTCCTTCTTCGGTACTGACACAATATTGGCTAACCATGTTGGATACTCTACTACCCTGAGAACCTTGGCTTTAACTTGCTTGGTGACTTCTTCCTTGATTTTCAAACTCATGTCGGGTTTGAACTTCCTGAGCTTCTATTTTACTGGTTGACATGTCGGATCGATTGGCAGTTTGTGAGCTACAATAGATGTACTGAGACCAGTCATGTCATCATAAGACCAGGCGAATATGTCCTCATATTCCCTTATAATTCCGTGTACTCTTTCTTTTCTAATGGTGACAGATGAACACTGATGCGCGTTTCTTTGACATTTTCTGCATCTCCCAGGTTGACAACCTCAGTTTCGTCCAGGTTAGACTTAGGTTTGTTCTCAAAATCCTCAACCCCTTTAACAACCTCTTCTGGTATATCATCTTCTTCTGAGTCTATATCTGTTTGTTGCGTTGTCTTGTTGCATGTCACAATCGTCGATTCATCAAGATAAGTAATAGTAATGCTGTGTAAATAAAGTAAATGATAAAAAGTAATAATAGCAAGATTTATAAGAAACTAAAATGCTTTGATAAATTTCATAATTGTTTTGAACATTGGAACTCTTATTTCAATATTAAAAATGCGGAAAGAAAGTCAACTAGCGAAAAATAAAGAAAATGCATGGTGCTTTATTTAGCCTTGCTACCCCGAAGCTTTCCGGGCCCTGGTGGTTCTGATGGACCAATTGTTGAGGCATGCTCCTCGGCTCACAGCTTGTATAGAAGGGATTTTCCTCCCCCTCCTCCTCGAAAATGACACAACAGTCCATATTATCATCTTCCAAAAACAAATTCCTCATCACCGCCAATATTTCCTCTTCTTCCGACCCATATATGACATCGGCTGGCTAGAAGGTCTACTCTAAGCGAGGTATTCGGATGCTCCAGCGGGTAGTAGGGACTGCGCCATGGTGGCGACCAGTGGTTGAACTCCTCAGAAGTATATTCATATCCCAAACCGAAAGTGGTACCGTGTTTCTTCAACTTGATAGGCTTAGCGATTCCTTGGAGATTCTTGCCAAGTCCCTTGCCACGTTCGTATCCATACCAATTTAGTATACTTTCAATTTTGTTATCCCACCATTTATCTTTGTCCACGGCGTTAACTCGCTCAATGTGATGGTAGGTTTCTCCGCCTATCTTCCTTCTTCCTCTGATTACTGGGATGGTCTGGTGACTGTATATGGGATTGCTACCGTCGCTGTGAATAATTACCTCTTGGTGATTCCACTCAAATTTCACTGCTTGATGTAGGATTGATGCTACAGCCCCAGTAGCATGGATCCAAAGTCGTCCTAATAGCAAGTTGTAAGATGCTGGGACGTCTATCACTTGAAAATCAACGTCGAACCAAGTCGGTCTCATTTGCAGACACAAACTGATTTCCCTAATAATGGACCTTTGGGATCCATCGAAAGCTTTGACATTGATGGCTCCATCCTTGATCTCATGCAGGCTCTTTCCCAATGTTCTGAGAGTCACCAATGGACAAATATTGAGGCTAGACCCTCCGTCAATCAGGATTCTGGTGATGAAATAATCTTCGCACTGCACAGTGATGTGCAATGCCTTATTGTGGCTTAGACCTTCAGGTGGTAGATCATCTTTGTGGAAAGTGATTTTGTGACTCTCCAATACTTGCCCTATCATGTTTTCCATTTCTCCTCCAGTTATGTTGCTGGGCACATATGCCTCACTCAGCACCTTCAATAAGGCATTCTTATGTGCGTCAGAGCTTTGTAGCAGAGCCAAGATAGATATTTGGGCTGGCGTTCTGTTCAACTGATCAATGACCGAATACTCTTTGGCTTTTATCTTCCTCCGGAGATCATTAGGCCCAGTTTCAGTGATGGTTGGTCGTCTAGAGGCCTGCTTACTAGACTCAACTAGATGTTCTAAAGTATAAACACTGCCGGTACTTGTCATACCCTATATTGCAATTGCTTTTCTAGATTTGGTTTTCCCTTTCCTTATCGCCTCGGTGGTGTAATCCCACGGTATGTCCTTTGGGTGGAACGGTGTTACGGCTGTCATGGCCACCGGAATGGGAACCCTTGCTTTGGGAGGTAATACAGCAACCTCAAATGGTACAGGTGCCTTTGGGGACCCAAACTCGACCTCAATAGGCCCTAGCGTCTTTGCAGAAGAAGGTGCTTCGAACTCAAGTGGTATGGACATGTTCACTTCGGCATCTCCAGAAGGTTGCATCTGGACCACAATCGGGTTAAGGGTGATTGTTGGTTTCTTTGGCTCGTTACCTTCAGCGATCAATCCAATCGACCCTTTGTGGTCCCAATCATCTTCTATATCAATTATGTGAACACCTCCACTCTTGTGGTCTGGTAGAGGGTTGTTACGGACATTCAGAGTAGGCTCATTTGCCACAATGTTCTTATTGTCAATTAAAGATTGATTCTTATCCTTCAGAGAGCGGCACTCATCAATGGTATGCCCCTTCATGCTGGAATGATATGCATAGGTTTTGTTTGGGTTGACCCATTGGTAGGGGTTTTGGGGGGTTTATGGTAGGGATAGGGGTGATGTAACCAACAACTTTGAGCCTTTCATACAACTGGTCGATAGGTTCGGCAATGGCGGTATACTGTTTGGGGGGTATACTATTTGGCGAGGGGGAGGTGATTGATAGTGGGCTTGTTGGGTGTTGTAGGCTTGGTATACAGGTGCGGGTTGAGAGTATCTGGGCAAAGTGGGATGATATGTAGGAGGTGGAGATGATTGGTAAGTAGGCGGTGGAGCTTGGTAAAAAGGAAAGGGTGCTTGGTAATTTGGGGTAGGCTGATATGTGAGTGGAGGTAAAGGATAGGTTTGGTATTTGATTGGGGACTTTGTTCTCTATGCAACAATCACGGCACTCACATCCCTTTTCTTGGACGTGCCACCAGACTGTAGAGCCTTGTCGGTGGCCTGTAATGCTTCAAAGTTTGCGATCATACCACTTTTAATACCTTCCTCGATCCTTTCCCCTAGCTTAATGATGTCGGAAAATTTCTGGCCTTTAATCAACATCAACCTCTCATAATATTGTGGGTCTTGAGCCCGGATGAAAAACCTATTCATTTGTTCTTCTTATAAATCTGGCCTGACCTTAGCAGCTTCTGATCTCTAACGAGTAGCATACTAGTGGAATGTCTCTATAGGTTTCTTCTTTAAGTTCTGGATGTAGAATACATCTGGTGCATTCTCCGTGTTGAATCTGAATCTGTCCATGAAATCGGACGCCATACTTACCCAATTCGACCACTTCTTCGGGTCTTGGCTAATGTACCAAGATAGAGCATCCCCTTTCAGGCTTCTCATAAAGAGCTTCATGCGAATATTTTCATCCTTCCCTACTCCGACCATCTTGTCGCAGTAGGTCCTCAAACGGACTTTGGGATCCCCTGTGTCATCAAACATCTCAAACTTGGGAGGTTTGTACCCCTCGGGCAGTTCGACATCTAGCTGAATCCAAATGTCTTCGTAATTCAATCCCTCGATCCCCTTGCTTATTTCAACACTCTAAACTTAGCTAGTCATCTTCTTGAGTTCTGCGGCCAGATTCCTGATAAGAGAGTCTTTGTCATCAGACTCAGGTGTGCTTGAAATAGGTTGAGTATAGTGTGGTATGGTTTCCACATAGATGGGGGCGTCGTGGAGATGATCATTTGTAGAGTTGAGTGGTTCAGGGATGAGCAGTGGAGTGTTGTTTGAAGTGCGGCATGTGTTGCAGTGGTGATGGAGAGCGAGTTGGCTTTGTGGTTTCGGGATGTTTTGTGGAGGTGTGGGGTTTTGAGTGTTGGGAAAGTTGACATCTGGGGTGGTGAGGGAAAATGACAAGCTTGCCAAGTTCCGAACTTGGTCCAGTTCTTCCTGAAATTTCAACAACTTTTGCTCGAGCTGGGAGGCACTTTCCTTGGAAACCTGAATACCCTGAGGAACCTCTACCCTTTCAACTAAGTTCTCCTTTCTGATGTTGCTCAAATCTTCCATTTTTCACTTGTTCTTGTTTCTTATAAGACTCGGAGGAGGAGGAGGCGGAGGGCCCTTAGATCTTGTGGAGTATGATGACGATGCCAGAGTGCACGAACTAACCTTTGGGAAGGAGAATAAAACAAACAAAAAATAAAAACAAAGGTAGCAAAGTTAGTGCGGGTTTTAAGAAAAAAGAAGTTGCGATATTTAAACACATAGTGCGAGAATATAATTCATGTCCTAATTTGGGAGTCTCGTTGTGCCCGAGGTAGGCCTAGCGACAAGTTGATTTGGAGAACTTATAATGCTAAATGCCTCATTTTATTGATAAAAATAAGACGAATCCCAAAACGACACTAAAAATAGCAGAAAATAAAATGTCACTAATGGACATTGGCCTTATTACATTCTTAAAGCAAAAGAAAGGACTCCTAGCTACTTGGTCCTATAAGGACCTTCTTCTGGTTGAATGCTCTTGCTGATCAGATCCTCCAGCTTGTGCAGATTTTCTAGCAAAAATGCCTTCGCCAGGCGTTCTTCTTTGCCTTCCTCATCATTTTGACAGTCGGTGACTCTTTTCCACACTTTCCCTTCCAATTCCAGCAGACTGTATTCCAGACATTCCAGCTTCTCACTAGCCCTGGTGACTCTCTCATCCCATTCGTTGATTTGGTTACTTGATGGGAGGTTCCTCCACCAGGTTAGCAAGAGTGAGGATATGTTGACCATACCAAAGTCGGGAACTTTGTCGTTCATTTCTGCAATACAAAAGGGTGAGGCCATACTTCTGACAGACTCGGCTCTTAAATATCAACAATTAGCATGAGCAACATTTAGTTGTCCAAATAAATGCACAGACATAGTAGCGTCTGTTTGGGTTTCAGGGAAACCCAGTGGACTTTGGACAAGGCTATCTTAAAGAGTCATTATGCGGACAACATAACTGACTTGGCTAGGTTTGACAGTGATGCATGCACAATTGAACAGAGTAAGGTTTCTATGGGTATTAAACCGGTACCCTTGAGCGGACAACTCAAGAGGGAAAGGCACGAAACCGTCGACTGCACCGTTGATCGACTGGTTTTACCGCAAATACGCCTTTGCCAAATTTAGGAGTAATAATATTGGAAGGGCGCAACCACTCATTATAAGTGTTGCTATTGTATTTTTTTTGGCACGAGTGGAATATGATGTTGAATATGCAATTACAAGAATGAAACAAGTTGTCATGTATTTGCACGTTCATAAAGTAATGATTACAATAATTGCTCATAATTACAACTGTATTAAAGGAAAGTAGTAAAAGAAAGCATTAAAGAAAAGAAACAAAGAGCAAAGTCAGTTTCATAGCAGAAAAAGGTAAAGGCATTAAATAAAGGTAATAAAGAAGCAGTGCAGTCAAAAGCAACATGAGATGGTAAAAGCCTAAAGAAGTCCCCAGCAGAATCGCCATGTTGTCGCGCCCCCTTTTTTCCAAAAGCGAAATCGGGTTCATGACATTTTGGAGGACAACTTGTTCCCTCTTGGGAATTGGGTTTTTTGAAGAGTCGCCACCTAATGATTATAGTGCATTAGGACACTAAAGAAGAGTTCGAGTTGGAAAACTAGAGTTCGAGTAAGGGCTAGAAATTATCTCGAGGGGAAGGTGTTAGGAACCCCCGAAGATCCACTAGTGTGGTTGACTTTGAATAACAAGTAAGCAAATAGAAGTCTCGAATAGAAGGGGGTTTTCACATAATATTGCAAGCAAGTTGAGAGTTTGATGAAAGTAAGGAAAGCAGAAATTTTAAAGAAATAGTTTGAAAATAAAATAAACAAATAAAGGAAAGGGGGTCCTAGGTTTACAAATAATATGGATCACATCAACGCAATACTCGGTAATCATTTCTCAGAAGAGGGGTTACACGTGGTATTAGCGCACCGGTCATCATATTCATATCTACCCTTTCCCACCCCGTTAAGGTATTAAGCGTGGAATAGTATCGTTACTTATTGCATGCTAGTACCCTCCCCAATCCTATCAGTCCCGGAGGTATTTAGGACTACTAGTCCTATAGGGAAGGGAGATTTGGCTTTTTAGAGTTTTAAAAGGATAAAATTCTAGGGCGACAATTAAAACATATAAGGCAGGTATGGGAGATCACATAACAGTTTGAATGGCTCAAACGTGCCTCCTCATTTTAAGAAACAAATTGTTTAGCATGACTTACAAATATTGGTTATGGTCTGAATTAAATTTAAAGCGTTAGCACATGCTGCTTCATCACATATTTCTCAGATGAGGAGTCCAAATTAGGCCTCCACTGGTTGTAATTATCAAAGACTGATGCAGTTAATTAATTACCTAATGGCTTGCCTAGGTGAAACCTATAGGCATGATATCTAACGATGCTTACTCTGATTTTAAAGAAGGCTTACTGATTATATATATAAAAAACGATCTGCAGATATTAAACGATATTACTACTGATTTTAGACTTGCAAACGATTCAGATTCGGTTAATTACTCATATAGGCATGCTTTCTAAGCGTCGTTGGTTTAAAACAATTATGCAAGTGCAGGAGTCCTATAGACATGATATCTAGGATGCATTTTGTTATTTTTAACCTATAACTATTTGCCTAATGATGGAGGTATATGCGGAAGTGCAGAAAACCTATAATCATGATTTCTATATGCAGGAATACAAAAAAAATCTACAGACAAGATTTCTATATGATATGCATAAGTGCAAAAACTTATAGGCAGGATTTCTATATGATATGCAGAAGTGTAGAAGCTATAGGCAGGATGTCTATATGAAATGCATAAGTGCAGAACTATAGGCAGGATATCTATATGAAATGCATAAGTGCAGAACTTGTAAATAGTAACACCTATAAGCATGTTGTCTACCCTTTGCATACATAAATGACCCTCTTTTTTTTACTTAGAACCCCATAAAATATTACAGACCAGAATGAATCAAGAAAAGTAAAATTACATCAGAAATTTAAGCTACAACCAAGGAGCCTAATTCAGCCTCAAGGTCTAACAATATGAGATAGACCAACTTCCGGGATCAGATTTCCAAAGCCTTTCCCTCATTTGGGATGTGTCAAAGTTCCCTAAGAGTCTCAAGTGGACTCCGGGCAGTGCTTACACCCCAAATATATTGCAGACTTAAGCAAGTGCAGTGTGGAAGAGTCAACCCTCAAATGTCCAAGTTTAGAGGGAACTCAAGGTCCCAAAGGAAGGCTGATAGGAGGGGGGCAGAACTTAGAATCTAAGAGAGAGTGCAAGTGCATAGAGGGGATTTAGGGGAAGGCCATGATAGGCTGGTGGTCATGCCTAGCAATTAGGAGTGCTGGCACACCCCTGACCAGCCTGTTAGCCAAAGTTGGGAGCTAGGATCCATTGAGGATCAGGTTTAGACCTAAGCAGCAACTTGGATGTTGTCAGGCCATGAACCTTAACTCAAACACATAGAAGGGAGTGAGGGCATAGGGAATTCATAACAAACAACAGATGCAACAAAAAAAAAACAATTTACATAGTTAACATTAATCACTGAACATGAACAACAAAGTGAACAAGCTTGCATAAACTGTAAATAAACACATAAGGGAGTGAGGCAGAAAAGTTAAATTAGAACATACCTGTTTTAGGGAAAACAAACAGGTAAAAGCAATCTTGAGAAAGCCAAGTTGCAAGCAAACAGTTCCAAAAGATCTCAGAAAGAGTAGAATGTTGTAAGAGTATTGAACTCAAAGCAGTATTGTAAGTATGTAAGTAAGTCGAAAGTATTGAACTAAAGGCTCGAGGTATTCAACTCAAAGTAGTGGTGTAAAAATATTGAATTGGAAGTGTGTTAAAAGTGCGAAAGGGTAGTCCCTTTTATAGTGCAGAGAAGCAAATAAGAAAGGCAAGAAAATAACTTGCAATCAATCACATAGAATTTCCCTTCAGTTAAGGGATTTGATTTCAAACGGGTAGAAGACATTTAAGGAAAGAACTTTTGATTAAAACCTTTTCAAAGTAGCACAAAAAGGGTAAATACATAGAAGTTTATTAAAGGAAAAGCTCAGTGGTACACGGCTTGGAAAAAATAAGGAAAGGGAATCAAGCAAACAACCAGGGAAATCAAAGTTACAGGTTTAATCTCGAATGAACCAAGTCAGGAAAGGTAAAGAAGGTTCAATTAAAGAGAATCAGTAACAATTAGTCAGGACTCATTAAAGGGAATTCGAAATCAATCAATTAGTCGGTAAAGACATTTTGAAAGAAGAGTTCCCATATATAAAGCACACAAACATGTGAATCAAGAAGTTATATAGAAGAGAGTTTACTCAAAGAGAGGTTCAGAATCATGAGCAAGAAAGGGTACAAGTCCAGTTTGTAGACTCACAATGAGTCTGAGAGTTCAGGGTCCCAAAGCGGAACCCCAACTCGCACAAATTCAAAATTTCCAAGAAACCCCCAAATCCTAGGGTTTCATAGATATGAGAAAGCAAGTCATTGAAACAGGCTTAGAAGCCTCTTTCAAAGACTTATGAGAAACAAACAGACATGATACAAAGAAAGAAAGCTAATTTGAGGTCATAGAGAACATATTTGAGAAACTCAGAACTTAAAAAAGTTCATAAAAGAAGAGGTGATACAGACTTAAATTAAAATAGAGGAAACATTTTCAGCAAGAACGCAAACAGAGTCTAATAAAGCAAACAAAAATCAAAAAACTCAACAGTAAGCACATGTAGTAGAAGAGTAAGGGAAACATAACAAGGATTAACGGGAGTAACAGGTATAGTAGAAAAAGAAGAGTAGGAGAATAGTACACGCATAGTAAAAAAAGCCATACCAGCATAGCACAGACAAACACACATAAAGAAAGAATCAGAAAGATCTTTTTGAAAACTTTTTCAGAAACGATTTTTGAAAAGAAAATTTGGGGTAAACACTTTAGAAGCCCAGTAGAACACGAACATACCATAGATCTAAGAAAATAAATAGAGAAGAGCCTCGAACAACTTAGGGTTTCAGAGAAACCCTAGAAATGAGAAAGGCTTGGAAGAAAAATCAGATCCTGAGTCGAAGAGGTGAGGAATCAGGCTCCTGAGGCCTGGATATGCCAGAGCATAGCCGGAGAAGCTATAGAAATGAAGATCTGAGAAGATCTGGAAGAACCGTCGAAGTCAGCCTTCAACACCTCTAACACCCAAGGTATAATGATGGAGAGGGATGAGTACAGACCGTCCATGGTCTGAGAAGCCATGGATTCCGGTGAAAACATGGTGAAATAAGGTAGGAGGAGGCTAGGGTTTCGAAGAGCTGATGAGAGGATTTAAGAGAGTTTGGGATTCAAAGTCGGCGGGTCAAGTGAGAATGAGGGAGATTAGGGTAGCTCGTTTGGTTTAATTATGGAAGGGTGAGTTATGGTCGTTGATCTTGTTTGATAAACGGCCCAGATTTAGGAGGGTAGATGGGAACTGGGTAGGGGTCATTTGGATCGGGTTGTGGGTTTGGTCAAATTAAAAATTGGGCCGGTCCAAATGGGTTAATATTGGGTCAAATAATGGTTAAAATTGAAAGGTAAAAAGGTTGTATTTGAAATGGATGAGGCTAGATGTTAAATAGCTAGTTTTCCCTTTTATTTTATAAAAATAGTATAAAATAATTTTAAAAGCAAATTAAAAGTACTGAGCCAATTAATAATATATAAATATTAATTTAAAAATACTGGAAATAATTTTACAATTATAAAATGCTAATAATCTTAAAGTAGGCTAGAATTGCAATTATATGCAATTTAGCTTTAAAAATACCAAATAAAATTTGTAAAAAAATACAACAATCTCCTTAACTATATTTTGGTATAAATATGAGAATAAGATAAGTTATTCAGCAAAATGATAATCTTGAAAATAATTATCGGTTTTTGTACTGCTAAAGTGGACAATAAATTGATTTTAAAATCTTTTAAAAAAATTTAGAAAAAATACCATAACACTTGGGCGTGCTTATATATGCATATATATGCTATTTTGAAAGTATTTTGTATATAAAATACATAGGGAAAAATTGGGTATCAACAACTATGCATGCAAAAGGTAGAAATCATGCCTATAGGGTTATTCTGAATTCTTCATATTCAATTACATATAGAAACCATGCATATAGGTTGTTCTAATTCTGCATATTCAATCACATATAGAAACCATGCCTATAGGATCGTTCTGAATTCTGCCTATTCAACTGCATTAGATACCATGTCTATAGGTTTTAAACAGCTTCTGCATTTAGATACCATGTCTATAGGTTTTAAACAACTTCTGCATTTAGATACATGTCTATAGGTTTTAAACCGCTTCTGAATTTAGATACCATGTCTATAGGTTTCAAATAGTTCTGCACTTAGGTACCCCGTCTATAAGGGTTTAAAATCAGTAACGCCTAGAAATCATGCCTATAGGAGTTTCTAATAAAAGATCTGATTCGCCTCACTTAGTGTTAGATCTAAAATCAGCAATAATAGATATCATCATTTGGAGAACTTATAATCAATTCGTTTAAATTCTGTCTCTCTTTAATAATCTGAGTCCCTCACTTAACTAGTTTAACAAGTATGCATATAGGACTTTAAATAATTCATTCCAAGTTTTACTAGCTCATCACCTTCAGAGTTCAATAGATATCATGCCTATAGGACCCCGCCGAAATACTTAGGCAAGCGCTAGTAAAACTTGGAATGAATATGCTTCTGTGAATAATTATAACCAGCAGGCAGGCCTGATTCGGACTTCTTATCTGAGTTATGTGATAAGCTAAAACTATCTTAACAATTTCCTCTCACTCGTCTTTAATACCTTGTAAATCAGACCTAAACAGTATGTGTAGGTCATGCTAATTACGTGCTTCTTTGTTTAAGGAGGTATATCTGAGCCTCTGCTTTTTATACGTTTTCCCCAATTTGCAATACGTGTTCTGTATGTCTCCTTAGAGTTTTTTTTTCCTTTGAAACTACAAATAAGTCTAACATCCCTCCCTTTTAGGATTAGTAGTCCTAAATGCCTCCGGGACTGATAGGATTGGGACGGGTAATAGCATGCAATAAGTAAATGAGACCAATCCGCGCTGTAAATACCTTAACGGGGTGGGAAGGGTTGATATAGATATGATGACCACGCGATAATGTCACGTGTAGCCTCTCATTGAAGAGTGATTACCGGGCATTGTGTAGGGTGATCCATATTGTTAATAAATCTAGGACCCCTTTCCCTTATTTCTTTATTCCTTTTATCATTTCAACTCTTTCGTTAAAAATCAGCTTTCTTTGCTCTTCCAAACTTTGTCTATTTGCAAACCATTATATGAAACCCCCTCTTATTTGAGCCATATTTGTCTATATGTTAATTGCAACCCAAATTCACAATAATTGTTTGGCCGGGAACCACACTAGTGGATTCTGAGGGTTGCCTAACACCTTCCACTTGGAATAATTTCAAGCCCTTACGCTAATCTCTGGTTATTCAAAATCAAACTCTTTTGGTGTCCTAATGCACCTTAATCATTAGGTGACGACTCTTCAAAGCAAACCCAATTCCCAAAAGGAATGAGTTGTCCCTCCTAATGTCATAAACCCAATTTCACTCTAGAAAGAGGGGTCGTGACACCTGCTTGAGCAGTTCTAGAAAATATCTGAATTTTTTTCCAACTTCTTGCTTATAGGGGAAAGGTAGAACATGCATGTATTTTCTCTCCTCAATCTCCTCATTCTTTGAATTCCCATCCTTTTTCTTCTTCTTATTCTTATTCTTCTTCTTCTTCTTCTTCTTCTTCTTCTCCTTCTTCTTCTTCTTCTTCTTCTTCTTCTAAGCGCTAGTCTTCCCCTTCCTCTTCAGACCATCATCTACCCTCACTTCACCTTTTTGAATGTTGCTATTTTTTTGCTCCTTCCTAATCTCTACATGTCCTTCAATCAACTCATCCTTTTGTTTTGCAATGGGTTCCTTTAATACATGCCCACTTCTCAAAAATACCGCATTTATTGTCTCTTTTGGATTTCTTTCAGTATCAGCAGGGAGAATTCCTGGAACCCTCTCAGATAATAGATTAGCAAGTTGCCCCATCTATCTTTTCAGGTTTCGAATGGTTGGTTCCAAGAGTTTCAAGCCTCTCATCTGTCTTAACAATAAAGGTCTTAATCAGAACTTCCATGCTAAACTGATTAAACTGTGGAGGCTGGTATTGTTGTCTCTGTTGATTGAGAAAATCGAGAACTCTTTGTCCCTGGAGTCTAGAGTTATTAATTCTGTTGCCATACATTCACACTACCACCTGGTAAACTCTAAGAAAAACCTAGGTGCCTCTGCCCCATGGAGTTAAAATTATTGCCACTTTGGTAGTTGCCTCTGTCAAAGCTCCCCACAACATTTAGCACTCCATCTATAGTCGAGGTCTGATTTCACAAACCTAGGATGACTGGCTCTGGAACTTGGCTATGGTTAACTTTCTTTTCTCTCTAGTTATGGTGTCTAGTTGGGCTTGCACTGATATATTAGAGTCTACCCTGTGAAGCCCAGCTATTTTTCTTCTATCATTACTTTCAGTAGGCAACTAGTTAGCATCTTCAGAGAGCTCATCAAGAATTGCAACAATCAAATTCCTTCAAAGAGTTCATCAAGAATTGCAACAATCTCCTCAGGAGTCTTCTTCATCAAAGGACCTCCAACTGTAGTACTCAGAGTTCATCGTGAGGAAGGTGTCATTCTATCCCAAAAGTCCTAGAGTTGCATCTGCAATTCGATTCCATTATGCTGACACTTTCTCGTTATCTTCTTGAATCTTTCCCATGCTTTGAAGACTGTCTCAGTGTACTTCTTGCAAAAGTTTTGGATCTCCTTTTGAATTTTACTATTTTTGCAGCTGAGAAGTACTTGTCAAGGAATGTTTTGGTCATATCTCCCATGTCCTGATCGACCCAATTGGTAAGCTTCAAAGCCAGTGCTTTGCATTATCATTCAGTAAAAAGGGAAATGCCCTTATGTAGACTACACTTTTGACACTCCCTTGTACTGGAAGGTGTTCATGATTTCATCAAAGTCCATCAAGTGAGTGTTAGGATCTTCATTCGCCTTCCCTCTAAAGACACAATTTTTCTGAATGGTTTGAATCAAGCCTTGCTTCAACTCAAAATTATATGTTGCTACGGGTGGAGTTCTGGCACTTGAAAGTCCCTGATTGTAGACTGGTCTGGCATAATCACCTAATGTTTTTCTAGGCCTAGGATCCATATTTCCAACTGGCCTTCAACCAGTGGTCAATTTAGATTGAATCTTCGACCCCAATCATCTTCTGTAATCTCAGAAGCAGCTCTAAGGGTTGCTTCAACTACTAACCATGCAGCTTGTTCTCTATCTTGTGATGCCTCTCTTGCTGCTAAATCTACCCCATCATCATCGTTCGTAGCCTAGTGTTCTTGGGTTGAAGGTTGCCCCAAGAATTTTTCGATGAGTCTTTCTCTTTCATCAACTGTCGCAGATGCTTTTCCACCTCTGGATCATATGGAATCACTTCTTTTGATGGAGATCGAGTTATGCACCAAAGAAGTTAAACATGTTGCCCTGCACATTAGAAAAAATCCATGAAGAATAAAATAAAATTGTTTCCTGAATTAGCACCAAAATTTGAACACTATTAATTACAAAGCCCCGGAAAGGGCACCAAAATTTGATGAGAGAAAAACACAACATGAATTAATGCTTGTTAGTCAAATATAGTACAGTAAAATTATCGTCTTCATAGGTATTTGATTTAAACAATGTTCAAATAACTTATGGTTATCTGCTATTCAAGATGATCAACACTTGATTTGAGGTAATTACTAACTACAATTAACTACTAAATTAAGATTATGACTAATTGGAATTGATCACAGAGAGTAAGAGTTGAATTAAATCGGATTGTAAGCAATATGAGAAACAAGGGTCGCGACATGATAGGTGTAAGATAGCTATTCGGGATCCAACTCTGGTTCAATTCACTCTAATATTCTAACGATTCTCACAAATTCACTCGATGATTAGTTCAAACGTGTTTCCAAAACTTCTCTCTATTAAATCTTAACTCTACAAGGTGAACTAATATAAGCATTGTGAAAGTATGCAAGCATGCGTTAGTGGATTAGTCTTCAAGAGAACGTCTCTTGAATATTCTCCTAACTTGATTTAATCAAAAATTCATCAAGATATTTTTATTACTTAAAAGAACCACTAAATTAAACCAAACAAACTAATGCAAAGATAATCACTAAAATCTTCCTCTTTTGATTAAATAAACTGGTGAATAAAGTTGCAAATAATTCAAAGCTCCTTAAACGAATTAAAACAAATACATAGAGTTAAAAATCCACAAATATCAATCAAAATATCATATTCGTCAACCCTTAAGGGAAAGTATTCCAGAATCATAGAGAAAACCATCACAATTACAATTAAAGTATAAAAAAAATATTAATCTAATGTTACAATCCAAACTCCTGTATTAAATTGATGGAAAGATGGTTAAATCTTATGTCTTTAAGCCTCCAATTCTCTCCCCAAAAGCTTCCAAGGTTAAAAGTCCTCTAAAAATCGTATTTTTGATTTATTTATACCATGTAGGAATGGGCCCAGATGAAACTACCCTTTCTAAGATGAAGTGGGACAATTGGACCGCGAAAATACACTAGTAGGGCGCACTATCCTCTGCCCCATGCTCTGCATTAGTGAGGATATTCAGAGGGTTGATTGTTTTTGCTCTGCAGGAATTTTTGCACTAGCACCTTGATCCACGTCCAATCCGCACTCAATAGCGAGTGGTAACGGTTGTTAGGAGAATAGTACCCAACAAGAGTCTGGGTCAATTTCCACAGGGAATTACAATGTTGTTAGGAGTATACACTTGACGAGAGTGAATGGATTAACTAAATTTGCACTTCCACAAAGAGTTTTGATTTCTTGATCTTACTCTAACAATTATAAGCTAAGAAAGGAAACTAGAAGCTAATGAATGTTTTTGGTATTTTTCCAAATAGTTAAAAAGCCTAGGGATGTGACCATGACCTAGGTGTTAGGAGTATATACTTGACGAGAGTGAATAGATTAACTAAATTTGCGCTTCCACAAACGATTTTGATTTTTAGATCTATTTTTACTCTATTATAAGCTAAGAAAGGAAACTAGAATCTAATGAATGTTTTTGATGTTTTCCAAATAGTTAAAAAGCCTAGGGATGTGACCATGACCTATGCGTTCACTTAATGGGTTAAATACGTTAATACTTATTTTATTGATTGAGGTGTATTATAGCTCTCAACTCTACATTACCCACTCAATACCTCTCGGTCAAAGAGTGATTTTGCCCAATTTAACTTTCTCAAGTTCAAATAAGTATCAAACAAAATAGTTGATATGAGCTCAAGTCGGGTTCTCCCACTATCTCTAGTTTGAACGCTTTAATTAGGCTAATCAAACTCTCAATTAATCCAATTCCTTGTTAACCAAATTATCCTAGACTAGGACCTTTTTATCAAGTAGAGAGTAAGTCAAAAAGGTATGAATCAATGTTTGCTACCATTAATTCTAAAATTGAAGCATAAACTAAGCTATATAAGCAACACCCAATCATAAACAAGCATTAAATTAAGTACCCATAAGGATTACACACTAGGGTTGGGTCATAACCCTAGTAAAACTCTTGCTGCTCATAGTGGGAATTGAAGAAAATAAAGAAGAAATGCTAATTACACTCATAATCAAATATTAAAATGATAGAAGATAATGTTTAAACACGAAAATAGTCACAAAATTCCTAAAATGGCAAAATATAACGGCTACAACAGCTCGAACTATGAAACTTGACCTAAAATGCGAAACTCGTCTATTTATAGTGATCCAAATTCGTTGACAAAAATGCCCTTCGGGAGGTTCTGCGGCCGCACAATTCCATGTGCGATCCACAAACTTCTTTATTTGACAGGAGCTTGGATTGTACAACCGCACATTTCTGGGTTACGGCTACGAGGCATCTTCTGCGGCTGCACAATTCTTATGTGGTCTGAACTTCAACAAGGCTTCAGGACTTGGTCTTTAGCACACCCTCTGAAATTTGGATCATTTTTCAATGAAAACCTTGTTCTGTGGCTGCACAAATCATTTGCGGTCCGCACATTGGTCAAAATCCTATTGGGTTCTTCCACTTGGTTTGCGGCTGCAGATGGAATTTTGCAGTCTGCACTTTCTTCTACCGCAATTCTTTGATTTTGCGCCCTTTATTGCCTTGTGATTCAGATCTCTCCTTTTTAGTCGAATTTCATCATGGGAGATCAAACTTCCATATTCTTACAATTTGCATACTTTCATTAGTTTCAGGAACATAAATCAATATTTTCAGACTTAAACAAAAGCAAAAATGTGCTAATAAATATTTAAAATCCCCACTTATCAACTCACCTGAACTTAAGTTTTTGCTTGTCCTCAAGCAAATAAATTAGTTCCCACCTCATAGAGTTAAGGGTCATTTCCGCGAGTCAAAGGTGAGGCATTTACACATTAGTTGGAACCGACAATTACCCACACTACTCATCATTATCAACAAGGTGGCAAGTCAAATATTCATGCACATATAGTTTTAATGTGACATTTGAGCTTCAAGAATTGACTTTACTCATCAAGGACTCTTGTTTTATCATGTAGGCCATAGTGGAATCCAAACTCTTCCTCCTCTAATTTCTATTTTCCAACCTCACTTAAGAAATTGGCACTCAAACCGAAGATTCATGAAAGGCTCACTCATCTCTTACAAATGTAACAAGTACGGATTCAACTACCATAGGCTTTCCCCTCATGTAGATCGTCACTAATGTAAGCTCACTCGGTTTGAAATCAAGTAGGACTTCTTTCGGGATGTCTTTTGGGTTAGAGTAGGATTCCATATATGTAAGTGGTTACACATTTCCTTAAACACTCCAGCTTTTATTTCTCGACTCACAATTGCCAATTCTTAGAGGCATTTTCTTTCATTGGGGACTAGAGAGACTTAACTTCACTCTTTCTTGTTTATTTCATTCTTTTTCTCCCTTTTTGATTTCTCAACATTTGGGATCATTAACTGTTTTTGAATCTATCAACCCTCTACTTCTTCACGTTTTATATTTTTCTTTTTGTTCTTTTTTTCTTGCCTTCTCGTTCATAGAGATCATTTCTTTTCACTTTTTTGTGCCTTGATACCTTTTTCAAATTTATCATCTCTCCCCCAAAATATGTTTTACGCAATTTGCTTCACAAGAGTGTTAAGGAAAGTCTGGGTGCCAAGACAGGGTCACGATAAAACGGGTAAAGGCTTATAACATGGTTATCAAATGAGAAAGGCTGGAGACCCAAAGGGGTTGACTAGGGATAACGACATTAGTTGGCAATAGAAATCTCAAACAGGCCAAGGAAAACCGACAATCACTTCTCAAACCAAACAAAACTTAAGGTTTCGCCTTGAAACACATTTGGGGCATGTTCTAGACCCTTCGCACGGATACTTGGACTAGCAATAATTCATCTCACCACTCTCGCAACTAGATTGTAAAAGAGGATAGAGTCGAGAGCCTACAACAACTACATTTAATTTTAAATATCACTATGGTCTAATTAAACCACTTGATGATTACCAAAGTCAATTCAAGAGTCACAAAGTCACTAACTAGAGCTATTTCTTTCAAAATCCTTGTCTCTAACTATAAGCACGTAGTTAAGTGTGTTGGTGCCCATTGAAGCATGGTTGACTAATCGAGCATGGCATAATTAGGTATTTTTATTCGTTACTACTATTATTATTACCTAAACACAAAAATGGACTCATTTCCTTAAGAAGGTTGTCACGCCATTCATCGTTGGGACGAGTCACCCTGTTCATACAACAACTGCCTTTGGAAAGAATTGTGGCGTTAAGAAAACTAAAGGCTTATTATCTACTAAAGCATAAAAAGAAGCTACTCAATAAAACAAGAACTAATATGGAAAAGATAAAGAAGCTAATAAGAAAAAATAAAGATAAAGAAGCTAATGAGCAAAAACAAATAAAGATAGAATGAATATGCATAATAAGAGAGAGAAATAGATAAATACAAATAAGAAAATAAAAAATATCATCAAATTATTATAGACCAAATGTATCAAAGTGTACCAAATGTGTCAAATAACCTCCACCCCCGAATAAAAAGAAGCATTGTCCCCAATACTTAGCAAATTAAGAGTAAAAGAGGAGAGGGTGAAAAAAACTCCCTAAGGGTCCTTGGACATTTCAGTGTCCCCAGCAATGTCATCTCCCTTAGGATCAACTAACTAAATCTCATCATCCTCAAATCTTGGCACGGCTGGGTTGGCAAACATCTTACGAACTGCCTCAGCAGTGTCGGTAGCAAGGTTTGGCTCGTCACACTAGTCAGCTGGTGCTACCAGTGCAGATGGTGTTGAAGGATCTAGGGTAGACTGGTGCGGGTGAAGCATCATATCAAAGGGAAGGTCTCCAGCTATAGCAGTTCTGGTCACCTCCTTTCGGAGCTTGTGCACTAATTTCTTGCTGGCCTAGGACTTCCTCATCTTCTTTACTTCCTTTCCCAGCTCTTCAATCACCGACCCGTGTTATACCAAGGTACTCATGATTATCTTCTGGTTCTCCAATATCTTCTTCAGTGTATCATCAATGGTAGAAAGAGCTTGAGCTGCCTTAGAAGTGGACTACGCTGCAATAATACTGGACAAGTCAGCCAGCTTTGCAGTAGTTGTCTGCATCCAGTTGTTGAGACTTGCCAATGTCTGGGAGACTCGCAGCGCAGATACTGGGGAGTGGGCATAGGAATTGGCCTTAGTGTTGTGGCATGAGCTGTGGTAGTAGCTGTGAATGATGGCAGAGGCATAGCTGCGGTACTGGAGGAAGGCTCAACCAAGGTGGATGGAATATCTGCTATCTTGGAAACTACCATTGTTCGCTCCTCAAAATGGCATGTGGTGGTAAGAGGCTGGGCTTTCTTCTTCAGGTTGCTCGCATCCATTAGTGAATACCAATCGAAGGGCTTCTTCGCTTTCACCTTGGTATCAAAATCTCTCGGATCTACCTTTGCATCAGTGAGATATTCTATAATAGTGTTGGGATAGGGTAGGACGAGCTATCCAGCCATGCTGTCAATGAGATGTTGGCTGACATCACAACACCTACATTGATCGGGTACCAGGCCATGGTGGAAGCCACTAGAACTACCCAAGGAATAGGAAGGTGAGTCTCATTCTGGCTCAGATCCAGTCTGCTGCAGACAAAGGTTTGTCACCCCTTCGCCTCAAAGCTCAGAGTGCTCCAGTGGATGGGAACCCCATCAGCAATTTATGGTGGTGGTGGCCCTGGTGGTGCTAGAATCTCAGCTATCCAAGGACAGACTTCCTCTTTCAGTTCACATTTCTCCAAATACTCCTTCGGCTCAACATCCTCAAAGCCCAAGTATGCGTCTAGAGTATGCTGATCAAACCTCACCTTGAGGTTTCGTACTATGGTCACCTTTGTCCCTTTCTTTATGTGGGCCACATGGGCATAGAATTCACGGACGAGGTATTCTTTGGCATCCTCTACCCTCTAGGTGAACCACATCCACCCTTTCTGTGCCCTGAACTGTCTTAATGTGGTTGGGTTATACTTCTC
Organism: Nicotiana tabacum; assembly: GCF_000715075.1. Lineage (NCBI taxonomy): Eukaryota > Viridiplantae > Streptophyta > Magnoliopsida > Solanales > Solanaceae > Nicotiana > Nicotiana tabacum. The sequence goes on from NC_134089.1 coordinate 115,574,378, forward strand.
CAAATCCTTCAACAAAAACTATCGCTCAAGAGTTAGTAACCTTACTGGCCACCACATACGAAAACTGGTGAAGACCGCCAGGCTGACAAAACGATCCTCTCCTTCTTCATTTATCTCTCTAAACCTATAGTGGTGGAATCTACCCTCTGCTATCATCAGGGATGTCATAAACTGGTGTAGGAACATGTGCCTCAGGAACTGGTGTAGCCGATGGCTTAGAAGCCTGACTAGCACTCTCCGATACCTCAAAAGTGCTTTTAGATGAAGACGACTCGTACCTGAGCTGGTATCTCCCATGCGGCCTAGACTGTGTGGTTGGTTGCTTCTGGATAGAGGCTGAGTTACCATATGATACTTCCCTATATAGGACATATGAGCTAGACTTGGAGAGGCCTGCACCTCTCCCTCTGCCGGTTGTTGTTTTCTTTCTAATCGTCTTTAGCTGACGAAGGGGCAAGGCACTATTGCCCTGACCTTGAGAAGATTCACCTCTCCCTTTTGAAGTGTCGCCTCATCCT